>NC_044034.1:241153141-241466020 GCF_901765095.1 Microcaecilia unicolor | reverse complement strand
CATGAGGGTGAGAACTGCGTGGGGGACTTTAACAACCAGTTCTTGCCCCAAGGTCAACTTGTCAGCTTCCTGGACCAGTAAGGCTGTTGCTGCAATGGCCCTCAGGCAGGCTGGCCATCCTTTAGCCACTCCATCCAGCTGTTTAGACAGGTATGCAACAGGCCTCTGCCAGGATCCCATCATCTGGGTCAGCACACCCAGAGCAACCCCCTGTCGCTCGTGGACATACAGTGAGAAAGGTTTCTCCACATCAGGAAGGCCTAACGCAGGGGCTTGGAGTAGGGCTTTCTTTATGGCGATGAAGGATTGTTGAGCAATAGGTCCCCATTCAAATGGTTCCTTTTCACCCCCCTTTGTGGCCTGGTAAAGGGGTTTCGCCATCAGTGCAAAATTCGGAATCCAAATTCTGCAGAATCCGGCTGCTCCCAGAAATTCCCTAACTTCCCTTCTGGACTTGGGTTGGGGAATTGCAGCAACCGCTTGCTTCCTACTGACATCCAGTCTCCGACTTCCCTGGGAAATGCAGAAGCCCAGATACTTCACTTCTGACTGACAGAGTTGGGCCTTCGAGCGTGAGACCTTATAGCCCGCATCCAAGAGTAACTCCAGCAATTCTCTGGTAGCCGCGAAACACTCTTCCTGGGTCACTGCTGCAATCAGGAGGTCATCTACATACTGGAGTAAAACTCGCCTGGAAGGCTCAGATTTAAAAGTCTTAAGGTCTTGTCCTAGGGCAGTCCCAAAAATGGTGGGGGAGTTCTTGAACCCCTGTGGCAGGCGGGTCCATGTATACTGAAGCTTCCGTCCTGTTACTGGGTTTTCCCATTGAAAGGCAAAAAGCAGTTGACTGGCGGGGGCCACCCGAATACAAAAGAAGGCATCTTTTAGGTCCAGTGTTGTGAAATGGGTAGCTCCAGAAGGTATCAATCCCAGCAGGACATATGGATTAGACACTACAGGGTGTAATGAAATAGTGGATTTGTTGACCACTCGTAAGTCTTGGACTGGCCGGTAGTCCTCAGTCCCTGGCTTCTGGACTGGCAACAGTGGCGTATTCCATGGAGACTGGCAAGGTCGAATAATTCCATGGGATAAGAGACGATTCAGATGTGCTTGAATCCCCTCCAGAGCCTTTCGGGGAATTGGGTATTGGCGAAGATGGATTGGCCGGGCACTCGGAAGTAAATCTACATGGACAGGAGGAATATTTCGGGCCAACCCTGGAGGATTATCTTCTGCCCATACCCCATTGACCTGGAAGCTGTCGGCCAGGGATAGGTCAACTTGGCCATGCGACTGATGCAGCCGCCATTCTTCTTCAAGGGGGCAGCAGAAACTCAATATGCCCTTAGGGCTGGATGTCGGGGGCCGAAAGGAGACTGAAGTCTGGCCATCTGAGTCAAAGGAAATTTGGGCCTAAGCTTGGACAGCAGGTCCCGGCCTAACAAAGGGATTGGACAGTCTGGCATATACAGGAATTCATGAGTGACTGTGTGTGAGCCTAATTGGCATCTACGGGTCGTCAGGAAGGGCCTCCGGTTCTGCACCCCCGTGGCTCCCACCACTCGGACAGTTTTTCCAGACACAGGCGCTAATCGCTCCGTCACAACAGAATGTTCAGCTCCTGTATCAATCATGAATGGAATTGAGCGGCTCCCTATGGTTAACTTGACCACGGGTTCCTGGGAGCCTAGTTTGTAGGAACCCGGTCTGTCCTATTCATCCCATTCTGCCATCTCGGCTATCCCAATGATGTCAGATTCAGAAGGCTCATACCTTCCCTCTCGAACTCGGCCTCGGCTTCCTCGATCTCCTGGTCCCCTTCTCAGTCCCTGGCGCCTATGGGGGCATTCATCTTTCCAGTGCCCTCTTTCCTTGCAGTAGGCGCACTGATCCCTCTCCAATCGTGGTCTGGGATTCTCCCCTCGTGGCCGGGATTGATTGAAGGAATCTCAAGGCCGGGCTGGCGGTCCGGGGTCCCACTTCAGCTTCTCATTGGCTAGAGGTCGACCTCGGTTAAGGGTGGAGTTAGTAATGGCTGCCGCCAAAAGGTCGGCCTTCTTCTGCATCTTCCGGTCAGCCTCTCGGCGCATCTCCTGATCCCTATTAACGAAAACCTTTGTTGCGATCTCAATTAGCTGGGTGGTATTCATCCCTGCGAATCCCTCCTGACGCTGCAACTTCTTCCGGCTATCTGGCATACTCTGGGCCACCAATGCACTATTCACCATTCTCTGGTTTTCTAGTGCCTCAGGATCAAATGGGGTGTATGTTCTGTAGGCTTCAATTAGTCGCTCTAAAAAGGCCCCAGGGGATTCAGTTGTCCCTTGGAGAATTTCAGAGACCTTTGCCAGATTAATGGGCCTCTTTATGCCTTTCTTCATACCTTCCAGCAAGTCCCGGCAATAGCCAGACAACAGTTCATAGTGCTGCCCATTATTTGGATCCCAAGCTGGAGCTGCGCGAGGGAACCGAGTTCTAACCCATTCCTCTAGGTCCTGTGTCCCCTCAGGGGCACGCGCTCGCGTGATGGCCTTAGCATTTTGTAAAATCTTCCGCCTCTCCTCAGTTGTGAAGAGGGTCAGGAGAAGTCATAGGCGTAGTTTGACTGTTTCATTTGGGGGGGCAAAGAATGGGCGGAGCATATTAGCATATCATTTGCATATATACATATGCAAATGAATATGCTAATATGGAGGAAGGAATTGAAATTTACAGGCAAAATATCACAGATGCACATTTCAAAAAGCTGACATTTCAATTAATAAATTATGAATAAAATACTTTTATCTACCTTTGTTGTCTGATCATTTAGTTTTTCTATTCGCTTTGGTCCCAGTGTCTTCTGTTTTATGCAGTGTCTTCTTTCCAGTAGGCTTCCCTCTGCTCCCCACCCTCCCAGTCCCATCCATCTCTTGCTCCTTCCCTCTGCTCCCCACCCCTCCCAGTCCCATCCATCTTCTGCGCCTTCCCTCTGCTGTGCCTGACCTCTCCCAATCCCATCCATCTCCTGGTCCATCCCTCTGCTCCCCACCCCTCCCAGTCCCATCCATCTCTTGCTCCTTCCCTCTGCTCCCCACCCCTCCCAGTACCATCCATCTTCCCTCTGCTCCCCACCCCTCCCAGTTCCATCCATCTTCCTTCTACTGCCCCCCCCCCACGAGATCCAAGATCATGACTCCGTTTACCCCCTCTCTTCCTCCCTCCCTCCGGCGCAGGCAGCAGTCTTCAGCTTTTTCAGCGTTCCTGGCAGCGGTAGCGATGTACACGCTGCCTTCGGTCTGCCCCGGAAGCCTTCTCTTCAAGTTCCTGTTCCCACCTATGCGGGAACAGGAACTTGAAGAGAAGGCTTTGGTGCAGAGCCGAAGGCAGCGTGTACATCGCTACCCCTGCCAGGAACGCTGAAAAAGACTGCTGCCTGTGCCGGAGGGAGGGAGGAAGAGAGAGGGGTAGATGGACACGCTCCTCTCCGTCCACTTGGCTTCCCTGCCCTCTCTGTCTGCGTCCCGCCTTCCTCTGAGGAAGGCGGGACGCAGACAGAGAGGGCAGAGAAGCCAAGCGGATGGAGAGGAGCGCGTGCCTGGATGTGTTTTTTTTTTTAAACTAATGGCGCGGCGGCACCTCGTCGTCGTTTGGGGGGGCATTGCCCCCCCTCGCCCCCCCAGTCTACGCCTATGGGAGAAGTTGTTGACAATCAGTCCAAGTTGGGTTATGGGTGGCCATAATGCTAGCCACTAGGTCCACCACTGCCTGAGGCTTTTCAGTATAAGAGGGGTAATGCGTCTTCCAATTCAGGAGATCGGTGGTTGTGAAGGGTACATACTGGTAGGCCTGTACCTGTATAACCTGACCCTGATTATTAGGATCAGGTTGAGTGGTGGTTACCTGTCGGAGTGGCAGAGCTCTCGAGGAGGTGGGAATGGAACCTGAGGTAGAGCTAGAAGCTACCCTCTTATCATGCTCAAAGGTGATTGCAGCGGGTCTAACCCATTCAGGGGAGGTGTGTTGAACCCCTGAGGGATGGGGAGGGGTACTCATAGACTGAGAGGTGATCACAGGTGATTCAGTCCATTGAAAGGGATGCTGGGCCCCTGATGAGTGGGGAGGGGTACTAGAGGGAGAGGCTGGGCTGTCGGGAGTTGAGGAGTCAGGAAGTGGAGCCCAAAGCGGGTCTTGGGAGGTTAGCAGGGAAGAATGTGGCAGAGAAGGGTAGATGCTGGGTGAAAAGTCCAACCTAGGATGTGGCGGGGTTTGCACAGAAGGGGAGGAACTATCCGGAGAAGCCTGTGCTGGAGAGGCTTGGGCTGGATGCCGTGGATCTCTGGGGGTAGAGCAGAACCCCAACAATGGACCATAAGGTGGTGGCTCAAGATCTGAGGGGTCATCAGAGAGTATGGGTTTCTTGGACAGGGTAGGGGCGGAAGCCACCGATTGGGTGGTAGGCTTCCTGGGGCTCTTTCCCTCCTCCAGTTTAGATTTTCTAATAATCTTTCTTTGAACGCGGCCCAACATGAACTTCACTGGGGATCCCATATAAGTTTTCAACCAAGAGGGAGGGTCAGTCACAAGGCTGTCCCAAGAATCTATATAGGGGAGTTGTTCAAGATATTCTGGTTCTCCTACAACTATGCTGTAGACCTTCCGGATTACGTCAATATCTAAGCTGCCACCAGGGGGCCACCCCACTCCCATAGATGGCCACTCAACTTCACACAAGGTTCTTAGAGTACTTAAGCTTAAAGTCTGTCCATAATCATTAACTAAAAATCCTTTCTTAAAATTCTTAAGCATACAATCTAGGGGAGTAGTAGTTTGTCTAGATGATGTCCCTCCCATAATGCTTACAGTTACAACACACAGAAAGGAAGGGAAATTTTTGGAAGTGTGGTATGGGGTCCACACTCCCGAGACACTAGGTAAACAATCGCTTCCTTCCGTCGCTGGCCAGTTGAACTCGCGTTAACTGGAACCGCAGCTATAAGAAGTCCACTAATCATTCATGCATCACACACATACTGTACAAAAAATCCCACCCAACAATTTCAGATTTCTCATATACAGGTAAGCTCTGGCGGTTTCCCTGCTAGTCCCCACTAGACTAGAAGGTACTAAGGCCTTCACTGAGAGTTGATCAGACTCCCCTTCCCTCAACTTTTGAGGGGCTGGTTTACAGTTTCCTAGCTAGGATTATAATACAGAATACAGAATACATACCCGGCCAATGTTCCTCAGTCAGTTGGGTGCCAGAAATTGATGCAGGGTTCAGGATCCCACTTCTGACACCAAGAATTGTTGCAGGAATTACCACTATTGTTAGCAGAATCTGTGGTACTTCAGGAGTCAAACACCACACACCAGAATGAGAGAGAAATCTTCTTTATTTGCCAGCAAACAAAGTAGGACATCAGCACTAGGTCTCTTCTTCTCTTTCTCAGCTCTCTGGATCCTGCGTCTCCTGTCTGTCCTCTCTCGTCTCAGCTCCTTCTCTTCTTCTCTTCTTCTAACGTAAGCTGCTTCTGCTCCCAGTTATATAGGGTCCTACACCTCTCTAGCCCCCCTTTCTCACCAGATGGTAAAGAATAGATTGATTACCCTGTCTTGAAATAATTATCTCTATACATTTACTCCAAAATATCAGTTACATAGGTTTGAGATATTTCCTAAACTGACCTATGACCTGGGGCCTCTCAAACTAGACAATGTGGCACCTATCTCTTGCATTTTATTATTATTCACATAATCAGATTCCCAATCAACTTCATACTAACTGCTAACTGGACTCTGGCATTCATTAAGGGGTCAAGGGTCAATCTTGCTTAATGGCATACATACATGGTTTGTTATTACTTTCAGAATACCAGTCCTATACTTAGCTATAATTAATCAAGACTTTCCCTGACCTCTTTCACCTATTAGCTTCCTACACAGAACTCGCTAGGACTGTGGATAATTCAAACCAGATGATGACCTCTTAAACTGCAGACAATCTCACTTGAAAAGTCAGCCACTGATGTAACACTGAATTGAAAAGATATTCTACATAGAAATAGAACTTATTAATTACACAGAATAAAACATATTCTAAAATAAGCAGAAATCAGAATTCCTTATAAGACAAATTCTAACTCATCTAGAATTATTTATTCTATCTCCTTCTAAACAACGTTCAATCTAATCCTTTTAATTGCCTGCGAAACTGTCCAGTATGCCTTACTCATAATGGTATCCAGATGTGGTAAATAATTACTTCTCTCTGACCTTTCTAACCTCTAGTCTAGCAAAAGCTAGACTTCTGAGTAAATTAAACCCAGATGGCATTCCTCCACTTTACAGGACTGAAAAGTTAAACACCAAATTAATATGATTTCTTTGCCCAGGCTGCCTCACTGTCTGCTCAGTCTGTCTTGTGTTTCTTGCTTAGTGGCTGCGTAGCAGCTTTCAGTCCTAGTCTAGTTCTGTGTCCAGCTTCCTTCGTGTATCCTAGACCCAGGGTGGGTCCTCTGGGTCTTCAGTTCCTGCCCTGTCCCGCAAGTCCTGCCGGCTGCCAGCACTCCGGAGCTCAACGGTGGTCAAGCGCAGGTGAAGCTGTTCCTGTTCTGCCTGTTCCAGTTTGCCTGCCTCTGTTACTACTCCAGTCCAGAGTTCCAGTCCTACTCTTCCTTGTATCTAGGTCCAGGGTGGTCTTGCCTGCCTCTGCTGCTCCTCGGCAGTGGTCCACGAATTCCGGTTCTGCCTCGAGGACCCGACAATTGCAGTGCCGAGTTGTTAGCATCTTCTTTAAAAAGGCACGTAGGCAAGGGGCAGCATGCGGAGGGGGGAAGTGGGACCAGAAAAGTGCACCCTCTCATTTCATTGTATACATAGTGGAAGTGGCCCCACGATTTCTTGCCATTGGATACTCTGGACATTCTGATTTCAGCAATATGTTGTTACTCTGTATCTCTGCTTGAACTCTCAGCAGCCATTTTGAATTAGCGCTGGGAGCAAGACAGGTCTACAGCCACCCGGGCAGGAAAGAGAGGGCTCTTTCCTGCTCCAAAGAGGCCACTAGACCACCAGGGCATTATAATAAGGTACAGGAGGGGAGGGGAGGGGAGGGGTAGTGAATGAATGGAGTCATGTGGGTGGAGGGAGGCTGGAAAATTGGGGAGGGGATATACATGGGGAAAGAAAGAGGAAATCTGGCTTTCTTTGGGGGGGTCAAAGTGACAGGGGGTTGGCCAGGGGTGTGACAGAGGGAAGGTAGGGTGTGATAGGGGGGTGGAGCATGTATCCTCTTTTGTCTTAGGGCAAATATGGTAACCCTACTCCTTATGGATCTGTGTGCCCTCATGGAGATATTGTGGGGTGGAAGGCGGTGGTGGTGGTGCTTTAATATCACTCTGCTATGCCTGAGAAATAGGATGACCAGGAGCTCAGATTCCTGTGCTGAAAAGTTTGGCTCCCTTCACAGAAACCTTGTTGTGCACACTGAGGAATGTTCCTCCATGAGCAGAGGTGTATCCAGTAGAACTTTGTTATAAGGGACTTCTGGGGGACCAATAAAAATAATCCGTTACATCCGAGATCCCTTAAATGCAAACTGTAGATTAATGAACTTGTTTATACAACCACAGCTCACAGCCTACTGTTGTCAACAACAAAATGTACAGTATATGTAAATGCAAAGAAGTTTTTAAGTCGTTAAGCTACCATCAATAAAAAGAATTTTTCCAATGCCTGGCTATTCCTCGGTCTGTTTTTGAAGAGCCATTATCCATCTCTCATTCCGTCCTTCCATTAAGAAGTTTAACAACACTTACATTTCAGTTAAAATAGTCCAACAGAGATGTTTGTTTAAGACAGTAAGTCAGTTCATTCATAGCATAACCACGGTGTCAGTCTCCTATATACAGTACATGGTTCAATGAAACCTTGGAACTATGTAAAATGGTCTCTTATAACCGGAAGTCTACTATAACCAAGTCAGTCTCTTATATACAATGAAGCCTAAATGGCCTTTTATAACCTAAAGTCCACTATAACCAAACTGAAATACATGGGATGTCCTATACTCTTAGGACTAAGAATTTAGTCCACTATATCTGAGTGTCCCTTATATCAAGTTCTCTTATAATGAAGTTCCACTATATGTATGTTTTGGTCATGGAGGGAATGTCCTGCCATTGCCACTGACATTTTTTCGACACGAGGACAAGTACCGCCATTGCATGTTTTGCATAGTGTATTTCTGATTGGCAGAGATGTTTTTAGCAAAATGTCGATGACATTTGTGGTACTTTTTTTGTTTGTTTATTTACTTCTTCATTTTCCGATAAACTTAAAATAAAAATTGTTTTGCCATTTGGACGCCATATCGAAAATGCCCATCCACATATCTTGTTTTTAAATTAAATATGTGCAAGGAGAATAATATTTCTCATCATATCATAGCAAAAAAAGAGATTTGCAAAGTATCCATTTCGTCAGGACTGTGCATCCCTCTAGTGAATGGATAATTGCTTCAACATGTGCAGAACTCAAAAATTTGTCCAAGTGCTGCACAGACACAGAGTGGCAACTGCCAAAAAAACCTGATTAACTAAAGGAAGGCATTTTTCAAAATGCCACTCCTTAGGAACAAATGGAAAAGACAATTTGGCTTTCTGTATAGTTGCATAGAAATGCAGGACTATTTTGTGAAAGGGTTACTGTTGCTAAGAAAGGACTATCAATCTTAAAGTCTCTTTATGATACACTGTCATATTTTCCTGATGTGAACATAAAGCAAAATAATCCCTTTCATACAAGAGGACTGATATACTATACACTATGGGATCTTCCATGGTTAACAGCCTCTTTCCAGGGAAAGTTTGTTACATGTGCAAATGAGCTTCCTAACAAACTTTCACAGCTATGAGGCTGGGCCAAGAAAGAGAACTATACTTCAGTGAGGAGTAATCATCTTTTTTGCCAACATGCAAAACTGCTGTGAAAAAGCGTGCTTCATGAGCTGGTTTTCACGTGATTCTGAGTTAATGAACTGCTTTGCACGATGCTGCATCATTAGGTCAGATGATCAATATGTGGAAAAAAACACAAAATGACATCTTGGCATTTCGTACCTTTTTTGGAGGAGAGGTAGTTTTCTTTTTTTTCTATTACGTTCTAGTGCTTAAATATACAAAACTCAAGGGATTGTTTCTAATGCAATCATATACACAGAAAGGTTTCTCATAACACCACCATCAGCATCAGAGTCAATGAAAAATAAAAATCAAGCAGCGTAATCATCAACACAAAACATAAGTAAACTTACAGTAAATAAATGCTTGTAATTATGGGCCAGGATTACAAGAACCTTACCCCATCATCCTTGAATTTTTATAAGGCACTTGCACTAGTGTGTCCAGTGATATGCTGGAGAGGAATGCTGGGAGAGCTTGCTAAATTACATTATTGTTATGACAATGAAGAATTTCTCACTGGCATGTTCTTTTACGTATTGTATTGACATTGTAGGTAGTATTTTTGTTTTGAATGGCAGTGCTCAGTGGTTTTTTTCTCCTGAGAGTTTTCTGCTGTTATGTTTTTCAAGCCTCCATTGAAACCAATGATTGAAGCCACCTGTGAAAAGTCATCTATGTAGACCATCTGTGGCAGTTGAGGTTTCACTTTTTTTAAAACTAGTTGTTTTGCTACAGTTTTCTTCCTTCAATTATCTGAACAAAATTGTTTTTTTTTTGTTATTTTCGTTATTTTGTTCTCCAATACTTTATATTTGTAAGTAGTATACACTTTGTATTGTTATTTGAATATGTTTACTGCTGTAATTGTCTAGTGAATTCTTTGAAAAAGGCGGTAAATAAATCCTAATAAATAAATAAGTAAATAAGAAGAAACTTGTTATAAGAAGAGCACTTTAATAAGAAATTGGTAGCATATTGCTGTATAAATCATTAGAGGAAAACAAGAGGGAAGAGGAAAGGAAGGGGCAGGAACAGGGGCAGAAGGCCAATGAGGACAAAACAAAGGGGGACTGTGAAGGTTGGGGAAAAAAAGCAACTGGGCTGTGTAAAAAGAGGATGTGTAAAGGATGGACTGGTGTGATAAATCTGCATGAAAGAGGTACACAAGAATTAGTAGGTATATGAATGAGGAGCTATGGAAGGGTGTGTGGATACTTGCACTTGAGGTGACATGGGGACACCTGGGATGGGGCAAGAAAAGGAGAGAAAGAGAATCAAGGTAAGGAAGGACAAAGAGAGTGGGGAGAGTGAGAGAGCAAGAGATGTAGGTGGGAATGTAGGGGGAAACAGGGCTGAAGTTAAAGGAGGGACACTTTCTCTTTGGAGACCTTCTCCCATCTCCAGATCACTCAAAATCATAGAAATTCCCTCTCTGGATACCCCCCCCCCCCCCCCAGGTCCCAGAATCTCACTCTTCTCCATCCCTATCCCTAACCTGCCTAAATAGGAGACGGTAAGGGCTCTGGCAGTAAATGACCTCACACCAAATTTTTAAGTAGCACACAGCCATTTACTGCTTCTATTGGGAAAATGCCCTTTTACCTGCTGAAGCAAAAGGTGGCCTCGGCGAGTGGCAATCCCTTGCGCTGATGCCACTGCGGGCTAGATTTTACCACTGCTTGGTAAAAAGACCTCTTAATATGGAAAATATTTAAATTTATGCAAATATATCAAATAATTGCTGCAGAATTTCAGAACTTTTGCCATAGAATTTTCTAACCCTTACTGCAGATTTTACCCTTTTGCTACCACCAGGAACTGACAGTTATGACAAAAAATAGCTCTATAAAAAGACAGGCACATGGCATCTTGGTTATGGTATTTACATAACAAGAAGAACCTGGGAATCTATATACTATAAGGTTTCCCCAATTATTTAGAATACCTGAAAGATAGAGATAGAGAGCGTGATTGAGTAAGGAAGGATGTGTGTACACAATTTTAACGACACTTTTTGCACAGCATGAGAAAAGATAAAAATGAGCATCACACAACTGGGACAAGCACTGTTGTTTACCATATTTTTCTGAAGATTGCGCTGCCAGCCCAAGCTAAGTACCTTCATATTCAATACAGACTTTTGTTTTGATCATAGCAACATTAACAGCTGTTTTGGTAGGAAGGGAGGGCAGACAGTGCTGATGTTGGTTGTGGTGGCAAGTGCACTGTTTGACAGCGTGACTTGTATACCCAGTTCTGAGCACTGTTCACATTAATTATATTTAATTGGTTTTAGTCGCAATTTGAGTTCCTGCTGTTTGTGGCTCTACTCTGTCATCAATTCTTTTAGAGTTTTTTTAGTGGGTATGTGAATTAACACATGTGAAAGACTCTTAGGTTTCTAGCTTTCAGGTATGGTATTTACATGTCAACACTAACAATGCTGAATCATAAATGTGGAGGGTAATATTCAGTGAGTCAGCAGCATTTGCAGCACTGTATACCCAGCAGTCTTTATGTAACTTTACAAATGCAAAATATGATGGGAAAAAGCGGCAGGAATCCCAGTGCTTGCTTTCTCTAATCTTGTATTTGAATTTGTAATATTTTTTCATAGGTCAATTGCCTGGATGATGAATGGATTCCTTCTGTCTTGTGATCCTTTTGACAGGTTTTATAAAAGTTTTGTATTTTTTTTAATTACATTTGTACCCCGCGCTTTCCCACTCATGGCAGGCTCAATGTGGCTTACATGGGGCAATGGAGGGTTAATTGACTTGCCCAGAGTCACAAGGAGCTGCCTGTGCCTGAAGTGGGAATTGAACTCAGTTCTTCAGTTCCCCAGGACCAAAGTCCACCACCCATTTACCTTCAACCCATAGCATACGCAGATGCAAACCTGCATTCATACAAGTCTTCAAATCCACTGTCGTAGATTTGAAGACTTGTTTGAATGCAGGTTTGCATCTGCGTATGCTATGGGTTGAAGGTAAATCAATGTTTCCTTTCTGATGTTATAAACATATTTGAAATTGTTTTTACAAAAAAATTAAAAAAAAAGCAAGCCTAATGTCTGTATGGGTTCAACATGTAAAAAATGGAAAAATGGGGGGAAAGACCTCAGAAAGTTGTGGCCCCCAGCAGCAAAGCTGGAAATTGCAAACCTTAATGGTCACAGTTCCTCTCTACAGACATTAGGCTTGCTTTCTTTTGATATTTTGGTGATTACACAGGCTCTGAGCGAGATTCCCCTTTGTTTTTCTTACTTAGAAATTGTTTTTAAACAAATCTACTACATATATGATATATATACAGTGGTGGAAATAAGTATTTGATCCCTTGCTGATTTTGTAAGTTTGCCCACTGACAAAGACATGAGCAGCCCATAATTGAAGGGTAGGTTATTGGTAACAGTGAGAGATAGCACATCACAAATTAAATCCGGAAAATCACATTGTGGAAAGTATATGAATTTATTTGCATTCTGCAGAGGGAAATAAGTATTTGATCCCCCACCAACCAGTAAGAGATCTGGCCCCTACAGACCAGGTAGATGCTCCAAATCAACTCGTTACCTGCATGACAGACAGCTGTCGGCAATGGTCACCTGTATGAAAGACACCTGTCCACAGACTCAGTGAATCAGTCAGACTCTAACCTCTACAAAATGGCCAAGAGCAAGGAGCTGTCTAAGGATGACAGGGACAAGATCATACACCTGCACAAGGCTGGAATGGGCTACAAAACCATCAGTAAGACGCTGGGCGAGAAGGAGACAACTGTTGGTGCCATAGTAAGAAAATGGAAGAAGTACAAAATGACTGTCAATCGACAAAGATCTGGGGCTCCACGCAAAATCTCACCTCGTGGGGTATCCTTGATCATGAGGAAGGTTAGAAATCAGCCTACAACTACAAGGGGGAAACTTGTCAATGATCTCAAGGCAGCTGGGACCACTGTCACCACGAAAACCATTGGTAACACATTACGACATAACGGATTGCAATCCTGCAGTGCCCGCAAGGTCCCCCTGCTCCGGAAGGCACATGTGACGGCCCGTCTGAAGTTTGCCAGTGAACACCTGGATGATGCCGAGAGTGATTGGGAGAAGGTGCTGTGGTCAGATGAGACAAAAATTGAGCTCTTTGGCATGAACTCAACTCGCCGTGTTTGGAGGAAGAGAAATGCTGCCTATGACCCAAAGAACACCGTCCCCACTGTCAAGCATGGAGGCGGAAATGTTATGTTTTGGGGGTGTTTCTCTGCTAAGGGCACAGGACTACTTCACCGCATCAATGGGAGAATGGATGGGGCCATGTACCGTACAATTCTGAGTGACAACCTCCTTCCCTCCGCCAGGGCCTTAAAAATGGGTCGTGGCTGGGTCTTCCAGCACGACAATGACCCAAAACATACAGCCAAGGCAACAAAGGAGTGGCTCAGGAAGAAGCACATTAGGGTCATGGAGTGGCCTAGCCAGTCACCAGACCTTAATCCCATTGAAAACTTATGGAGGGAGCTGAAGCTGCGAGTTGCCAAGCGACAGCCCAGAACTCTTAATGATTTAGAGATGATCTGCAAAGAGGAGTGGACCAAAATTCCTCCTGACATGTGTGCAAACCTCATCATCAACTACAGAAGACGTCTGACCGCTGTGCTTGCCAACAAGGGTTTTGCCACCAAGTATTAGGTCTTGTTTGCCAGAGGGATCAAATACTTATTTCCCTCTGCAGAATGCAAATAAATTCATATACTTTCCACAATGTGATTTTCCGGATTTAATTTGTGATGTGCTATCTCTCACTGTTACCAATAACCTACCCTTCAATTATGGGCTGCTCATGTCTTTGTCAGTGGGCAAACTTACAAAATCAGCAAGGGATCAAATACTTATTTCCCCCACTGTATATCTTTTTTTTTTTCATTCTAGTGATTGTGGTTTTTTTGGTTTTAGTTTGATTAAGGTTGATTAGGATTGATTTGCAAGTTTTAGATCGGACTGCACAACCAGCAGTCCATGTGGCTTTTTAGCTGCTATTCACAGTGACGGTTCTGTTGCGAAGAAGAGTTCTCCAAGCCCTTTTACTAAACGGTGGTAAACCCACCGCGGAGCTACCGCCGGCCCAACATGGGCGCCGGTGGTAATTCCACCCCCAGCATGCGGCATTTCTGACAGTAGCAGAAATATTCAAAAAAATGTTTCCGCAGGGGTTTATCCGGTGGAAATCGGGCAGCGCCACACAATATCCAGTTACCGCCGGGTTAGTGCGGTTGCCCATATTGTCACCTCAATGGGTGGAGGTAAAAGCTCCCCCCCCCCCCCCCCCCCCCGCATGGCCACGTAGTAGGAACAATCTTACCGCATGGCCATGTCTTTTTTTCAGCCTTTTTACTCAGTGCGGTAAAAAGGGCCTCAGTGTGTGGCAAAAATGGCCCCTGCTGTTAGTGCAGGGTCCTTTTCACCACAGCTTAGTAAAAGGGCACCCCCAATGTTTTTTCTTCAACTCTGAGGAAAGCATTGATTGAGTTTTGTTATTTGGCTGCACATCTACAGACTCCTGATGCAGGCAGAAACGTCAAAACACAGCAGTGTGTCAAGTCTTAATGGTGCAATCGATACAATAAACTCTCTGTTTTGGACTCAAGCCTCCTGTCTTTTGTAGTTGGAAGTGCCATCATCCACCCTACCCTTTTGTGCTTTTACCACTGACCATTTAAAATATCAAAGCAAAATGGCCCGCACACATGGAAAATAAGACTTCTTGAGCTATGAAGTTTATGTGGCTTACTGCAGTCTCCCACATTATCTCCATAATGTTGTTCCAAAATTTCCTTTTCTTCCAGTTAATTGTGCTTTATGAACTGAGTGAACAATAATTGAGTAGGACTTAAGTGTGTCCCATTTAATTGTGAAAATGTCTAAGCCAGTGGTTCCCAAACCTGATTCTGCAGGCACCACAGTTAGGGGGAATTGCACAAAGGTCCCTGGAAAGAAGCGCCTGGTATTTCCACCTTGGTAAAAATTACTGACTTGAAAATACCAAGCGATTCTCAAAACAAATCGCATGCAAATGATCTGCTCACAAACAAATTGCGAGCAGCTCAGTAGGAGGGAAGCTGAGCATGAGCAGAACAGTCAATAAAGACTGTCTAATAACATAAATAGCAACTAAAATTTTATATAAAAAAAGATTTTGGGTTTCTTTCAGATAATACTGAATTCTCTACTCCTGACCGCTTCAATCAATTTTCCCCAATGAACATTAACGCATTACCTCCTTATTTCCCATGCCTGGAATGAACTGTCTATCCAACTTACTTTATAATTTACTTCAACATTTATGATCTTTAATGTAACACTATTTTGTATTTCTCAATCTGGAAATGGTGATCACCATTATGGCATAATGTAAGCCACATTGAGCCTGCAAAGAGGTGGGAAAATGTGGGATACAAATGCAACAAATTAATAAATAAATACGTTTATTTAACCTAATTTGGTCTCCAAACTTAGCCAGCAATGTGCTGAATATCAGTGGACTGCCGGTTATATCACACACTATAACCAGCCAGTGGCGTAGCCACAGGTGGGCCTGGATGGGCCAGGGCCCACCTAATTTGGGCTCAGGCCCACCCAACAGTAGCACACATTTAACGGTAGCTGGTGGGGATCCTAAGCTCCACCAGCTGAAGACTTCCACCTGATGGAAATGAAAATGCTACTCTCCATGATACCAGGACTTGCACATGCTTAGTTTTCAGCGCATGTGTGCTGCAGACTGCCAAGGTGGAAAGAAGCGTTTCCCTGCCAGTTGAGGGTTTTTTTTGGTGGTGGTTGGGTGAGAGAGAGAACACTTGGTGCCCACCCACTTCTTGCCTAGGCCCACCCAAAATCTGTTTTCTGGCTACGCCCCTGTAACCAGCTATCCGCTAGCACTACCTCCGCAGTGCAGCTCTGGTCATAATAAAGTCATGCTAGAGCCAGTGTCCACAAGTCAAGCCACCTGGGTCTGATTCACAATTACTGGGGTGCTGTAGTGTTGTGGAAACCCATCTGCTTTCTTGCTTGATGAATGACCACTAACTTTTTGTGCTGCAGCAACTGCATGGCCCTCCTTTGTGGGGCTGGAGCCACCCACGAAATTCACCAGCTTTGGTGCAGGAACTAAAATGCTCTTTAGTGTAGGCTTAGGATTATCTGGACAATCCGGTTTGAAATGTCCTGTATGTCCACACTGATAACAAGGACATTCATGCCTAAAGTCTTTAGGTTTTTGAGAAATACTGGAGGGTTTGCTGACTGTCTGTGAGGTTCCAGGAATATTTGACTTAGGTCCCTGGCTGCCCTTAGATCCTGCTGCAGATATTTATGGCTTCTCTTTGCCAACCAGGGATGGTTAGCCAAAAAGATGTCAGCCAACTCAGTTGCTTTCTCTGGAGTACGGAGCTGGTGATCTTGAACATATTCCCTCACTTTTGGACAACAACTCTGCAGAAACTGCTCCAGGACCATCAGGTTTTGGCAGTCCTCCAGGGTTTTAACTTCAGATCCACTGAACCACTGCTGGTGCTGATATCTTAGCTGGATCACAAACTCGCTATGAGTATCATCTGCCCCCTTTTGCAATGTCCAGAACTTAGTCTATAGGTCTTGGGGGTAATGGCATAACTGTTCAACAAAGGTTTGCACACCTCCACAAACTGGAAGCACGTTCTCCATGGACAGTCCTTGGAATGGCACAGAGTGAGTGTATGGTCAGTCACCACATGTATTAAAGGCTTGAGAGAAGGGCTTCCTTAAGGCTTTCACCTACTTCCTGAATTACTGGTAGTTATGTGTAGCCCCTATGGGAGTGAATTCCTGAGAAGGCTTGCTGGTGGGTATCATATTGTATGATTTCTTTTGATAAGGGTATAGATAATGGTGCTCCCTGAGAGGAACTTTGAAGTATCAAAGGTGTGTAGAGGGCTAACTTACTCTTCAAGTACTCTGGGCCCATTTTGTTGAGGTCCTTGAAAATAAAACGTACAGCTTTAAATTTAGTACTATAATCAGTTGTGCTCCTAGGGCCCCTGCATTTAACCAAGTTAGCACTTCTGTTTCCCTCCCCTCTGCCCCCAGGTCCAGTATCTCACTTCTCTCTCTTCTCTCTCAAGCCCAGGGGCGTAGCCAGACAGCAGATTTTGGGTGGGCCTAGGCAAGAAGTGGGTGGGCACCAAGTGTTCTCTCCCCCCACCCCCCAACCACCAAAAATATATCTCAGCTGGCAGGAAAATGCTTCTTTCCACCTTGGCAGTCTTAAGTAGGCATGCGCTGAAAACTGAGCATGCGCAGGTGCCGGTATCATGGAGAGTAGCATTTTCGTTACCATTAGGGGGAAGTCTTCAGCTGGCAGAGCTTGAGATCCCCACCAGCTACCGTTAAACATGTGCTACTGTTGGGTGGGCCTGAGCTCTAAGTGTGTCCCATTTAATGTCCCACTGCTCAAGCCCTCTGTCTGTGGTCTGGTGTCTGCCCTGCTCTCTGAACCCCCCTCTTCCACAATCTGGCAACTTCCATTCTCTTTGACCCCCCCCCCCCCCCCCCATGTTATATCTTAAATGGTCTCTCTTCCTGAGTCTACCTTCCCTCTGTGGCATCCTACCCCCTCTGACATAACTTTGTGTTTCCTCAGGAGTCAGACACTGCAGATGAGTGGCTCCGGGACTGGCCCCTAGCAGCGCAGCTGAATCACTGCTGCGACCAATGAGATGTAGACTCAAGCTACAACATAGGGGGATGTCAAAGAGATGGGGAGATGCCAGAACACGGTGGGGGAGAGGTTCAGACGGGGGCAAACGTTGGATTGTGGTGGTAGTGGTGGTGGTTCATTTGAAATCTTAAGTCGGGAAGCCCACCAAACTTAAATGCACAGGGCCCCAAATTGCTAAGACCAGCCTTAGTCATTCTTCAGCATTTTGGTTTGACCAGTGTACAGGGCATTACCGTAGTCCTGTTGTGATGTTATCATGGCATGGACCATTGTAGTCAGACACATCTTTTCAATATATGGAGAGAGATTTTGTAATAGAAACAATTTTTTGATGACTGGGATGTAATTGTGTTTCTTCTTCAAGTTATCTTGTGATAATATGTTTTTAAAAACATTTTAAAAACTGTTTAAACAACTATTCAAGAAATTAAATGAACATGTATCTGTTCTGACTGAGTCACCATCCAAATCAGCAGACCATCAGGAAGGACACACCCTCCCTACCTCAGACAGCCTAAAAATACTCAGCGTCACAATCGACCGCAACTTTACCCTTGAGAGCCAAGTAAACTCTGTAATAAAGAAAATGTTCTAGTCAATGTGGAAACTTAGACGAATAAAACCCTTCTTTCTGAGGGAAATTTTTCGAAACCTAATAAAATCAATGGTCCTAAGCCATGCAGATTACTGCAACGGAATCTATGCAGGATGTAAAGAACAACTCGCAAAAAAACTCCAGACAGCCCAAAATACAGCTGCCAGACTGATATTTGGTAAAACATGCTTCGAAAGTGCTAAACCCCTCCGAGAAAAGCTGCACTGGCTCCCAATCAAAGAAAGGATCATCTTCAAAATCTGCACCTTGGTCCACAAAATTATCTACGGCATAGTCCCAGGATACATGGCAGACCTCTTAGATCTACCAATCAGAATCAGAATCAGATCATCACGATCATACCTAAACTTACATTACCCAAATTGCAAAAGACATAAATACAAAACAACTTACGCATCCAGCTTCTCCTACATAAGCGCACAACTATGGAATGGACTCCTAAAAGCTGTGAAAATAATCCATGGCCATCTAAACTTCAGGAAATCACTAAAAACCAACCTCTTCAAAAAGGCTTACCCCACCGATCCAACGTAAATCCCCACACCCAGCAACACAGCATAACCAATGATCGTACTGGACAATATACAATCTTCATTCCCTTCGACCCTCATGGTGCCTGACACACACCTACCTCACTCGACCACAATATAACCTTGTATTTGTTATCAACCGACTGGCGAATGCCTTTACGGTACTATGTAAGCCACATTGAGCCTGCAAATAGGTGGGAAATGTGGGGTACAAATGTAACAAATAAATAAATAAAAGCATTCAGTTTTGGCATTGTAAAGTTAGCTTGTGCAGAGCCTTTTTCAGTCAATACCCCTCCTCCTATGTGCAGTAAAACTATGCTTTCAGCTGGTCTCATGTGCACATTAGTAAGTAGGAAAATATTGTGTACCTTTCAAGATGTTTGCTTGAACTTATTTAGACTGCTCTCTCGTAAATTACCTGCAGACTAGTAACAGCAGAACTTATTCAGCTGCCTTTTTATCCAACAATATACATTTAAGAAGTTTTTTTCTAAGCCAGTATCAAAATGCACAATGAATAGCCTTTCCTACATCTGAAAATGCATTTAAAGTCAATTTCAACTGTTTTGAGGGGAACATTACATGCAGGTTGCCCTGAATCATTGCAAAGAGAATAGCTACATGTAGCACTGCTTTGTAAATAATTAGGGCTTCTGATTCTAGGGGGTTTATAAATGGTAAAGTCAAGTGCTTATTTTCAATTTAATTAGGTGCTTTGGGGAGGGTACTCAGTTTAAAAATCTTTGTATATCAGTGCTTTCACATCGCAAAATTAAATTTGTGGAACATTTTGTACATTCAAATTTTTATTTTTTTGCACTCTTGTCATCATCCGTAGCAGTTACACACACACAGAGGGGCATAATCAAAAAGGATGCCCAAGTTTTGCTGAGGACGTCCTCACAAAACGTCCCGGTGAAGGGGCGGGGAAACCCATATTATCGAAACAAGATGGGCGGCCATCTTTCATTTCGATAATACGGTCGGGGACGCCCAAACCTGGAAATTTAGGTCGTCCTTAGAGATGGTCATCCCTAGACTTGGTCATTTCTGATTTTCAGCGATAATGGAAACCAAGGACACCCATCTCAGAAACGACCAAATGCAAGCCCTTTGGTCGTTTGAGGAGCCAGCATTCATAGTGCACTGGTCCCCCTGACATGCCAGGACACCAACCAGGCACCCTAGGGGTACTGCAGTGGACTTCATAAAATGCTCCCAGGTACATAGCTCCCTTACCTTATGTGCTGAGCCCCCAAACCCCCCCCCCCCCAAAACCCACTATCCACAACTGTACACCACTACCATTGCCCTTACGAGTATAGGGGGGGCTCCTAGATGAGGATACAGTGGGTTTCTGGTGGGTTTTGGAGGGCTCAAATTTACCACCACAACTGTAACAGGTAGGAGGGATGGGCCTGGGTCCGCCTGCCTGAAGTGCACTGCACCCAGTAAAACTGCTCCAGGGACCTGCATACTGCTGCGATGGACCTGAGTATGACATTTGAGGCTGGCACAAGATATTTTTAAATAATTTGTTTGAGGTTGGGAGGGGGTTAGTGACCACTGGGGGAGTAAGGGGAGGTCATCCCCGATTCCCTCCAGTGGTCTTCTGGTCAGTTTGGGCACCTTTTTGTGGCTTGGTCGTAAGAAAAACAGGACCAGATAAAGTCATCCAAGTGCTCGTCAGGGACACCTCTTTTTCCCATTATGGGTCGAGGACATCCATGTGTTAGGCACACCCAAGTCCCGCCTTCGCTATGCCTCTGACACGCCCCTGTGAACTTTAGTCGTCCCCGAGACGGAAAGCAGTTGGGGATGCCTAAAATCAGCTTTCGATTATACCGATTTGGGCGACCCTGTGAGAAGGACACCCATCTTCTGATTTGTGTCGAAAGATGGGTGTCCTTCTCTTTTGAAAATGAGCCTGACAGTCTCTCAATCCCCATTATCATCCCTAGTAATCACATTGCTTCTCTATCACTTCCCTATATCAGCAGTTTCTCTCTCAAGTTAAAATCGTGGCAGTAATCCACAGCTCAAAGTCTTTCCTGAGCTGTGATTGGCTCATGCACTGACAGAAAGGGTTGACATATAAAAATAAAACACAAGCATGCTGTGGCATGTTTCAGCCCCTTTTCCCTACCTGATGCCCTGACAAACATTCCCCACTATTTGACACCTCTTCCTGTGCCCCCTCCCAAAACATATCCCTGGTGTCTAGTGTCCCCCCCCAAACAATATTCCCGCTAGTACGGGATACTTAATGTCTGCATTAACATGCATTTTAATGCAGTATGTGGTAAGGGTTCTGTACGTATGAGTTAACACTCGCACTGAATCCCTTTCTGACTTGCTATCCCCATGGTAAAACTATGTTATGCCCAGGTTAACTGCACTGGAAGTTCTCCAAAGACAAGCAGGCTGATATTCTCACAAGTGGGTGACGCCACGTCGGCCCCGGAGGATTTTAAAGCAAAATCTAAAAATCTCTTCTACGGCATTCCGTCGCGCGAGCGATCGCACTGCGCATGTGCGCACACCTCTTCCCGCTCGCTGTGCGGACACGCCCCTCAGTTTTTCTTTTTCCGCGTCTGAGGAGACACGGAGTTCGTTAGTGCTTCGTGTTTTCTTCAGGTCCTCGGAGTAAAATCTCTTTTTTTATTTTACCCTTTTGGGTGTTCTTTATTTTTTCATTTGTACTCTTTCATGGCAGGCTCATTGTGGCTTATATATACAGATACTTTTTGTACCTGGGGCAAGGAAAAGTTAAGTAATTGCCAGAGTCACAAGGGGCTGTGCCTGAAAGGAAGACAAAGCATATAAGCTTCTCTTTTTCTTTTTTCTTATAAAAGTGCTGGTATATTGTTATCTGTGGGCTCTCTCTCGCCAGCAAACTAAACAAGCCCACATTTTTAGGATCCATTTATTAAAACTTTACAAATGGCTCTCCAGAGCTGTGAGAGCCTGCTTCAGCACACCACTGTCCTTAAGTCCCACAAGTGGTGAAGGTGTATGTCACAGGAAAAAAACAGGGACCTAAGCAGGTGCATCCCTGGTCAGCCACTGAATGGGCAACCTGGTGACACAAAATCAGTGGTGTAACCTTTGAAGTGAGTCTCCACCCGCCTCGGCGCCTCCTGCTCTGCAGGTCATTCGGGCGCATCGGAGGATGTGTCTTGGGCTGGATCATCTCCCTGTGAAGCGCAAGTAGTGTCTCAAAGACGAGACGTATTCTACTCTGCCAGGGATGCCCAAAGGAGATCATTCTGGAGTCCGACAGAGACCGATGCACGCTGGGTATAGTTATGTATCGAATAGGTCTCCACCTGCCTCGGCGCCTCCTGCTTGGCAGGTCATTCGGGCGCATCAGCGGGTGTCGGTACCATCGGTGCCCAGAGCTTTGCTCCCTCTGTTATGGAGGTATCCGGGCTTCAGATATCAGTCGGTGCCGAGAGCGTTGCTCCCTCTGTTATGGAGGTATCCTGGCATTGGACGTCGATACACCGGTACCAGGTATCAACAGTGCCATCGGTACCGGGTATCATCGGTGCCGTGGATACCATCGGTATCGGGTGTCATGGATACCGTCGGTACCGAGTATCTTCGGTACCGTCGGGTACCGAGTATCTTCGGTACCATGGGTGCCGTCGGTACCGAGTATCATCGGTGCCATGGGTACTGTCGGTACCGAATATCATCGGTGCGTCGGTACCGAGGAGTATCGGTACCAGGAACATTGGTACCATGGTCGGTGCCATGGGTCCCGTCGGTACCGGGTATCATCGGTACCATGGGTCCCGTCGGCACCGGGTATCATCGGTACCATGGGTGCCGTCGATACCGAGTGTCATCGGTGCCATGGGTGCTGTCGGTACCGGGTATCATGGGCACCATCGGCACCAGGTATCATGGGCACCATCGACTATCGGTACCAGGTATCATCGCCCATCGGTACCGAGTATCATGAGTACCATCGGTACCATAGTATCAGGTATCGTCGGTACCGCGGATACCATGGGTATCAGGTATCATGGATGCCGTCGGCACATGAGTACCATCGATACCAGATATCATGACCAGGTACCATCAGTGCCATGGGTGCCATTGGTACCAGGTGTCATGAGCACCGTCGGTGCCATGTGTACCATCGGTACCGTCGGTGCTGTTGGTGCCGGATATCATGGGTACCATCGGTACCACATGTCATGGGTACCATCGGTACCAGGTATCATGGGTACCATCGATACCAGATATCATGACTATCATCGGTACCAAGTACCATGGGTACCATTGGTACCGGGGGCCATCGGTACCATGTGTATCATCGGTACCATCGGTGCCATGGTCTGGCAGTCTGGTTTCGATTCCCTTGCATTTCCAGATTTTGTCCTTGGCTTCGGGACCATGGGTACCATTGGATGCCATGGGTGCTACCGCCTCCTGCGGCATCTAGCTTTTCACCTGGTCTCCTTCACCGATGCTGCCTCTGGTATGGGTGTTCGCACCCTACTGGGGCAACTTCTCGACCCCGTAGTAGAACTTACCGCGCCTCCATATCGGACGCGTTTGGATCTGAGCTGCTCTGTTTGAGTAGTTAGCTCAGTTCAATGATGGTTCATCTGACATTACAGTGGAGATTGTGAATCCCAATGCCCAGATGCTCGAGGTCCTAGACTACCATCTTCACCTGAGTCTTCTGCCACTCAGAACAGATAGGAGTTCTAAGAACTTACTTCGGTTATGAGCATTCCCACCGGAGTAGGCTAAACCTTTTCACCAAGTGGTCAGGTAGCACATGGTGTGTCGCAGGTTCCTGTCCAAGGGCATTTTCGACACTTGTAATGTAACACCTAGATTTCTGCTCTAGGTACAATGATGCGCAGACTCTCATGACTGTGTGCCTCTCACCTGGAGGAGGAGACTCAGCAGAAAATTGTAGATATGCTGTGCATACACTTCCTCATCTCGGAAGTTCTTTAGAGAGAAGAGTAGTTTTCCTTGTGCCTTAAGGGGTCGTACCTATACTCCTACTTCTCGACAGCCGGTTCAGGCTATGCCTCAGCACGCTCGTTCTAGTCAGCGGCGTGCACCTAATCAGGCCCCTGCAGCTATTCCCCAGGAACCAGAGAGGGGTTTTTGACTGGCCGTACCGGCCAATCTGCCTGTCGGGGGGGAAGTTTAAATTTTCTCCACCAAAGGTGACTTCTTTTATCCTCCAACTGGTGGGTTTTTTCAAATAGTCCGGTTAGGATACATTCTCAATCTGGAATCAAACCCTCCACATTGTTCATTGGAAGCTTAATCCTTTAGCTTCCATCAAAAGTGAGTACTTGCAGAGGAACTCTCTGCCTTTCTCAGCGCCAATGCAGTCGAGCCCGTTCCACCAGGGCAAGAAGGATTGAGATTCTATTCCAGGTCCTTCCTTGTGGGTTGCGTCCCATCATAGACATAAGGGGCCTAAACAGATTTTGGTTCAGGATGCTTTCCCTGGGCATCCTTCTTCCCATACTTCAGGAAAACGATTGGTTATGCTCTCTGGACTTACAGGATACTTATACTCTCTTTGCTTCCAGAGTATGTTTTTTCCTAGTGCCTGGCTGTTGTTGCAGCGTATCTTCATGGACTGAGAGTGCATGTGTTCCCTTAACACGATGATTGCCCATCTCAACAGATTACAGCACAGTACATATTGAGACTTCTAGACACATGGCTTCCACAGTTCACGTCACTCCCATGGCACTTTTGCACATGACATCCGCTCAGTGCATCCTAGCTTCCCAGTGGTATCAAGTTTAGGGTATCTAGAGGATGTAACCCAACTGTTCGC
The DNA here is from genome assembly GCF_901765095.1 of Microcaecilia unicolor. NCBI lineage: Eukaryota > Metazoa > Chordata > Amphibia > Gymnophiona > Siphonopidae > Microcaecilia > Microcaecilia unicolor. The sequence continues at coordinate 241,441,340 of NC_044034.1, read as the reverse complement.
CAGTCTTCGGAATTCCCCTCAGAGGTGGTTAATTCTCTCCATTTTGATTCTGAGGCGTCCCGTCCACCTTACTCAGTCAAAAGCTGCTGACGAAGGTTGCATCCCTCCTGGCTATCCAACCAAATTATTTTAATTCAACCAAACAATCGGGTTGTGATGCACTCGATAACAAAGGAGTACTGGATCTTGCCCTCTGAGTCAGGATGCCATGCAGATGTAGTGGTGGGCCCGCAACGCGGCATGTTTTCTCCAAGCCACTTATCTAATTGGCGTAAACAGCAGTCTGGCCGACAGGCTGAGCAGGATAATGCTACAGTCATGGTTGTTGAGCATGCCTATAGTTCGAAAGATCTTCCGGGAGTGAGATACCCCCTCAGTGGATCTTTTTGCTACTTAGTCCAATCGCAAAGTCCCTCAGTTCTGTTCCAGGCTGCAGGTTCACGGCAGGCTACCATCGGATGCCTTTCTCCTTCTTTGGGGGACAGGTTTTCTGTATGTGTATCCTCCCATACATCTGGTGGAAAAGACTTTGCTGATTCTCAAGCAAGATTGTGGAGCCATGATTCTGATTGCTCCTTTCTAGCTGCGTCAGATAGGATTCCCTCTTCTTCTGGAGTTGGAATGTTTTCCAGCTCTCATTATGCAGAACGAGGGGGCACTTCTACATCCCAACCTCCAATCTCTGGCTCACACGGTCTGGATGTTGAGAGTGTGGGTTTCGTTGAGTTTTCCAGAGTGTCTCCCGACTCTTGCTTGCTTCCAGAAAAGATTTCACAAAGAGGTGTTATTCTTTTTCATGGAAGAGGTTTGCCGTCTGGTGTGACAGCAAGGCCCTAGATCCTGCCTCTTGTCTTATACAGACCTTGCTTGAGTTCTTTCTACACCTGTCTGAGTCTGGTCTCAAGACCAACTCTGTCAGTATTCATCTTCGTGCTATAAGAGCTTATCATCAACGTGTGAAAGGTCAGCCTTTAGCTGTCCACTTCATGAGAGTTTAATTCTCCCCCAATATTGAGAGAATTCCTTGTATGTGTCTAGGGGAGATTATTTCTGTTGGGCTTAGCACCCCCAATAATTTTGACAGTTGGCTCTTATGCTTCGGTCAGAGTCCCTATCACTCCTTATCCAGTATCTTGGGGTCTCAATGTCGTTTTCATCCAGCTGCTGCAAGCTCAATTCGGGCCACTGGATTCCTGCCATCTGAAGTATTGGACCTGGAAGGTCGTTTTCCTTAGTGGCTGTTCCTTCAACTCGTAAGGTCGGTGAGCTTCAGTCTCTAGTAGCTCAAGCGCCTTACCTTACTTCTCATCTTAACAGAGTAGTTCTCCGCATGCAGACAAAGTTCTTACTGGCGCTGCTATCAGAGTACCAGCTGATCCAATCAATTGTCTTGCCAACATTCTTTCTCCCTCATCTTACAAGCCCTGGCGAAAGCAAGCTGCGCACTTTTTGCGTGGAGCAGACGAGCTCCCTCGGACGGTCCGCCCAGTTGTTTATTTCTTTTAATGCCAGTTGCTGTCGGAAACCGCATCATTTCTTCTTAGCTAGCAGATTGCATCTCCTTCATTTTTGTCCAAGCTGGACTGACTCTAGAGGGCCATGTCACGGCTCACAAAATTAGAGCCATGGCTGAGTCGGTGGCTCATCTAAGATCAGTCACTATTGAAGAGATCTGCAAAGCTGCGGCGTGGTCATCAGTCCACACATTCACATCTCACTACTGCCTTCAGCAGAATAGCCGACGCGTCAGTCGGTTTGGGCAGTCGGGGCTGCAGAACTTCTTTGGGCTTTAGAATCCAACTCCAACCCTCCTAAGCCCATGTTTGTTCTGTTCCAGGCTACACTCATTTAGATGTTTCTTCTTTTCAGGTCAATTTTTATTCTGGCCTCGCCGTTGCGAGACTCAATTGACCACTGTTTGTTGTGTAAGCCTGGAAGCTAGGGATACCCCACTTGTGAGAATATCAGCCTGCTTGTCTTTGGAGAAATAGTAGTTACTTACCTGTAACAGGTGTTCTTCGAAGACAGCAGGCTGCATATTCTCACAAACCCTCTCACCTCCCCTTTTGGAGTTGTCTCCTCCATCTTTTGGATTTAACTGAGGGGCGTGTCCGCACAGCGAGCGGGAAGAGGTGTGCGCACATGCGCAGTGCGATCGCTCGCGCGACGGAACGCCGTAGAAGAGATTTTTAGATTTTGCTTTAAAATCCTCCGGGGCCAACGTGGCATCACCCACTTGTGAGAATATGCAGCCTGCTGTCTTCGGAGAACACCTGTTACAGGTAAGTAACTACTCTTTTTCTGCATGGGCCCCAAGATGCTAATACTTTGGCTCCTCCTACTCTTCTATTTAGCTGGTTGCCATGGCTGCTACCCTGCTCATTTGTCTCATGTAGTGAGAAATATCCAGTGTTATCTTTGTACCTGCAGGTGCTAAAGTTTTGAGCTCACTGGATGTGATGAGGCAGATCCTGTTCTGATATCATTACCAAGCTGCAATGCCACCAGCCAAATGGCATCATTGGATCACTACCGTTAAGGATGATTTACAGGGATTTTTAATTCCCCATTGGCAGGTTATTATCTGGATTTTCTGGTTATAACTGAAAATCAGAAAACTTATATTTAATACACAGAGGCGTAAATTCTACACAATGTAAATAATACTCGAATTTAGGCACCAGAAAAAATCTGCAATTCTTTAAAGGGGGATCTGCGCTGAGTGCCCTTTTGGGCTCATTTTCGAAACAGAAGGGCGCCCATCTTTCGACACAAATAGGGAGATGGGTGTCCTTCTCCCAGGGTCTCCCAAATCAACATAATCGAAAGCCGATTTTGGGTGCCCTCAACTGCTTTCTGTCGCAGTGACGACCAAAGTTCCCGGGGACCTGTCGGAAGCATAGCGAAGGCGGGACTGGGGCGTGCTTAATACATGGGTGTCCTCAGCCAATAATGCAAAAAGAAGGGCATCCCTGACGAACACTTGGCCGACTTTACTTGGTCCTTTTTTTTTTATGACCAAGCCACAAAAATGTGCCCTAAATGACCAGATGACCACCGGAGGGATTCAGGGATGACCTCCCCCTACTCCCCCAGTGGTCACTAACCCCCTCCCACCCTAAACAAATGTTAAAATATTTTTCCAGCCTCTATCCCAGCCTCAAATATCATACCCAGCTCCATTACAGCAGTATGCAGGTCCCTGGAGCAGTTTTAGTGGGTACTGTAGTGCACTTCAGGCAGGCGGACCCAGGCCCATCCCCCCCTACCTGTTAAACCTGTGGTGGTAAATGTAAGCCCTCCAAAACCCACCACAAACCCACTGTACCCACATCTAGGTGTCCCCCTTTATCCCTAAGGGCTGTGGTAGTAGTGTACAGTTGTGGGTAGTGGGTTTTGGGGGGCTCAGCACCAAGGTAAGGGAGCTATGCACCTGGGAGCTTTTTCTGAAGTCCACTGCAGTGCCCCCTATGGTGCCCAGTTGGTGTCCTGGCATGTCAGGGAGACCAGTGCACTATGAATGCTGGCTCCTCCCACGACCAAAGGGCTTGTATTTGGTTGTTTCTGAGATGGGCGTCCTCAGGTTCCATTATCACCGAAAATCGGGGACGACCATCTCTAGGGATGACCATCTCTAAGGTCGACCTAAATGTGGAGATTTGGGCGTCCCTGACTGTATTATTGAAACGAAAGTTGGCCGCCCATCTTGTTTTGATAATACGGGTTTCCCCGCCCCTTTGCGGGACGTCCTGTGAGGATGCCCTCAGGAAAACCTGGGCGCCCCGTTCGATTATGCCCCTTTTTGTAAAATAGCACTTAGGAATCATATGTTTTAAGAATAATTTTTGTAAGGGGTGGCCTAGTGGTTAGGGTGGTGGACTTTGGTCCTGGGGAACTGAGGAACTGATTTCAATTCCCAGCACAGGCAGCTCCTTGTGACTCTGGGCAAGTTACCTAACCCTCTATTGCTTGCCACATTGAACCTGCCATGAGTGGAAAAGCACAGGGTACAAATGTAACTAAACAAACTAAACAATTCAAGATTGTAAATTGAAATAAAGTTGTTATACATTCTAAAGTATACATATTGAAATCTTTCTCCGAGGACAAGCAGGCTGCTTGTTCTCACTGATGGGTGACGTCCGCGGCAGCCCCTCCAATCGGAATCTTCACTAGCAAAAGCCTTTGCTAGCCCTCGCGCGTCGATGCGCGGCCGTCTTCCCGCCCGAAACCGGCTTGGGCCGGCCAGTCTTCTTTTCTCCGCGCTCGGTACGGTTGTGTTTACCATTCGTGCCCCGGAAAGTCGACCTCGCGCGTCGTTTTTCGACATTTCTGTGAGAAATCCAGAAATCCTTTGGATTAGCCACTTCGGTTTTTCCTTCCTCTACTTCGAGTTTTTTTTTTGCCCCGTTAAGTTTTCTTTCGTCGTCGGGGTAGGCCTTACTTAGGCCCCGGTCGAAATTTCCCTTTTTTCTGTGCCAAATTTCGCCATTTCGTCTTTCGATTTAAGCCGGCGTGATTTTTCCGCCCATGACATCGAAGCCTTCCAGCGGCTTCAAGAAGTGCACCCAGTGCGCCCGGGTAATCTCGCTCACTGACAGGCACGCGTCGTGTCTTCAGTGTCTGGGGGCTGGGCACCGCCCTCAGGCCTGTAGTCTGTGTTCCCTTTTGCAAAGGTAGCGAGGTTAGCCCAGTGGAATGTTTTGTTCTCGGGCTCTTCGTCGGCATCGGCACCGGGGGTATCGAGTGCATCGATGTCTTCAGCGTCCAGACCTTCAACCTCGGTGGCCAGTGCATCGAGTGCATCGAGGCATCGGCCCTCTGCATCGGCGCCGAGACATCGGATAGCTGCATCGACGTCGGTGGTACCGGGACCTCGTCTGCTGATGTCGTCGGACGGTGGTGCTTCGTCTGGAGTGCAGGTGAGGGCTGTCCATTCCCCTGCTGGTGGCGGTGAGCCTTCGGGTGGGTCTCCCCCTACCCTGAGGGCTCCTGCGGTACAGCCCCCCCCCGAGACCGACCCTCTTCGGTCTCGGCCCCGAGGAAGCGACGGCTGGATTCTACGTCCTCCTCGTCGGTACCGGGAAGCTCCGGTGACATGCTTCGTCCCAAGAAGTCGAAGAAGCATCGTCACCGGTCCCCTTCCCGTGTCGGTACCGAGAGCTCTGGGTCGCCGAAGGAGTCGGCACCCAGCAGGCATCGACGCCGAGAGGACCGCTCACCCTCTGTTCAGGAGGTGTCGATGCGCTCCACTCTGGACAGCCCGGAACAGCCTCCACGCCCGGAACAGGTTCTGACGTCGACGCCTGCTTCGACCTCCATGCCTTTCTCTGCAGCCGCTCTGAACGAGAGCCTCCGGGCCGTCCTCCCAGAGATTCTGGGAGAGCTGTTGCGCCCTTCCCCTCCGGTACCGGTGGTGCTTGCGCCACCGGTACCGTCGAGCGTGGCGCTGGCTGGCCCATCGCCCGAGGTGAGGTCTCCGGCGTCGGTGCCGCGTGCGGTACCGGCTGCCGTCGCCTCCCAGGAAGGCTCCCCGACTACGTCGGCGGAGGGAGCTTCGCCAATGCGGGCGAGGGAGTCTACCTCTCGATGCCCCCATCGTGGACGTGGCTCCACGGAGTCGAGTCGGGCACGGTTGCAGACACAGGTTCGTGAACTTGTGTCTGACACCGAGGGTGAGGCCTCGTGGGAAGAGGAAGAAGACCCCAGATATTTCTCTGACGAGGAGTCGGAGGGTCTTCCTTCCGATCCCACTCCCTCTCCTGAAAGGCAGCTTTCTCCTCCTGAGAGTCTGTCTTTCGCTTCCTTTGTCCGGGAGATGTCTACGGCCATCCCCTTCCCGGTGGTTGTGGAGGACGAGCCCAGGGCTGAAATGTTTGAGCTCCTGGACTATCCTTCTCCACCTAAGGAAGCGTCCACTGTTCCCTTGCATCATGTCCTCAAAAAGACATTGCTTGCGAACTGGACCAAGCCTTTAACTAATCCCCACATCCCCAAGAAGATCGAGTCCCAGTACCGGATCCATGGGGACCCAGATCTGATGCGCACTCAGTTGCCTCATGATTCTGGAGTTGTGGATCTGGCCCTAAAGAAGGCTAAGAGTTCTAGGGAGCATGCTTCGGCGCCCCCGGGCAAGGACTCTAGAACCTTAGACTCCTTTGGGAGGAAGGCCTACCATTCTTCTATGCTCGTGGCCAAAATCCAGTCTTACCAGCTCTACACGAGCATACACATGCGGAACAATGTGCGGCAGTTGGCGGGCTTGGTTGATGCGCTCCCCCCTGAGCAAGCCAAGCCGTTTCAGGAGGTGGTCAGGCAGCTGAAGGCGTGCAGGAAATTCCTGGCCAGAGGGGTGTATGACACCTTTGATGTTGCGTCCAGGGCCGCTGCTCAAGGTGTGGTGATGCGCAGGCTCTCATGGCTGCGTGCCTCCGACCTGGAGAATAGAATCCAGCAGCGGATTGCGGACTCGCCTTGCCGTGCGGATAACATTTTTGGAGAGAAAGTCGAACAGGTGGTAGAGCAGCTCCACCAGCGGGACACCGCATTCGACAAGTTCTCCCGCCGGCAGCCTTCAGCCTCTACCTCTACAGGTAGAAGATTTTTGGGGGGAAGGCTGTTCCCTACTCTTCTGGCAAGCGTAGGTACAATCCTCCTTCTCGACAGCCTGCGGCCCAGGCTAAGCCCCAGCGCGCTCGCTCTCGTCAGCAGCATGCGACCCAGCAAGGCCCCTCGGCTCCCCAGCAAAAGCAAGGGGCGAGCTTTTGACTGGCTCCAGCAGAGCATAGCCGACATCCAAGTGTCAGTGCCGGGCGACCTGCCAGTCGGAGGGAGGTTAAAGGCTTTTCACCAAAGGTGGCCTCTCATAACCTCCAATCAGTGGGTTCTCCAAATAGTCCGGCAAGGATACACCCTCAATTTGGCCTCAAAACCTCCAAATTGTCCACCGGGAGCTCAGTCTTACAGCTTCCAGCACAAGCAGGTACTTGCAGAGGAACTCTCCGCCCTTCTCAGCGCCAATGCGGTCGAGCCCGTGCCATCCGGGCAAGAAGGGCTGGGATTCTATTCCAGGTACTTCCTTGTGGAAAAGAAAACAGGGGGGATGCGTCCCATCCTAGACCTAAGGGCCCTGAACAAATATCTGGTCAAAGAAAAGTTCAGGATGCTTTCCCTGGGCACCCTACTTCCCATGATTCAGGAAAACGATTGGCTATGCTCTCTGGACTTGAAGGATGCCTACACACACATCCCGATACTGCCAGCTCACAGACAGTATCTGCGATTTCAGCTGGGCACACGTCACTTCCAGTACTGTGTGCTACCCTTTGGGCTCGCCTCTGCGCCCAGGGTGTTCACAAAGTGCTTGGCTGTAGTAGCAGCGGCACTTCGCAGGCTGGGGGTGCATGTGTTCCCATATCTCGACGATTGGCTGGTGAAGAACACATCCGAGGCAGGAGCCCTGCAGTCCATGCAGATGACTATTCGCCTCCTGGAGCTACTGGGGTTTGTGATAAATTATCCAAAGTCCCACCTTCTCCCAGTGCAGAGACTCGAATTCATAGGAGCTCTGCTGGATTCTCGGACGGCTCGCGCCTATCTCCCAGAGACGAGGGCCAACAACTTGTTGTCCCTCGTCTCGCGGGTGCGAGCGTCCCAGCAGATCACAGCTCGACAGATGTTGAGATTGCTAGGCCACATGGCCTCCACAGCCCATGTGACTCCCATGGCCCACCTTCACATGAGATCTGCTCAATGGACCCTAGCTTCCCAGTGGTTTCAGGCTGTTGGAGATCTAGAAGACGTAATCCACCTGTCCACGAGTTTTCTCGAATCCCTGTATTGGTGGACGATTTGGTCCAATCTGACTCTGGGACGTCCTTTCCAAATTCCTCAGCCACAAAAAGTGCTGACCACGGATGCGTCTCTCCTGGGATGGGGAGCTCATGTCGATGGGCTTCACACCCAAGGAAGCTGGTCCCTCCAGGAACGCGATCTACAGATCAATCTTCTGGAGTTACGAGCGATCTGGAACGCTCTGAAGGCTTTCACAAATCGGCTGTCCCACCAAATTATCCAAATTCAGACAGACAACCAGGTTGCCATGTACTACGTCAACAAGCAGGGGGGCACCGGATCTCGCCCCCTGTGTCAGGAAGCCGTCAGCATGTGGCTCTGGGCTCGCCGGCACGGCATGGTGCTCCAAGCCACATATCTGGCAGGCGTAAACAACAGTCTGGCCGACAGGTTGAGCAGGATTATGCAACCTCACGAGTGGTCGCTCAACTCCCGAGTGGTGCGCCAGATCTTCCAAGCGTGGGGCACCCCCTTGGTGGATCTTTTCGCATCTCGAGCCAACCACAAAGTCCCTCAGTTCTGTTCCAGGCTTCAGGCCCACGGCAGACTGGCATCGGATGCCTTCCTCCTGGATTGGGGGGAGGGTCTGCTGTATGCTTATCCTCCCATTCCTCTGGTGGGGAAGACTTTGTTGAAACTCAAGCAAGACCGAGGCACCATGATTCTGATTGCTCCTTTTTGGCTGCGTCAGATCTGGTTCCCTCTTCTTCTGGAGTTGTCCTCCGAAGAACCGTGGAGATTGGAATGTTTTCCGACCCTCATCACGCAGGACGAAGGGGCGCTTCTGCATCCCAACCTCCGGTCCCTGGCTCTCACGGCCTGGATGTTGAGAGCGTAGACTTTGCCTCTTTGGGTCTGTCAGAGGGTGTCTCCCGTATCTTGCTTGCTTCCAGGAAAGATTCCACTAAGAGGAGTTACTTCTTTCTGTGGAGGAGGTTTGCCGTCTGGTGTGACAGCAAGGCCCTAGATCCTCGCTCTTGTCCTACACAGACCCTGCTTGAATACCTTCTGCACTTGTCTGAGTCTGGTCTCAAGACCAACTCTGTAAGGGTTCACCTTAGTGCAATCAGTGCATACCATTACCGTGTGGAAGGTAAGCCGATCTCAGGACAGCCTTTAGTTGTTCGTTTCATGAGAGGTTTGCTTTTGTCAAAGCCCCCTATCAAACCTCCTACAGTGTCATGGGATCTCAATGTCGTTCTCACCCAGCTGATGAAACCTCCTTTTGAGCCACTGAATTCCTGCCATCTGAAGTACTTGACCTGGAAGGTCATTTTCTTGGTGGCAGTTACTTCAGCTCGTAGAGTCAGTGAGCTTCAGGCCCTGGTAGCCCAGGCCCCTTACACCAAATTTCATCATAACAGAGTAGTCCTCCGCACTCACCCTAAGTTCTTGCCAAAGGTCGTGTCGGAGTTCCATCTGAACCAGTCAATTGTCTTGCCAACATTCTTTCCCCGTCCTCATTCCTGCCCTGCTGAACGTCAGCTGCACACATTGGACTGCAAGAGAGCATTGGCCTTCTATCTGGAGCGGACACAGCCCAACAGACAGTCCGCCCAATTGTTTGTTTCTTTTGATCCCAATAGGAGGGGAGTGGCTGTGGGGAAACGCACCATATCCAATTGGCTAGCAGATTGCATTTCCTTCACTTACACCCAGGCGGGGCTGGCTCTTGAGGGTCATGTCACGGCTCATAATGTTAGAGCCATGGCAGCGTCGGTAGCCCACTTGAAGTCAGCCTCTATTGAAGAAATTTGCAAAGCTGCGACGTGGTCATCTGTCCACACATTCACATCTCATTACTGCCTGCAGCAGGATACCCGACGCGACAGTCGGTTCGGGCAGTCAGTTCTTCAGAACCTGTTTGGGCTTTAGGATCCAACTCCACCCCCCGAGGGCCCTGTTTGTTCTGTTCCAGGCTCTACTCTCAGTTAGTTGGTAAATTTTTTAGGTCAATCTCAGTTATGTCCTCGCCGTTGCGAGGCCCAATTGACCATGGTTGTTGTTTTGAGTGAGCCTGGGGGCTAGGGATACCCCATCAGTGAGAACAAGCAGCCTGCTTGTCCTCGGAGAAAGCGAATGCTACATACCTGTAGAAGGTATTCTCCGAGGACAGCAGGCTGATTGTTCTCACAAACCCGCCCGCCTCCCCTTTGGAGTTGTGTCTTCCCTTGTCTTTGTTTTGCTACACATGAGACTGGCCGGCCCAAGCCGGTTTCGGGCGGGAAGACGGCCGCGCATGCGCGGTGCGCATCGGCGCGCGAGGGCTAGCAAAGGCTTTTGCTAGTGAAGATTCCGATTGGAGGGGCTGCCGCGGACGTCACCCATCAGTGAGAACAATCAGCCTGCTGTCCTCGGAGAATACCTTCTACAGGTATGTAGCATTCGCTTTGAGTCTCTCTGCAAATGCTTTATGATGAAGATCACTGACTATTTTAGTAGCTGCCCTCTGGACTGACTCTCCAGAATTGTATATAGTACTCTAAGTATGATTTCACCAGAGACTTTATACAGACTACAGAGGCACTATTGCCTCCATTTTCCTGTTGGCCATTCCTCTCTCTATGCACCAGGCAACATTCTGGATTTTGCTGTTGCCCTTTCTACCTGTTCAGCCACCTTACAATCCTCGGATATAATTACTTCCAGATCTTGCTCTTCTTTCATGCACAGAATAATTTTATTTCCATATGTTCCACTCTATTGGGTATTTGCAGCTGCCAAATTCTAAATAATTCCTCATCCACACCTTCCAAGATGTTTACTTTGCTACAGATTTTGGAATATTCACAAAGAAGCAAACCATTCCCAATAGATCTTCCATAGTATCACAGAAATGTTGAAAGGGACCAAACCAAGGACCAATCTCTGCAGCATAACACTGATAATGCCCCTATACTTTGAGTGGATTCTGTTTGTCACTACCCTTTGTCAGCTCCAACTCAACCAGTTTCTACACAGAGCCCATACTATAGGTGTTCAGTTTGTTTATGACAAAGATGAGCTGAATGTTTTGAATGTTTTTGAATTTCTAATTAAAGTATTGAACGGTATCTTTTATATTTAAAAATATTTTTCTTTTTTCTTTTTTCTTTTTTCTCCTTTTATCTATAATATAGTCAAAGCAGAGAAAAAGACCTCATAGTCCTAGCTTGGCGTTACTGCGCTTAGTGTGCTCAAACGCCAGCGTTCTTTGGACTCCGTTTTAATCCTCGGTCTTAAAAAAACTCTGCTCCTATATAGTAAATAGTGAATATTATAATCAATGATAATCAATCATGATCTTTCTTTCTTCTATATCGAATGTTTAGAAACAATACTTTATGTTACTTAGCTTTAATCTTGCCCCCCTTATTGTTTCTAAACATTCGATATAGAAGAAAGAAAGATCATGATTGATTATCATTGATTATAATATTCACTATTTACTATATAGGAGCAGAGTTTTTTAAGACCGAGGATTAAAACGGAGTCCAAAGAACGCTGGCGTTTGAGCACACTAAGCGCAGTAATGCCAAGCTAGGACTATGAGGTCTTTTTCTCTGCTTTGACTATATTATAGATAAAAGGAGAAAAAAGTAAAAAGAAAAATATTTTTAAATATAAAAGATACCGTTCAATACTTTAATTAGAAATTCAAAAACATTCAAAACATTCAGCTCATCTTTGCTATTACGGTGAAAGTTTTTTGCTGAAATTGCGTCCAATTAGATTTTTTTTCAGTTTGTTTATGAGCCACCTATGTGGAACTGTGTCAAAAACCTTGTTGAAATCTTACACCACATCCAGAGGCGTAGCTAGGTGGGTCGCCAGGGGAGCAGCTGCTCCCCTAAACGGACTTCTGACAGCGACGGCACCTATTTTTGATGCAATCTGTTGCATTTAAATTAAGCGCCAGCGCCATCGGCAGTCCACTGTCCACTCCCTCTCACTCTCAGCTTCGCTATGCTTCTGACCACATCTAGTGTTCTCCCCTGATCCAATTCTCTGGTCCGCAGTCAAAAAAATTGATCAGATTTTCCTGGCTAGACCTTCCTCTAGATAGAACATGTTACCTTGGATCCTGTATTCCTCTGGATTCCAGGAACTGCACTATCCTCTGTTTTAACAACCTTTCCAATAATTTACTCGCCACTGAGGTTAGACTAACTAGCTTTTAGTTCTCAATCTCTTTCCTATTTCCACTTTTGTGAATCATTCCATCTCCAGTCTTCTGGGATTACTTCTGACTCTGAGCCCTGAAAATGTCAGAGAGCCAGAACTATCCCAAATTCCTCCAATCCTCTTCCAGACATTTACTAAAAGCTTTCTCCCATTTTGTGCCAGATTCAGTAAACGGGGCAAAAAACAATGCTCAGTGCTATTCTATAAAGGGTGCTCATGCCCTGAATGAGCACTCTCTATAGAATATCACCTAGCGTGAATTTGCACACCCAACTTTGGGTGCAAGGACTTAAACCAACTGAAACCTCGTGTAAATCTTACCGCACAAGTTGGGTGCAGGTCCCTGGAATCCTGTAACGGTGCACGCATCTTTTGTAAATGCCCTTGACCCGCCCATGCCCTTCCCACAGCCATACCCACTTTGGGGGTCTATGCAAGATGATTTGAGTGCAGATCTTTATAGAGTTGTGTGAAACCAGATCTGCTCACAAATCTTAAATTATTTCCAATTAATGCCAATAATTGCTTTTTAGGCAATTATTGATTGCTAATGGCTCATTATTTAATTTATTTGCATGTGGATCTCAATATCACACACAAATGTGGGTATCATAGAGTGCAGGAGTAGCCTAATGGTCAGGCTTTGGTCCAGATTCCCACAGTAGCTCCTTGTGACCTTGGGCAAGACACTTAACCCTCCATTGCCCCAGGAACAAAAACTTAGAGCCCTGTTTACTAAGCCCCGCTGTAGGCATGCTAGCATTTTTAGTGCACGCTATTGCTAAAGACATCCATATATTCCTATGGGTGTCTCTTGCAATTGCGCACGCTAAAAACAATAGCGCACCTTAGTAAACAGGGTCCTTAGATTGTGAGCCCTCTTTGTACAAAGTAACTGCATATAATGTGTGCACCCCTGCATACATCTAGTAGCGCTATAGAAATGATTAGTAGTACTAGAACCTAAGGAATTGAGTTCAATTCCCTCTGTAGCTCCTTGTGACTCTGGGCAAGTCACTTAGGGGTCCTTTTACTAAGGTTTAACCTAATACCTTTCAGTTCTTATCATAAGACGAACTTTCCTTCCTGTAACCTAATCCACTCTATCTCCTCTTCCTCAACTATGTATTTCTCCTCTCCGGAACTGGTAATCACCACTTACGGAACTATGTAAGCCACATCGAGCCTGCAAATAGGTGGGAAAACGTGGGATACAAATGTTATAAATAAATAAATAAATAAAATGGCTTGTGGTAGTATAGGCGTGGGTTTTGGGTGCATGCTGATCCAATTTTTAGCGTGCCTGTAAAAAAGGCCTTTTTTGCCGAAAATGGGCGTGCGGCAAAATGAAAACTGACGCCCGGCCATTTTGGGTCTGAGACCTTACTGCCAGCCATCGACCTGGTGCTAAAGACTCACGCAGTAACCAGGCAGTAATGACCTATAAGCGCCAAATGCCACTTGGCGGGTGTTCATTACGCGCGCCCAAAAATAAAAAATATTTTCAGATGCACGTATCGGACGCGTGCCAAAAATGAAATTACCGCAAGAGCCACACGGCAGTCTGGCGGTAACTCTATTTTGGTGCACATTGGGCACGTGTAGATGCTTACGAGGCTTAGTAAAAGGGCCCCTTAGGGGGTCTTTTACTAAAATTTAGCTTGTGTTATCTGCAGCAGGGCCCATTTTATTCCTATGGGCCTTGCTGCAGATAACTCAAGCTAAGCTTTAGTAAAAGACCCCCTTTAACCCTCTAGTGCCCCAGGTACAAAATAAGTGCCTGTATATAATATGTAAATTGCTTTGATTGTAACCGCAGAAAGGCAGTATATGATATCCCATTTATACAATCCAGAGGTTAGTGTGTATGAGGCAGGGGCGTAGTCAGATGTCGGCGGGAGGGGGGGCCAGAGCCCAAGGTGAGGGGCACTGTTTAGCCACCTCCCCCTGCCGCCGACCCCCTCCCCCCGCCACTTTGGACCCCCCGCCACCGGCGCCCTCCCGCCCCCTGCCCCACCGCCGCATCAGGTACCTTGTTTGCTGGCGGGGGTCCCGAATCCCCGCCAGTCGAAGAGTCATCTTCAGCGCCGGGCTGCTCCGGTGCCTTCGTTGTGTGATCATCTGTTTCTGACGCCTTACGTCCGTGCAGGAGGTAAGGCGTCAGAAACAGATGATCACACAATGAAGGCACCAGAGTCAACCGTCGCTGAAGAAGACTCTTCAGCTGGTGGGGTTTGGGGACCCCCGCCAGCAAACAAGGTACCTGATGCGGCGGTGGGACGAGCGGCGGTGGCGGTCAAATGTAGAGGGGGCAGGGCATAATCTGTGGGGGCCCATGCGCCCCTGGCTCCACGTAGCTACGCCCCTGGTATGAGGACACTGCTTAGTTAATGAAGCACCCCGCTGGGCTCAGTGAAATACCTACTGTTCTTGAATATAACTTGCTTTGAGCTACCACTGAAACGTGTGAGCTAAATCCAAGTAATGTGGCCATATTTCAATGTTATATTTTATCCTCTGCTTCCTTTCTGCCATGTTTGTCTACAATGTGCTTCAGCTGTGATTGGCTCTTTTTTTTGTGTATGCCTAAAGAGACTCTGAAATAAAACAAATGTCTTCGGGAATGTGAAATCCCCTGTTAAATACTTGAAGAAAAACACTCAATGTAAAGTTCATAAATCTGTCTGATTTTCAGTGGGGACTAGATGTTCTTGGCAGTCTTTTTAACAAGTATTTGTGGTAGTATGGAAGGAAGAGGAGGTTAGGGATGCCAAAGTTAGCATAATATACAATATTATATAAAACACTTAGTAATAAATTCTCATACTCAGGAAAAGCATCAGTCAGAATAGGCGATTTACAAGCTGTTGCTAAGTAAAAAATCATAGATCATACCATATTTTTAAAACAGCAGTACAAACACTATTTCAGAAAATTTTATTGGCGTTACAATGCAAATCATTACTGCCTCTCTTTATTCTGATTTATATTACTTTTCTCATGAGGTTTTAAAGGCAAAAAGTGTTAAGATTCTTTTACTTAGCCACGCTCACTAATATGATTATAGAGAGACAAGGCATAGTCCATTGTAGGCATCAAACTGGAACTTGCTAAGGTCAGAATTCAGCAGCATGGCTACTGTACAACATTTAAATGTATGGGGAAAGGGAAAAGGGACTCGATATAGCGCCTTTCTGTGGTTCTTGCAACTACATTCAAAGTGGTTTACATGGTATATACAGGTACTTATTTGTACCTAGTGCAATGGAGGGTTAAGTGACTTGCCCAGAGTCACAAGGAGCTGCAGTGGGAATTGAACCCAGTTCCCCATGATCAAAATATGTATAAGTGTATAAGTGCTTCTTTGAAAATACACATTTGGCCAGTTACACTTGAAATGGCCAGTTATACATTTAAAATTTTATAGTTGCTATTTACCTGTCAGCACTTGGCAATGCTGGCCCAAGGATGCTCTGACCGTTTGCAGCAGCGGTGCTCCACCTCTCTACCAGCATCAGCTCTACCTGCCATTTCACAGCAGCGAGAACATGTCACTTTCCTCTTGCCACTGTGCTCTCCTCCATGATCGGCCACCCCCAACCCAAGTTTACATGTGAGAATGGGAAGTACCAGTTCTCAGGTCTGAACCTGCAGTGGTTCCAGTAGCAACGTAGAGAAGAGAGTACAGCAGTGAGAGCAAAACACACTCTTGCCACTGTGAAGGCTGAGCTGTGAAGCAGGCTTTGGCGCTTTGTGCTTTGAAGCCATGAGTCAGTGCCTCACCTGCCTCATGCCTTGAGCCGGCCCTGGCACTTGGACAGGCGGAGAGTAATTTTACAAACCTTTTTCACATATGAAATGCTGTTTTATGACTGTAAAAGGCCTCTTATAAAATTTGGTCATGTCTATAAGTACACGTGGTGCAAACTGTGTTCTTGTGCAGTAGGCACACTCAGGAGAGAGGTTTAGGTAGAGCATGGGCAGAGTCACAAGTGCTTATACACATGCTTTATGCATATTTAAGCTTCTCCATGGACAAGCAGGATGAGACAGCGACACATGAAAGACGTCAGCTTTCCTATAGCTCAGAAAGCCTTTTGCAGGCTATTTGAGTATATGCAGGTTACCCCAAGCACCTTCTACACCCATTTCCTCTCCAGTCTGTTCTAGCCGCCCGGCCATGATGATAGATTTTTCCTGCTCTCCTATCCACTTTAATTTCTCCTTACCAGTAGCATGCTTAAGGTAGGTGCACCCCCTGTCAGACCTGGCTCCCCCCCGCCCCTTTAAAATCATTTCGGCCTCACCCAGGCAGCAGCAGTGGCACTCATAGGCTGCCTGCGCCTGCTCTGGGACTTCCTCCCCGAATCATTCCACCTTTGAAGGAATGGGACGGTTCAGGGAGGAAGCAGGCCACAGGCAGCCTATGAGTGCCACTGCTGCTGCCTGGGTGAATCTGAGAGGAGTTAAAGGTGGAGGGGCTGCAATGGGGGGCAAGGGGAGATGCATCCCCTGTAAAGTGTTCCTGGCTATGCTACTGCTTCTTACCTTACGTATTCTCTCTCTCCTTCCTTCTTTCTTTTGCTTTTATGGGAAAAGGAACCAGCACTACTAGTGAGGATACACAGAATTGTCACCAAGGGCAGAATGTGACTCTCTGCTGAGAGATCACTCCCTCAGTCACAGCTCCTCTTGCCTCAAGGCTTCTCAGCAGAGATTACTCCCCGGTCAGACCTCCTGATGAGGCACAGGTGGAAGCAGGACCCATGGAGTTCCATTTCCCTCTCAAGACCATCGTTCTTGTGGCTTGAGCTCCATCCAGTGGCATGGATACTGATCAAAGCAGCAAGCTGAGACCGGGTATCTCACAGAGATTGCTCTCCCATTGAGACTTCCAGTGGAAGTGGAGGCAGGAGGGAACCCTTGAACTTTGTGCCTACCCTTGGACGGGACTACTCAAGGACAGCGAGGTGCCTTCTGTTTCTCTTTCTCAGCAGCACCCAAACTGCCAAGGGCATTGAGAACCTGCTGCTCAGGTGGTGGGCCTAGTAGCAGGGGTCTGTTCCACCCTCCCACACTGGGTCTCTCTCTAGTCACCACCTGCTAACACTGAGCATGGAAGGATCACAAGCTAGGCCACCGGTGCCAACCAACACTAGGCAGCTGCACTCTATGTTTTCCGCTTCACTAGTCATCACTGGCACTGCCCAGAACCTACTTCAGAGCTGCAGTGCAGATCCATCAAACAGGGAGCTCTGCCCTCCCTACCATGCTGTTGGCTTTGCACTCTACCTTTCAATGCAAGGAAGGATGGATGAAGGCTGGGCACTGCCAAATAGTGTGGATTTTGCTGGGCTCCACCCATTGGGCCTGGCTCTTCTGCCAGCACCGCCCACCACCCCAGCTGATGATATATGGAGGGAAAAGGACAGCCTTGGCATACCGTGCTGTAGGTGAATCTCTCAGACCAGGTAGCTACATAGGCAGCAGAATGAAGTGACCCAGAGAGGCTATAGCTCCACCATATTTTGCCTAGTGGAGGAGTAGCCTAATTTTTAGTGCAATGGGATGAAAATGTGGGGAACCCGGTTTGATTCCCCACTGCAACTCCTTGTGACCCTGGGCAAGTCACTTAGGGACAGATTCAATAAAGAGCACCAAAATTTAGCAACACCAGCAACTAGAGAGTTTGAACTGGGGCCGAAAATTGGTTTGGTCATTCCCTCCAACTAATGAAGTGTCAGCCCTAGGGCCCTGTCTCCCTCAGTAATCAAATTCTTCCATGCTAGCCTTCCAGACCAGGCGCCTGGAGAAAAACAGTGGCGCCTTGAAGCACCATCACTGTGTGCTCCCTGATGTTTGTCTAAAAAAAACCAACTCCCTTTAGCCTGGATGCAGGCTCAAGTTGAGCAGCCAGTTTTGAGGCACAGTCAAGAGCCCTGGGGGTCCTAGCAGCAAAGTGCAGTGTTCAGGCACCCCACTCCCCCATCCATCAGCACAATTGTCATCTTCACATCCCAACAGACTCTGATACATCTGCTGGCCACATAAAAGGACACAAACATGACTTCCACTCGGATGCCATCTCCAAAGGATTCAGATCAAGAAAAATCAGTTACACACCACTGTACTTTCTCTAATAACCATACTGCATGTGCCCTAACAATATTGAACCTCACTCTCCAGACAGGGCATATGGAACAAGTTTCACTTCATCTCAAATTCCCTGCTGACAGTCACTGTAGTATTTGCATCATGCCATAGACAACCCACACAGGTGTGCTGGAGAACTTGTTTTTTCATCAAGGTATCCATGCAACACCAATGCACAGAATACTGGAACCAGAACCTGGAAGGCCTTGCACCGTATACCCCACTGCATTCAGTAGTACACTTACAAGCAGAGGTCCTAAGCACATGTGGAACCAAATCCTAGAGTTCATTCCCAATTCAGGACACAGCCTGGGCCTTTTCCCTGGATCAACACCTGCTGCCATTTGCTGCAAGAGTAACCAAACCTGGATTCCCTTCAGGATATCCAATCAGATCTGGCTAAGTGCTGAATATATCAGTGCTGTGGAATCATTAGGGACACTGCTATGGACGCACCACCAAAGATAAGCAAAAAAACAAACAATATTTTTTCTTTCACAGCCTACTGGGCAGGGCAGGACCTCTGGGCCCAAGTATGCTGCACAAGGCCCTATAACAGGAGAAACTGAATTCAAAAATGCTGTTGATCAATGACAACAAACCCCAATTTCAGCAACAGTGGTGCACCCTATAGGGCAGCTACACCAGAAGCTTCATTATGTGACTATAACCACACCTAGGATCAATCTTCATAAGAGGCACTGGTTCAGGTATACCACCACACAGAAGGCCCATCCAACCACCAACATAGCAGAGGGGGGGACCACACTTTTCCCCATCATCACCTAGGGTACCACTGAACTCTCTCATATCTAGAGGTCACTTGTAATGATTCCTGCACACTATAGCTGTGGCTCACCTTTGTGAGTGGTCAAATCCATCTCCGATGATAATGACCCTAACTCCAACCCTGTCTCATGCCCCACTTGGGGCATAGTTCTTCTAGCACAAAAGTCAAGACTACCATGACCACATGAGCCATGGACACTCAGGTAACTGGCGACAACTTTCCCTATGAATGCAAGGATATTCTCTGTCCCAGCCAGAGGTCTCAGGACCCAAACAACTAGGATGCAACTCCAAATGCAACACCAGTCAGTCCTCCTAAATATGTCTGTCACAACAAAATGGCCAAAACCAACCATATCCTCTACAATCACTGAAGAACACACTCTTCAGTGCTCTAACACTTCTGCCAGTCGCACTCAAGAGCAAGCCCCCTGCCATCTACAGGCAACTACAGACCACTCTTAGTAACCAGGACCTGAAGCGCAAGCATTTTCCCATGCATTGAGGAGAATTAGTGGCAAACATGTAAATAATAACCACCAAAGCTGATGTGATTTTCTCAGTCTCTGGCATTACAGGCCTAGGACATTGCAGCTATCTAAGTTTGAATGTAATCTAGTAAAAACACCCATGCTCAAGAGATAAGAGGCCTTAGGAGACTTCAATCTGACTCAAGGGGTATGTTTCATGTTCTTATGTTCTAACAAGGCAGACCTTCAAATAAGTCACAGTCCTTTCCTGAGATTAGTTGCATGATGTACTCCCACTACCACAGGGAACCTGCCAAATAGGTACCATGGGAAACAAGTTACTGTGCTTAATAAACCTTGGGCTTGACCCAGCCTGATAATTCTCACATTCTGGAAACTACCTCAGTCATGTCCACTATCATCAGTCTTTTATGTACTTGTTATCCCTCAATTCCATCATACTTGTTATCCCTTGATTTCAAAGCCCATCTCCTGGAACTTCTACTTTCCATCGGCTCTAGACCTCTTCATCCTCCATTTTGCAAGTGTGGGTATGAGGTTCCTTCCCTCAACAGATGTTCCCCTATGTGACAGTCACATTATTCTCCAACTCAACAAAGAAAAAACCTTTCCTCATTACATTGAGAGGACAACACATATAGATAGATAGATAGATAGATAGATAGATAGATAGATAGATAGATAGATAGATAGATAGATAGATAGATAGATAGATAGCAATACTCACCATGCAGGTGCGACTATCTCCACCTCTCCTCAGATACATTATAGATGTAGTAAAGAAGTTCCACATACTCATAGAAGCCAACTTTTCAGAAGGATTGGAGGGTGCTAAATCCATCACAAATAAGAGGGACATTTTCAATATAACATCTAAATCCAATTTTGGACATTTTGCTGAAAACGTCCAAAAATCAAGTGGCGAACATAGCGATTTTCAAATCAGAAAAATGTGTTTCATTTTGTTTTGAAAATGGCCATTTGCTAGATGTTTTGTGCTCAGTACATCTATCTTTTTTGACCATTATCGAAAAAAAGGTCCAAGGGGGAAATGCACATAAGCCATTGGAATACATGCGGGGCCAATATTCTTAGCAGACTGGTCACACAGACATCCCAGCAGTGAAGTGGGGCAACCTAGGGGGCACTGCATTGGACTTCACATAAAAGGTCCCAGGTACACATTTTACTGTTACCCCCTGATATTGTATGGTGAATCTTCCAAAATCCACCAAAAACCTACTGTACCCAACTGTACACCACTACAATAGCCCTTATGGCTGCAGATGCCATCTATATGTGGGTACAGTAGGTTTTTTGTGGGGTTTTGGGTGGCTCACACTTTCCACCACAAGTGTACCAGTTAGAGTGGGATATGGGCCTGCACCAACCACTAGGCTACTCCAGGGACCTGCTTGATGCTCTAATAGCCTGGGCATAACATCTGAAGCTGTCATAGATGCTGGTATGTACTTTTTTTTTTTTAATTATTATTATTATTTTATCTTTATTCAATTTCAAATTTATATATCTCTAATATTCTGGATAATCAAGAAGTAAAGAAAACATTACAAATCAGAAAAAAAGAAATAATCTAACAATCTCATGTCCACTAGTAAGGAAACAGAGATCCAAGGTATTAGAAATAAACATGAGAGAAGAAAAAAAATATTTTAAACAGGCAGCCATATCCCTCAAATACTATCCCAAGTCTTCCCCTAGTAGTGTGCATTAGGGATTATGCTATAACATTCAATTCTTCTTTAGCAGCAAGAAAATCATCCAGCTGTTTTGGGTCAAAAAATTGAAATTGTTTATCCTCATAAACTACAAACACAAGCAAGAGAACCTAAGCACAAACTTGACTCCCAAAGCTTGTATTCTAGGCCAAAAGGCCAAGAAAACTTTGTACCACATCTGTGGCTCTCTTGAAAGATTAGGAAATACACACACTTTGATCCCTAAAACTGCATATCCATATGTCTAAAGAAAAGTTTCAAAACTGCATTGCGGTCTGGTTCCAGAGCAAAAGTCACCACCATAATAGTTCGCCTAGTAATCACATCCAATAAGGATTCAAAAAAAGGATGTAAGGTTCAAATTGTCCACCTCCTGGCCCCAAAAGGGCTCTCCCACAGATTTTCCCAAGCCTAGAATATACCGGGCTCGCATAATATATAAGAACATAAGAGTAGCCATACTGGGTCAGACCAATGGTCCATTTAGCCCAGTAACCTGTTTCCAACAATAGCCAAGTCAGGCCACAAGTACCTGGCAAAAACCCAAATAGTGGCAACATTCCATTCTACCAATCCCAGGGCAAGCAGTTGCTTCCCCATGTCTGTCTCAATAGCACACTATAGACTTTTCCTCCAGGAACTTGTCCAAACCTTTCTTAAAATCAGATACGCTAACCACTGTTATACATCCTCCAGCAAAGAGTTCCAGAGCTTAAATATTCATTGAGTGAAAAAATATTTCCTCCTATTTGTTTTAAAAGTATTTCCATGTAACATCCTTGAGTGTCCCCTAGTTTTTGTACTTTTGGAATGAGTAAAAAAAATGATTTATTTCTACTCATTCTACACCACTCAGGATTTAGTAGACCTCAATCATACCTCCCCTCATCTGTCTCTTTTCCAAGCTGAAGAGCCCTAACTTCTTTAGCCTTTTCTCATACGAGAGGGGTTCCATCCCCTTTATCATTTTGGTCGCTCTTCTTTGAACCTTTTCTAATTCCGCTGTATCTTTTTGAGATACGGCGACCAAAACTGAACACAATACTCAAGGTGTAGTCACACCATGGAACAATACAGAGGCATTATAGTATTTTTGGCCATACTCACTATCCCTTTCCTAATAATTCCTAGCATCCTGTTTGCTTTTTTTGGCTGCTGCCGCACACTGAGCAGAAGATTTCAGTGTATTATCTACAATGATACCTAGGTCTTTTACTTGCGTGCTGACCCTCAGGGTGGAACCTAGCATCAGGTAACTGTGATTAGAATTATTCTTTCCAATGTGCATCGCCTTGCATTTGTTCACATTAAATTTCATCTGCCATTTGGATGCCCAGTCTTCCAATTTCCTAAGGTCTTCCTGCAATATTTCACAGTCCGCATGTGTTTTAACAACCCTTATATGGTGTGAATCCCCGCCCAGCACATCCCAGGATGCACTGGGCAGGGCTAGGTGCCGCCATTTTTGAGGCGGCACCAATGCAAGTGGAGGGAGGTCACTTCCCTCCTCTAAGTGAAGGTAGGGGGAGGGGAATGGCTGCTAGACCACCAGGTGGGGGGATTGACCCACAGTCCACTGGGCCACCACAGACATCTGAGGGATTCTAGGGGGGGTTAAGGGGGCTGGAGACCCACCGGAGTTCCAGCCCCCTCAAACTTGTGTCAGGGGGTTAAGGGGGCTGGAGACCTTCCAGATCTCCAGCCCCTTCGAACTTGTGTCGGGGGTGGGGGGGTCAGAGGGACCGGAGGTCCACTGGACCTCCAGTCCCCATTTTGCTTTGCTCAGGGTGGGGATAGTTGGGGTCTGGTGCTCCCATGGACCTCCAACCCCTGTGTTTGACAGGTCTGGGCTTTTGACAGCCCAGACCTGTCAGACAAGTGCAAGAGGATTGTCATGTGTGGGAGCATTGTGCCTGAGCGCATTCTTAGGCACAATCCTCCAGCACTTCTAGCCTATGATCAGAGAGAATTGCTTGCTTAAATTTGCATGCAATTATCTCTGATCATAGGAGCAGTAAAGCCCCGCGCTGTTCCAGTGCTATTTTTAGAGCACTGTTTGGAACAGCGCGGGGCTTTTGATCATCTGCCCATCAGTTAGGTAAGACAGTCACAGCCAACTGAGGTCTTTTTTCCTCCTTTTTGGAAGCACAAAGAAAAATTCTTTAAAAAAAAAAGAAATGTAATGGTACTAAGCAAAAGTATTCTTAAGAAATCTCATAATCTGTGTGTTTACATTACAACCTGGTTTACATTTGTAATATGATGTATCCACTATTTATATATTTTTTGGTGTGTTCACTTTTATAGTGGTTCTCCTTTTTGGTTTGTATTCTATAGAACTGCAATTATCATGCTCAAAAACAAGAGACATGCAAAATTGATAGCAGGTATAAGTTAAATGCAGAAAATGACTAGAATTTTCTCATGCGATCCACTTATATCATGATGTGATTCTTTGGACCCTGAGTGCCGCATTATAATGGGGTTGAGTTGGACCTTTTGGACCTTTGCCTTGACCCTTTTCATAGTTTTTCACCCTCTGATAGGACTTTGTGGGCCCCTCTGGTCTTGTAATGTCCCCTACCTCAACGCAAGCGGCGTCCTCTGGCTGCGTGGGGTCCCATCCACAAACACACTTGACTGGCACTGCCTGAGCCATGTGTGTGTAGTCCTCTCTGGGTTTGTTCAGTGGTTGCAGGCTCCTTAATTGCTTTGTTTCCATGCACCTGTTTCTGCTCTCTCTCTCTGCCTGACTTCCAGGCTCCTTGATTGCTTTGCTTCCACCCACATGGGTCTGCTCTTCCTGTTCCTGGCTTCCCTTGCGTCTCTCCTATTGGTCTTCTGGTTCCTCCTTCCCCTGCTCTTGTCCTATGGCTGTGCCCCTTCTCCCTGCTGATGTCAGATGCCAGCACTTTATCAGCTGAGCTCTCGCTGGACTCCATGCTTCGGCTTCTACTTTGGTAGGTGTTTCTAACTCTGTAGTCTGCTTCTTATTTACTGGTCCCTCGTTGCTGACTTTGCCTGTACCTGGATTACCCTTCTGCCTGCCTACTGACTTTCGCTTGTACCTGGTTTACTCTCTTGCCTGCCGCCTGCCTACTGACTTGCCTGTACCTGAATTACTCTCTTGCCTGCCACCTGCCTACTGACTTTCGCTTGCATCTGGATTACTCTCTTGCCTGCTGTCTGCCTACTGACTTTCGCCTGTACCTGGATTACTCTCTTGCCTGCCGCCTGCCTACTGACTGCCTCTTGTACCTGGATTACTCTCTTGACCTGCTGCCTGCCTGGCTGATACATTCATCACCCCACTTCCGTCTCTGTCCCATAAGTCCTGCAGGTCGCCCGCACCTAGGGGCTCAACATCTGGGGAACGGCGGTCAGCGCAGGTGAAACCCGGGGTTTCCAGCCGCCAAGCAGAACCTGGTCCAACCACCGGGCTCAGCAGCGCTCTACTTGGTACAAGAACTCACAAGTCTGACGGATCTGTACCTTGATTTCCTTCAAGCAGCTTCATTTTACCACAGCACTACACATGGGCTGTTAAGGGTGAACACACACTCCCCTACACACCACTTATTCACAGCCCTCAGCATGAGAGTCACCCATGTGTGGCTGACACATCCTGCTTGTCCATAGAGAAAGTGTGGTTACTTACCTGTAATAGAGGTTCTTTGTGGACAGCAGGAAGTAAAACCCTGACTGGCTCAATCTGTCCGCCTTTATCTAGAACTATATGATAACCCAGATATGAGCATAAAGTACTCCCCCCAAAAAATGTGTACCTACTTTTATGCAATCTATTTTTTAAGGTGTGGTCTTAACATGATATGCACTTCTCATACAAGAAAATAATACAAACATTAGAAATAATGCACTGTATATTTGTTAGCAAAAGAGAAAAGAAACTTAGGAAAGACTAAAATAGAATAAAGAAAATGGGCATGCTGATATTTTGATGACTTCAGGTTGTACTGCTGCTTAAAAAGTAGATATTGGTTTGTAATTTCTGTCTTTAAATTGTGAAAGAACAACTCTGTGGGAAATGTTTTTTAAACAAGAGCAAGTAGCGTTGGTGTTTTTCATAATGATGCTTGATAATAGGCACCCTATCAGGATTTACAGGAGAAAAAAATTACAAAACCCAGAACTTCTTGTGTGAAAGCATTTCTACACTGTAAGCAGTTGGATGAAAAGGCTTTAGTTGCAGGATAAGAAACGAGTCTTGTTCATTCTTCTGTCACTTGCAAAAATAAAACTCTTACCAGATAACCAGTAGTCTAAGGAATCAGTTTGCTGCACTTAGGGGTCCTTTTACTAAGGCATGCTAACAGATTTAGTGTACGCTAAATGATAAGACGCCCATAGGAATATAATGGATATCTTATCATTTAGCGCACACTCACTAAATCTGTTAGCACACCAGGGTCGTAGCCAGACAACAGATTTTGGGTGGGCCTAGGCAAGAAATGGGTGGGCACCAAGTGTTCTTCCCAACCTCCAGCAGAAAAATATCTGAGCTGGCGGGAAAACGCTTCTTTCCACCTTGGCAGTCTGCAGTAGGCATGCGCTGAAAACTGAGTATGCACAGGTGCCAGTATCATGGAGAGCAGCGTTTTAATTACTTTCAGGGCGATGTCTTCAGCTGGCAGAGCTTGGGATCCTCACCAGTTACCGCTAAACGTGTGCTACTGTTGGGTGGGCCTGAGCCCTAAGTGGGTGGGCCCTGGCCCACCCAGGCCCACCTGTGGCTACGCCACTGTAGCACACCTTAGTAAAAGGACTCCTAAATAAAGATCTTATAGATTAAATTTACATAATCTGCTAGCTTAAATTACCCAGTGACAAGAATTTGGAATGGCTGAAAATTCAGCATCACTATCTCAGTAATTAAATAAATAAGGAACCCTTTTTCTAAAGTGCACTGAAAATTGGGCTTAATGCATTCTAATGTGGGACTTTCCCATGCGCTAACCAAGATTTAATGCATCGTTTTTTTAGGGCATTTTCCATTGTTTGAATTTCAGGTCATTCACATTAGCATGCAGTATCTGTAAAACATTAACATGGGAGGTGGTAAGTGCTCCTGCGTTAATTAGGGGGTGTAGCCAGACCTTGAAGTGGAATGGATCCAGAGTCCAAAATGAGGGGGAACATTTTGGCCTGCCTCTGCATCGCTCCCCCCTACTGCCATAACGCTCCATAACTTGGCTTGCAGAAGTCCCCAACCCCCACCAGCTGAAGTGTTTCTCCAACGATGCTCCAATGATGAAGTGCCGCACATGCTCAGTTTCAGTAAAACTGAACAAGAGGGAAACACGACAGGCTACTACTACTACTACTACTATTTAGCATTTCTATAGCGCTACAAGGCGTACGCAGCGCTGCACAAACATAGAAGAAAGACAGTCCCTGCTCAAAGAGCTTACAATCTAATAGACAAAAAATAAAGTAAGCAAATCAAATCAATTAATGTGTACAGGAAGGAGGAGAGGAGGGTAGGTGGAGGCGAGTGGTTACAAGTGGTTAAGAGTCAAAAGCAATGTTAAAGAGGTGGGCTTTCAGTCTAGATTTAAAGGTGGCCAAGGATGGGGCAAGACGTAGGGGCTCAGGAAGTTTATTCCAGGTGTAGGGTGCAGCGAGACAGAAGGCGCAAAGTCTGGAGTTGGCAGTAGTGGAGACGGGAACAGATAAGAAGGATTTATCCATGGAGCGGAGTGCACGGGAAGGGGTGTAGGGAAGGACAAATGTGGAGAGATACTGGGGAGCAGCAGAGTGAGTACATTTATAGGTTAGTAGAAGAAGTTTGAACAGGATGCGAAAACGGATAGGGAGCCAGTGAAGGGTCTTGAGGAGAGGGGTAGTATGAGTAAAGCGACCCTGGCGGAAGACGAGACGGGCAGCAGAGTTTTGAACCGACTGGAGGGGGGAGAGGTGACTAAGTGGGAGGCCAGCAAGAAGCAGATTGCAGTAGTCTAAACGAGAGGTGACAAGGGTGTGGATGAGGGTTTTGCTAGAGTGCTCAGAAAGAAAGGGGTGGATTTTATGGATGTTGTAAAGAAAGAAACGACAGGTCTTGGCGATCTGCTGGATATGAGCAGAGAAGGAGAGAGAAGAGTCAAAGATGACCCCAAGGTTTCAAGCAGGCAAGGTAAGGAGAGCAGCTTTGGAGAAACGCTTCAGCTGGCGGGGGTTAGGGACCCCCACCAGCGAAACCAGGGGCCCTTAATCCATTTTTGGGGGGGGGATCCAGACCCCATGGCCTCCTGTAGCTACACCACTGGCGTTAGCTCTGCATTAGCTAGTTAGGGCTAGATTCCATATATATGGCGCCAAACAAAAAAAGCATTATTCTATAAACCACTCTTAAAGTTAGACATGGTTTATAGAATAACTATCTAACCATAGGGATTACATTCAAAAACCAGAGTCTATTTAAACATCTAGATACTAAAGACTCCAGAACATGAAAAAAACTTATTTTATTAACAAAATGTTAATCATTCACACATGACGATCTTTCACATATTACCACTCATTCACTTTAACATGTATCAACCAATTATCAAAATTCGGAAAAAATGTACATAGCTATACCGATTGATCTTTACCAATAACTGTTATTCATCAGTGCTTGTGTATAGTCCTTTAAAGCAATATACAACTTATACATATGATATTATAAGTTCATCTTCAATACTGGTTCTATAAAGTAGAGCCAGCACATAGTTAGTGCTGAATATCGTGCACTAGCACCATTTTAGAACCATCTTGCACCGTAGTAGTATGCTCAGTCCATGAAAGTTCATAGCTATTTTCGTGCTACTAGCAACAGTGATTAAGACACTCCAAAATTGAAATGGCTGAACACATGTAAGCGTGCTTGAAATTTTCACATCGCCGGTTCCCCGATGCTGATCGGCATTTCGTCTCCTTCTTCAGGAGGAACCACAACTGTAACAATATTACAGCATATCATCCATTGTTCACTTCATGCAAAATGTATGAATTATTTAATTACATTAACATATTGAAATGTACTTACTAATAATATAACACTTGGCTGCTCGCCAGCGTGGCAGTCGGCAGTGCTTCCGTACAGGAATCACGTCACCGGAAGTTGCTATACGCATGGCAAAAAGGCGCATGAATTAAATACCCAGCACGGCGCCCTGACAAACGTCACACCCATTCGACCTCCAAATTGAGGCCACGTGGTGTTACTGTGTCCCATGTATAAATGTAACGCTGCTCCAGTGCAAGTAAGCGAGCGCTTATGTCCCCGCTTCTATCACTAGGTAAAATCTGAATTATTACAGCACATTGAAGCTGGTCAATAGTGTGTTTATATTGCTGCCAATGAGACACTAGTGGATTCTCCCTTTTGCCCAAACGTAGGTTGCTGATATGTTCCGCCAAACGTTTTTTTAATTGCCTCTTCGTATGGCCAATATAATATAATGCACAAGGGCACCAAATACAATACACTACCCCTTCACTAGTGCATGTTGTATGTTGTTTTAAATAGAATTGTCTTGCACTGTGAGGGATATCAATAACATTAGTGTCTACAGAATAGCAGCAATATACACATTTACCACATGGGGAATGCCTACCCGTAATATTATGATGTTTAGGGCGTTTAAGCAGCTCACCCACATTTGCCTGCCTTGTGTACGCTACCTTCGGGTGTTCCATGAACTCGGGATGCACAGACAGAACATGCCAAAATTTGTGAATAATAGAGGAAATACCTCCTGCTCTATTCGAAAAAGGTATAACACATGCCACTGTATTGCTGGAGGAGACCTGACCCGACTGAAATAGCCAAGGGCGATATGCATACAATGCTCTCTTGTATGCATTCCGTATGACCTGTTTAGGATAACCCCGCTCTATGAATCTGTTACTCATATCTCGAGCTTGTACTTTAAATTCACCAACTGAGGTACATAAACGGCGCAGCCTCAAAAATTGGCTTACAGGAACACCTCTCTTCAGAGCTTTATGATGAAAACTCTGATAATGGAGAAGGGTGTTCCTGTCTGTCGGCTTACGATAGATGGTGGTATTAAATCCACCATCTTGTGACCTAATGATCTTAATGTCCAAAAATTCTAACTCATATGTAGCTATTCTAGAAGTAAACTTAATGTTGACATCAGCTTGATTAAGAAATGTTATAAAGGCATTAAGAGTTCTAAGTGGACCACGCCAAAACAGGATGACATCGTCTATGTATCTCTTCCACATGACCACATGGTCGACCCAACTGGAAGTGTAGACATAAGTTTTCTCATATTGAGTCATGTATAGACATGCCAGGGAAGGAGCGACGGTAGCTCCCATCGCTACTCCCCGAGTCTGAACATAAAATTGGTTGTTAAATTGAAAATAATTATGTCCAATCACCAACTTTAATAATGATGTTAAAACCTCTACTTTAGATAAAGGTATCTGAGATGCTATCAACTGGTCACTAGCCAATTTTATCGCCTGCTCCTGCGGAATGTTGGTGTATAAGGCAACGACATCCAGCCCCACCATATAGAAATCCTCACCCCCACACGATTCCAACTGATCTAGTATTTGAATAAAATGAATGGAATCTCGAACATAAGATTCAGCTTGTTTGACCAAGGGATTAAGAATCTTGTCTATGTATTTAGATATAGGTTCCAATATTGAATCACGTGTAGATACTATTGGGCGACCAGGAGGATCCACCAGTGACTTATGGATTTTAGGGACAAAATATATGTATGGAACCTTTGGACTTGGATGGCACAAATATTTTTGATCCGTCTTGGATAAAATTCCATCTATTACTGCTTTGTCAACATGTTGTGTAATTTGTTCCTGCAGCCACTTAGTAGGATCATGGTCAATAGGAATATAATATTGCGTCTGATTTAATTGATTCATACCTTCATACATATATTTGTCTCTATCCATGATCACAGTGGATCCTCCTTTATCCGCCCTTTGAATAATGATACTCTCATTGTTAGCTAAATCTACAATGCTTTGACGTTGTACTTATTAGTACTTATTAGTACTTATTAGTAAGTACATTTCAATATGTTAATGTAATTAAATAATTCATACATTTTGCATGAAGTGAACAATGGATGATATGCTGTAATATTGTTACAGTTGTGGTTCCTCCTGAAGAAGGAGACGAAATGCCGATCAGCATCGGGGAACCGGCGATGTGAAAATTTCAAGCACGCTTACATGTGTTCAGCCATTTCAATTTTGGAGTGTCTTAATCACTGTTGCTAGTAGCACGAAAATAGCTATGAACTTTCATGGACTGAGCATACTACTACGGTGCAAGATGGTTCTAAAATGGTGCTAGTGCACGATATTCAGCACTAACTATGTGCTGGCTCTACTTTATAGAACCAGTATTGAAGATGAACTTATAATATCATATGTATAAGTTGTATATTGCTTTAAAGGACTATACACAAGCACTGATGAATAACAGTTATTGGTAAAGATCAATCGGTATAGCTATGTACATTTTTTCCGAATTTTGATAATTGGTTGATACATGTTAAAGTGAATGAGTGGTAATATGTGAAAGATCGTCATGTGTGAATGATTAACATTTTGTTAATAAAATAAGTTTTTTTCATGTTCTGGAGTCTTTAGTATCTAGATGTTTAAATAGACTCTGGTTTTTGAATGTAATCCCTATGGTTAGATAGTTAGTTATAAGTTACATATTTATAGGGGTATGGCTGCCGCAGGGTGGGAGTCAAAGACAGGGCTTTCGGAGGAACGCATAACGGAATTACTGGGTGGTGTTCGATTGTTCTCGGGAGCACAGACAGAACCTGATAGTTCTTGGGATGAGGTGTTGAGGGTCCATAAGGCACTGGTTCGAGCCGAACTCCACTCAGCAGCACTTATAGAATATTGCCATGTACAACGGGTCCCTAGGGGCCTACGAATCCCGAAAGAACCTAGATTTTTGGGTAATGAGCAATACGTGGCAAGGTGGAATTCGGTAATCACACAGTGCTCGATGGACCTGATGCTACTTACTATAGACGCGCTTCAAGAAGAGATTCATGGTATTAAAGAAGAGCTAGAGTCTAAACAGAATGCCATGTGTATAGCACAGGAAAAAAGCATCTTCGAAAAAAAATCTGGAAGAGCATAATTTGAAGATCGATAATTACACTAAAGAGCAACGCACTATAAAAGTAGCCAAGTTCCGTCGGGATGAATATGATTATACCAAAGGTTACATCTATAGTTGGATGGATAAGAAGAGAAGGGGTCGTAGAGGTAAGGGCGGAGGCAGAAAGGTGATGTTTAAGTTATCATCTAGTGAATCATCAGGTGATGAAATAAAGTCAAATAAGCAAGTAGTTGCATCAGTTAGCGCGAAGGGGGTGTCACAACACCCTATGGCAGCATTATCTGACTCTTTTTTACGTATCCCGCAGCAGCCTCTAGTCGATGTGAAAGATCCCAAAGAAAACAACAAATCGGCCAAACCCAAACGAAATCCCAGGAAATAAATACGGTCATTAATATATCAAGTATTAAGCTAACTGAAAAGCAGGAGGAGATTTTGACCAAAGGGCTATCATTTGTGCCATCAAATAGGTATGACTCTTTTGAAACTAGAAGAGGTTTATATAGATTCTTTCGCGACTTAAGGCTAAGGCTCCATTTTGGTAATCCCGCCCATCCTCATGATGATAACAAACCCCTTGTTAAACCTGGGGCTAGGTCCAGATGGATGCCCCCTGGACCAATGGATTCTTCCATTGCTGCTTACCAGAGGTTAGTATTAATGGCGGTTGATAATTTGGAATCTAAAATGTTTAACCAAGGTAGTAACTTGTCTCGAGTACAACGTCAAAGCATTGTAGATTTAGCTAACAATGAGAGTATCATTATTCAAAGGGCGGATAAAGGAGGATCCACTGTGATCATGGATAGAGACAAATATATGTATGAAGGTATGAATCAATTAAATCAGACGCAATATTATATTCCTATTGACCATGATCCTACTAAGTGGCTGCAGGAACAAATTACACAACATGTTGACAAAGCAGTAATAGATGGAATTTTATCCAAGACGGATCAAAAATATTTGTGCCATCCAAGTCCAAAGGTTCCATACATATATTTTGTCCCTAAAATCCATAAGTCACTGGTGGATCCTCCTGGTCGCCCAATAGTATCTACACGTGATTCAATATTGGAACCTATATCTAAATACATAGACAAGATTCTTAATCCCTTGGTCAAACAAGCTGAATCTTATGTTCGAGATTCCATTCATTTTATTCAAATACTAGATCAGTTGGAATCGTGTGGGGGTGAGGATTTCTATATGGTGGGGCTGGATGTCGTTGCCTTATACACCAACATTCCGCAGGAGCAGGCGATAAAATTGGCTAGTGACCAGTTGATAGCATCTCAGATACCTTTATCTAAAGTAGAGGTTTTAACATCATTATTAAAGTTGGTGATTGGACATAATTATTTTCAATTTAACAACCAATTTTATGTTCAGACTCGGGGAGTAGCGATGGGAGCTACCGTCGCTCCTTCCCTGGCATGTCTATACATGACTCAATATGAGAAAACTTATGTCTACACTTCCAGTTGGGTCGACCATGTGGTCATGTGGAAGAGATACATAGACGATGTCATCCTGTTTTGGCGTGGTCCACTTAGAACTCTTAATGCCTTTATAACATTTCTTAATCAAGCTGATGTCAACATTAAGTTTACTTCTAGAATAGCTACATATGAGTTAGAATTTTTGGACATTAAGATCATTAGGTCACAAGATGGTGGATTTAATACCACCATCTATCGTAAGCCGACAGACAGGAACACCCTTCTCCATTATCAGAGTTTTCATCATAAAGCTCTGAAGAGAGGTGTTCCTGTAAGCCAATTTTTGAGGCTGCGCCGTTTATGTACCTCAGTTGGTGAATTTAAAGTACAAGCTCGAGATATGAGTAACAGATTCATAGAGCGGGGTTATCCTAAACAGGTCATACGGAATGCATACAAGAGAGCATTGTATGCATATCGCCCTTGGCTATTTCAGTCGGGTCAGGTCTCCTCCAGCAATACAGTGGCATGTGTTATACCTTTTTCGAATAGAGCAGGAGGTATTTCCTCTATTATTCACAAATTTTGGCATGTTCTGTCTGTGCATCCCGAGTTCATGGAACACCCGAAGGTAGCGTACACAAGGCAGGCAAATGTGGGTGAGCTGCTTAAACGCCCTAAACATCATAATATTACGGGTAGGCATTCCCCATGTGGTAAATGTGTATATTGCTGCTATTCTGTAGACACTAATGTTATTGATATCCCTCACAGTGCAAGACAATTCTATTTAAAACAACATACAACATGCACTAGTGAAGGGGTAGTGTATTGTATTTGGTGCCCTTGTGCATTATATTATATTGGCCATACGAAGAGGCAATTAAAAAAACGTTTGGCGGAACATATCAGCAACCTACGTTTGGGCAAAAGGGAGAATCCACTAGTGTCTCATTGGCAGCAATATAAACACACTATTGACCAGCTTCAATGTGCTGTAATAATTCAGATTTTACCTAGTGATAGAAGCGG
The DNA here is from genome assembly GCF_901765095.1 of Microcaecilia unicolor. Lineage (NCBI taxonomy): Eukaryota > Metazoa > Chordata > Amphibia > Gymnophiona > Siphonopidae > Microcaecilia > Microcaecilia unicolor. Next base: position 241,407,520 of record NC_044034.1, on the reverse strand, counting down.
GGACATAAGCGCTCGCTTACTTGCACTGGAGCAGCGTTACATTTATACATGGGACACAGTAACACCACGTGGCCTCAATTTGGAGGTCGAATGGGTGTGACGTTTGTCAGGGCGCCGTGCTGGGTATTTAATTCATGCGCCTTTTTGCCATGCGTATAGCAACTTCCGGTGACGTGATTCCTGTACGGAAGCACTGCCGACTGCCACGCTGGCGAGCAGCCAAGTGTTATATTATTAGTAAGTACATTTCAATATGTTAATGTAATTAAATAATTCATACATTTTGCATGAAGTGAACAATGGATGATATGCTGTAATATTGTTACAGTTGTGGTTCCTCCTGAAGAAGGAGACGAAATGCCGATCAGCATCGGGGAACCGGCGATGTGAAAATTTCAAGCACGCTTACATGTGTTCAGCCATTTCAATTTTGGAGTGTCTTAATCACTGTTGCTAGTAGCACTAAAATAGCTATGAACTTTCATGGACTGAGCATACTACTACGGTGCAAGATGGTTCTAAAATGGTGCTAGTGCACGATATTCAGCACTAACTATGTGCTGGCTCTACTTTATAGAACCAGTATTGAAGATGAACTTATAATATCATATGTATAAGTTGTATATTGCTTTAAAGGACTATACACAAGCACTGATGAATAACAGTTATTGGTAAAGATCAATCGGTATAGCTATGTACATTTTTTCCGAATTTTGATAATTGGTTGATACATGTTAAAGTGAATGAGTGGTAATATGTGAAAGATCGTCATGTGTGAATGATTAACATTTTGTTAATAAAATAAGTTTTTTTCATGTTCTGGAGTCTTTAGTATCTAGATGGTTTATAGAATACCACATATGCCCAGGGGTTGCACGTAAATTTAGGTGCCACCATTTTCACCAATGAAAAGGTGGTGCAAATGCCCACACCTAAATTTACATGTGGAGCCCCAATATTCTATTATTACACATGTAACTCAAAACCACGCCCCTAATCCACCCCAAAACACCTATGACCCTTCCATCTCTGCGCCTTTTTTGAACCACATGTAAAATTTAGGCACTGATCCACACCTAAATTTATGTGCATAAATTCTAATTAAATCTAATTAGTGCCAATAATTGCTTGTTAAGCCAATTATTGGCACTAATTGGCTAGTTATATAATTAAATTGTGCATGCAAATTCGGCACGCGTCCACATTTGTGTGCACAATGTTTATAGCATTTGGAGATTAGCTGACAACAATGTAAACATAATTAGCTGGCTAATGCTTCCATACCCATTCTCTGGCCATGACATACACCCTCCAAAAAATATTTTGAAAAAATAGTTAACGTGAATATTAGCATGCGCAAACACGGAAAATACCACAAAATACTTTAACTTGTTTTTGCAGTAGCCTGTTTTTCTCATGCTAAGTGTGCATTAGGGCTTAACACTCTTTAGTTAAAGGACCTCTAAATTCAGTCTTTGTATAATCCTTCCTGTATTCTCCATGAGACTTAATAACTGAAAACTGTTTCTCCCATCATATTTTCTAAAATTATTTAAACTTGCATAGACTTTCTGCTGTAGTTTTTTTTCAGTTGTCTAATGTTAGCAACTCTATATAATGACAATTTTTTTCTTTGAGTAACTGTAGTCTGGTTGGCATAGGACTGTTGTAAAGATTTATTAACTGTGCTGAAGTTAAAAGATTGGAAATATATTGTCCAGTTTTACCATAAAAACACAAATTGCAGTTGCATTTTTCTTAAGCCTATCCGGTTGAGTTTTTGCATGCAATTTATCCTAAAAACAGCTTAGCTGGCTACAAAATATGTGATGATCAGTTGTTAGAAAATATACCTCACTGTGGCAAACATCCCTCCTAATCATTGTTCACCACCATCCCACACACACACACATACTCATGTTGAACAGTACTCCTGTGAGACGCTAATACCCCTTCCCTTCCCAAAGTTAAAATGAAGACACACACCCCGCCCCCTTCTGATCAGCAGCCTGACCTCCACTTCCATTGTCAAAATGAAGAAATTCCCCACAGAGCCCTGAAGATTACTTTAGGGGTTGGGGTAGGGGGTCTGATGGGACCTGATATATACTTTTGAGGTCAGGAGAAGCACATTGAAGGGAGCTAGGACTTTTCCTTCTTGGAAATTTGGGGTATTTATAATTGAAAACCTATCCAGAAGTGAAGCATTGCAAATTTGCAGTTCTGTTTTGCACTTAAGTACTGTGGTAATGATTTATTTTTGTTATTTCCCTGGTATATGAGCCTCCTAGCAACACTGAGTAGTGCCAGCCTTATCTCTGCCACAATGTTAGAGCCTGCTCAGTGAAGAAATTCTAGCTGGGTAGCTCTCTTGTGTGCAAACAGGGAGTGGATAAACAGAGACAGACAGACAGACAGACAAGAAGAAAAATGGGGAAAGGATAACTACTGACAGTGAGAAAAAGTAAAAAGTGCAATAGACCACATTGGAGAAAATTAGGTAAATCGCTCAAGACTTCTACTACAGAGGGAGCAATATTGGATTTATCAGGTACAAACAAAAGAACCAAGGGGGTTAAATGATAAGATAGAATGAAAAATCTTTTTGTGAATAGATCCCCTTTAGGATGAGTTCATTTTGGATCAATAAAGTTTAGTGTGATGAACCGGAAGTGAAACGTTTGGTGTGAAGAACAGGAAGTGATGTGTTAACAGATAAAAGGAAGAGAATCCGTGGCCATGTTCAGACGACAAGAATTTATATGGTGCTATAAAACTGGTATGTACTGATTTTTAAACAACAGTAAAGATTTTATAAATTGATTCCATTGGTATTTTGATCACAATTAGTTTTTCATGGTTATGTTCACATTGGGTTTTCGGTTTTCACAATAACAATTTTGTTTTTAGATATAATTCATTACACCTTGAAGCAGTCAAATGGTGACATTTTGGCCATAGCCGGTGTATCAGCAGTTTGGAGTTGAAAAGCACCTGTAAAGCTAAGTCACAATTTTTTGAAGATGTCACTGTTTATGGGTTACAATCAGGCTTATTTTCGAAAGAGAAGGGTGCCTATCTTCCGACACAAATCGGGAGATGGGTGTCCTTCTCTCAGGGTCACCCAAATTGGCATAATCGAAAGCTGATTTTGGGCATCCTCAAATGCTTCCCATCGCAGGGATGACCAAAGTTCACGGGGGCGTGTCGGCACCATAGCAAAGGCAGGACTGGGGCGTGATTAAGAGATGGGCGTCCTCAGCTGATAATGGAAAAAAGAAGGGCGTCCCTGACGAGCACTTGGCCGACTTTACCTGGTCCATTTTTTCTTGTGACCAAGCTGTGAAAAGGTGCCCAAACTGACCAGATGACCACCGGAGGGTATCGGGGATGACCTCCCCTTACTCCCCCAGTGGTCACCAACCCCCTCCCACCCTAAAAAACAGCTTAAAATTTTTTTTTTGCCAGCCTCAAATGTCATACCCAGCTCCATGACAGCAGTATGCAGATCCCTGGAGCAGTTTTCCTGGGTGCAGTGCACTTCAGGCAGGCGGACCCAGGCCCATCCCCCCCCCCCCCCCCACCTGTTACACTTGTGGTGGTAAATGTGAGCCCTCTAAAACCCACCTGAAACCCACTGTACCCAAATCTAGGTGCCCCCCTTCACCCCTTAGGGCTATGGTAGTGGTGTACAGTTCTGAGGAGTGGGGTTGGGGGGGTTGGGGGGGCTCAGCACCCAAGGTAAGGGAACTATGCACCTGGGAGCAATTTGTAAAGTCCACTGCAGTGCCCCCTAGGGAGCTCGGTTGGTGTCCGGGCATTTGAGGGGGACCAGTGCACTATGAATTGTGGCTCCTCCCACTAGCAAAGGGCTTGCATTTGGTCATTTTTGAGATGGGCGTCCTCGGTTTCCATTATGGCCGAAAACTGGGGACGACCATCTCTAAGGTCGACCATCTCAACATTTAGGTCGACCATCTCTAAGGTCGACCTAAATGTTGAGATTTGGACGTCCCCGACTGTTGTATCGAAACAAAAGATGGAAGCCCATCTTGTTTTGATAATACGAGTTTCCCCGCCCCTTCGCGGGGCCGTCCTGCGAGGACTCCCTCATGAAAACTTGGGCGCCCTGTTCGATTATGCCCCTCCACATGGATCAAAACTATATAATGATCTTTTATTCTGTGGAGGGTTTTTATGCCTGTGATGCTAACATACCCCAATAAAACCTACCACTGTTCTAAAGAAATTTACAGGTGTTAAGACTCGGGGTACTGAACCCTTAGTTCGTAGACAGATCCCACAAAAATCTAAGTCTCCACAGGCCAGGCAACCGGGTAGGGTAAAACAAGAGAGCCCAGACACAGATAACAAAGCTCTCTGACATTTTCAATGCTTAGAGTCAGTGGTCCCAGAAGACTGGAGATGGAAGGATTCACAAAAGTGGAAATAAGAAAGCGGTTGGGAACTAAAAACGTAGATTTAGGCGCTGAAATATCTGTAATCGGCACCTAAATCTAGGCACCGTTATAGAATACGCTTAGTTGGCACTGATTTCATCGCTGACTTTTTTAGGCGCTATATATAGAATATCCCCCATAATGTTTATTTTGTTTTTAAAACAATATGAAATCAAATTAATGACAAAAAGGGTCAAATAAAATGTTTAAAAAACCAAAATGAAAATTTTTTAGCCATGCACAACCCTAGGTACAAAACCATGCAACAGCTTTTTGTTGTTGTTGTTGTTGTTGTTTTACAAATTCAAAGGAAACTGGAGGCATGGTCCTTGCTTGCAAACTCATATGAAGAGAGACATTGAGGGTCTCATGCTCCCTAAGGTCCTTCTCAAGTTCTAGAAGCTATAAAAACCATTAGTCTTATTCATCAAGGCCTTTTCCAAGAGAAACTGAATTTTAGACAAATCTTGGTGAATTAGGGCCTTTGCCTATTCGATTGGTCTGTTTATAATGTAGAGACCTGGGGAATCCTGCAATAGGGGTGTCTACAGAGATTCTAATGGCCCTGCCAGTAACAATATAATTTGGATTTTGCAGTAACATACCTGGTTGCTGGGAAGCATTACACTTTTGTCCTTTTCATCCTTAAACAGATTCTGGAAGGTAGGAGTGTTCCCTGTGTCCCGTATTCTAATCAGGGGGGAGATTTGTTTTAGAGGGAACATTTCAGGAGTGTAACACCCTGGGTGGAATTCAAATCTCTGTCTTTGGTGTTGCCACTTGGCCTCTGACCACACATATGATTAAAGCCATCTAGCCTGCAAGTCATAGCCAATTAAGTCTAAACATTTATAGGAGCTAGAGGCACCTGATTACCCTTATCAGGACAGTCTACAAATAGAAGTCTAGGAGCAGATACAATGACAGAAGTTGTTTCAGCTCTGAGCTGTAATTGGGACAATGGAAGCAGGAAACCTGCTGCACTCACTCTTAGAATTGAGGAGTAGAAGAGAAGTTGGCCAAGATCTTCCAGGATTTTCCAAATCTACAACAAAGATTCTAAAATAATATCCAGAGGCTGAAGGGAAAGAGGAACCACTTTCAGCATCCAGCATCCTGGAAGTTTCATCTCTACCCAGGACCAGCTTGTTCTCAAATTTACTTCAGACCCTCGGGAAACTCAGACTGTCAACTTCTGTCTCAAGGGAGGGGTAATCTGTATTGTGCATGGCACTCTCAATCATTTCCAAATGTTGGTGCCCAAGAAGAAAAAGATTTGAAGAGGTATCAGCAACAGTCCAAAATTGTTCTTGGAGATATGTGAGAGAGGGAAGGGTACAACACCCGTCCAACCGAGGAAACTGCTTCAGAAGAGATACCAGGGAGAAAGTGTGAGACCACTAAAACAATGAATAATCTCAATATCTTTTGTCACTGCTTATCTCTTTTTTGGTAGACTGTATGCATGTGCTTATATTCCTGTTATGAATTTTTGCACATCTGGAGGATGCCCAATAAACTATTCATGGATTCCAGAGTTTTCTGGTAGCATGGGAGGTCTGATTAGGCCTAAAAATGTGTGAGAGTATTGTCTGTCTTCCCACTGGGGATCATTACACGTGCGCCACGGATAGAATAAGAGAAAGGGGAAGGCGTACTTGCATTGTAACCATAGACAACTATAAATTATTTGTTTTAATGCCTCAGTAAAACAAGCAGAGGACCCATTGCATACTGTAGTACCTGAAGATCGGAAGGTGGCCAATGTAACAGTGATTTTTAAAAAGGGTTCCAGGGTGACCTGGGAAATTACAGACCAGTAAGCCTGATGTCAGTGCTGGGCACAATAGTGGAAATTATTATAAAGAATAAAATTACTGAACACAGACAAACATGGCTTAATGGGACAGATGCAGCATGAATTCAGCCAAGGAAAGTTTTGCCTCACCAATTTGCTTCATTTCTGTGAAGGCGTGAATAAACATGTGAATAAAAGTAAACAGTTTATGTAGTGTATCCTGATTTTCAGAAAGCTTTTGACAAAGTCCCTCAAGAGAGACTCTTGAGGAAATTAAACTCCCCTGAGATAGGAGACAATGTTCTGTTATGGATTGGGAACTGGTTAATGGATAGAAAACAGAGGGTAGGGTTAAAAGGCCATTACAGTGGAGGAGAGTGAAAAGTGGAGTGTCCCAGGGACCTGTACTGGGATCATTGCTATTTAACTTATTTATAAATGATCTAGAAGTGGGAAAGATGAGTGAGGTGATTAAATTTGCAGATGACACAAAACTAGTCAAAGTGGACTGTGAAATGTGGACTGTGAAAAACTGCAGAATGATCTTAGGAAATTGGAAGACTGGGCATCCAAATGGCAAATGAAATTTAATGTGGACAAATCCAATCCAATCCAAATCTTATATACCGCTCTATCCCAACAAGTGGTTCCAAGAAGCTCAAACAAAAATAAGGAATTACATATTTTAAAAAGAATTAACCATCATATATATCAAATAAAAAAGATTTCAGCCTTTTATGTATTCACATATAATTTTGATCTATTTGAAGTATACCCTGGAGGAAAGGAGAAACAGGGGTGATATGATACAGACGTTCAAATATTTGAAAGGTATTAATCCGCAAACGAACCTTTTCTGGAGAGGGGAAGGCAGTAGAACGAGAGGACATGAAATGAGATTGAAGGGGGGCAGACTCAAGAAAAATGTCAGGAAGTATTTCTTCACAGAGAGAGTGGTGGATGCTTGGAATGCTCTCCCGCGGGAGGTGGTGGAAATGAAAACGGTAACGGAATTCAAACATGCGTGGGATAAACATAAAGGAATCCTGTTCAGAAGGAATGGATCCTCAGGAGCTTAGCCGAGATTGGGTGGCAGAGCCAGTGGTGGGAGGCGGGGCTGGTGGTTGGGAGACGGGGATAGTGCTGGGCAGACTTATACGGTCTGTGCCCTGAAGAGGACAGGTACAAATCAAGGTAGGGTATACACAAAAAGTAGCACATATGAGTTTATCTTGTTGGGCAGACTGGATGGACCGTGCAGGTCTTTTTCTGGCTTCATCTACTATGTTACTATCCAGCTTATAATCGAAACTTTTCGCCGGCGATCTTCCGACACAAATCGGGAGATCGCTGGCGATGTCATAAAAGTGGCTAAAAGCATATAATTGAAAGCTGGCTTTTTAACAGCATCGCCGCTTTCCCTTCGTCTCGCCGGCGAAAGCTCAAGGGGGCGTGTCGCCGGCGAAGTGAAGGCGGGGCATGGGCGGGCATGGGCGTGGCTACCAGATGGCCGGCTTTCGGCGATAATGGAAAAAAAAAGCGGCGTTAAGCATTATTTGGCCGGGTTTACTTGGTCCTTTTCACGACTAAGTCTCAAAAAGTAGCCCCAACTGACCAGATGACCACCGGACGGAATGGGGATGACCTCCCCTTACTCCCCCAGTGGTCACCAACCCCCTCCCATACTACAAAAGTTAAAATGAAAACCTTTTTTGCCAGCCTGTATGCCAGCCTCAAATCCCGTACCCACCTCCATGACAGCAGAATGTGTTGTATCGTCTGACAGCCTTTCCGTGGTTGCGATGTGGCTCTCGGGTGAGTGTGACACTTTTTCTGTTAGGTGCCCTGCAGAGTCACATCAGTAATGCATTGTGGTGGGTGTAGGGTACTGGGCTGTACTCCCATGGTGCTTTTCCCCCCTGCTAACTGGGTCAGAGTGTGCCCTGTTTTGTTTCCGGTAGTCCATGAGGTAGTGGCCATTTTTGTAAGCCAGTTTTAGATCCCTTTCATGTGTTACCCACGTTAGAGAACTTAGTTATTACCTTGAATGTTGCTGAAAGAAGGCATTGTACAGCATTCTGCCAGCTCAGACCTACTGCTAATCTCAGTATCAGGGAGATTCTTTGCCAGTGGGGCACAACCATTGATCTGCAGCTAACTGTGAGTAAAGGTGCTTATTCAAATAAAGCACTTTTTCAAAGACATTAGTCTTCAGGTGTCAACTGCTGTGCCAAGGTTATACAGCAGCAACAAGTCCTAGAGGCCTGAGTGTGTGCAGGTCCCTGGAGCACTTTTAGTGGGTGCACATTTGTGGGTAGGGAGTTTGGGGGGGGGCTCAGTACCCACAGTAAGGGAGCTATGCATGTGGGAGCTGTTTCTGAAGTCCACCACACTGACCCCTAGGGTGCCCAGTTGGTGTCTTGGCATGTAAGTGCACTACAAATGCTGGCTCCTCCCACGACCAAATGCCTTGGATGTCACCGGGTTGGAGATGGTTGAAATTTTTTTCCATTATTGCTGAAAAACAAAACCGGCCATCTCAAACCTAGTGACATCCAAGGCATTTGGCCGGTCTAAACCGTATTATCGAAAAAAAAAGATGGCCGGCCATCTTTTTGATAATACGGTTCCGGCCAGCTGTTGCACCACCACCAAAATAGATCGCTGGCGACCTATTTGGTCGGCGACGTTCGATTATGCCCCTCCACGTTACTATGTAAGTATAATAGGCAATTTATTCCAAGTGACAACTGCTTCAAAAGGAAACAAAGAATCCAACTGACATTTAAACCGAATATTTTTAAATGAAGGACACTTCAAGTGCAAACTATTATGGATTCTAGTTGACAAATAAAAACAATAAGAAAAAAACTGGATTAATAATACAGAAATATTACCATATAGTACCTGAAATACTAGACAAATGATTTTAAAAGTAATCCATGCACAAACACACAACCAATGAAGTTTTTTAATATACTCAGATACACTTTCCCACTTCCTCAAATGCAAAGTAATGCACATTGGGAAAAATAATCCAAGTTACCTGATATTAAGTTCCATGTTAGGAGTCAGCACCCAAGAAAAAGATCTAGGTGTCATTGTGGGTAATATGCTAAAATCTTCCACCCAGTGTGTGGCAGAAGCCAAAAAAGCAAACAGAATGCTAGGAATTATTAAGAAAGGGATAGAAAACCAGACAAAAGAATATTATAATGCCTCTGTATTGCTCCATGGTGTGACCTCACCTAGAGCATTGTATTCAATTCTGATCACCATATCTCAAAAAAGATATAGCAGAGTTAGAAAAGGTTCAAAGAAGGGCCACCAAAATGATTAATGGGCCCTTTTACAAAGGCGCGTAAGGGCCTACACGCATCCAGCACGCCTGGCTACCGCTTCCCCAGGGCGGTAATTCTGAATTTGGCATGTGCCAAAAACATGCAATAGAAAATATTTTCTAACTTCTACCGCATGGCGCTTACCCGACAGTAAACGGCAGTGGGCATGCGCTACATGCAGGTAGTGCATGAGACCTTACCACTAAGTCAATGGGTGGCAGTAAGGTCTCAGGCCGAAAATGGACGTGCTGGTTTTTATTTTGCCGCACGTCCGTTTCCAGCCCCATAAAAAATGGGCTCTTTTTCCAGGGTACGGTAAAAGCTGGCCTGGTGTATGCCCAAAAGACGCAGTCACACTGCTGCAGGCCACTTTTTACCACGGCTCAGAAAAAGGGCCTCTAAGTGATGGAACGCCTCTCATAAAGGCTTAAGAGGTTAGGGCTCTTCAGCTTGAAAAAGAGATAACAGCTAAATCTTGGAATGTACTATCAGAGAATTTAAGAACAGAGTATAATTTTTATGCTATTTAGGAAAATGATAAACACTTTGTGTGAATTTGTCACTTCTAAACTGATTTTTTTTGTATGGCCCTAGGCGTTTTACCTTGATCTTCTTGTTTGCAATCCAGTTTGAACTCATTGGGTATTAGCGGAATATAAGAACAGTTTGTAATGTAGTGTAATGTCTACAAAATTCTGAGTGGTGTACAATGGGTAAACGTGAATCGATTGTTTATTACATTACATTACAGTTTCTCTTGTATTCCCCAGGTACCAAGAAGTTCTATGTTGATTTCAATAAAAAGAAAGAAACTAGGCATATTCTAGGGCATGACATCAATTCACAAAATCATCTACGGAGAAGCCCCAAGTTACATGACAGACTTGATCGACTTACCAATTAGAAATATATCCGAATCAACACGATCTTATCTAAATCTGCACTACCCAAGCTGCAAAGGCCTTAAATACAAAACAACTTACGCATCTAGTTTTTCCTACATAAGCACACAACTGTGGAACGCATTAACAAAAGCCTTGAAAACGACGTATGACCACCTAAACTTCCAGAAATCACTAAAAACCAACCTGTTTAAAAAGGCATACCCTACCGATCCAACTTAAATGCCTAATCTCTGCAACACAACCAAACTAAAGCACATAATGGACATAACACAACTCTTCCATTCTCCGATTCCCTAATGTGGCTGTGCCACATGAACTTGATCTTACCACAACATAACCCTGTATTTGTTCACACCGGAGCCTGCAAAGGCCTCTCCGGTACTATGTAAGCCACATTGAGCCTACAAATAGGTGGGAAAATGTGGGATACAAATGTAACAAATAAATAAATAAATTGACAATAACAAAAAATTCAGTAGTGCAACTGTAGGTGTTTTTTTTTTAATAAAAAAGGATTTTAGGACCTTACGGAATGTCAAATAATGTTTTAACAACCTAAGGAAGAGTACTCCAAAAATGATAGCTCCTTGATAAGCCATGCTTGATGAAATGGTTCAATTAAGAAAATGTAGTAGTAAAGTGTTTTGAGATGTCTCAATGTTATTACCTTTTCGGAGATGTATCATATCTAATAAATATCGGGGAGCCCTGCCATACATATAGTAACATAGTAGATGACAGCAGATAAAGACCTGTACAGTGAATCCAGTCTGCCCAACAAGATAAACTCATTTTATGAGCTACTTTATATGTATACCTGACCTTGATTTGTCCTTGCCATTTTCAGAGTACAGACTGTAGAAGTCTGCCCAGCTCTAGCTTTGCCTCCCAATTACTGGTGTTGCCACCCAATCTCTGCTAAGCTTCTGTGGATCCATTCCTTCTGAACAGGATTCCATTGTGTTTATCCCATGCATTTATAATAGCCTATATATATACAACATTATAATAGTTCAGTTGGGAGAGCAATAAACTGACAGATTGAGATAGCTTCTAGGTCTTCTTAATTTTCTTAGTAGTAAAAATGATCTTTTAACCAATGAATTGGCCTGAGAGCCATGCATATTGTAATGAAGTAGCTAATTAGCATTACATAATTCCAAGTGGGAGCAAATCTATCATTATAGTATATGATTATTTTTATTCCTCAAATTTGACAAAATGAATCCAAGTCAAGAATCTGGTATAATACATGGATAAAGTGAAATGGTAGCATCTTCTATTTACATTAGCTGTGCCATACTCATCAGCCATTGCAATAATTACCGGCCGATAGCGAATCTTCCATTTTGTTCCAGTCTAGTTGAATCTGTAGTGCGTGAACAATTGTTAGGCTTTGTCACTTGCACTGGTATTATCCACCCGAACCAGACTGGTTTCCATGACAACCACAGCACGGAACCCACGCTTTTAGGTCTGACCACCTACGTTAGAGTTCACCAAACCCAAGCAAAAGATGTTTTGCTCCTATCCATCGACCTTAACGCAGCATTTGACACTGTTGACCATTCACTCCTATTACAGTGCCTTTCGCAAATTGGACTGGAAGGTACCATTCTCTCCTGGTTCACCTCCTACTTTTTGAACCTTATTTAGGTAATCTTTTTCCAAATCGTATTCCGCCCCCTACAGTTTACCTTCAGGTGTGCCACAAGACTCTATTTTATCCCCCCTCTTATTCAACATTTTTCTGGCCCCACTTCTTTTCCTTGTTGACTCCTTGGGATTAGGATCTTTTCTATACAGGGATGATATTCAGGTCCTCACCTCAGTCAACCCATCTGATAATGGTCAAATAGTTAACCTTAATCATAAACTGCGCTCAGTCTGCTCTTGGCTTACACAGCATCATTTGTTGCTTAACCCAGAAAAATCGCAAGAGGTTCTTTTTTTATCCAAACCACAGGTATCAGTTAGCCCATTTTTGGGGGGCACTGCTGCTATTTCATTGACTGATAACATTAAGATTTTAGGGGTCACCTTTGATAACTCTCTCACTTTCATCCCTCAGATTTCCTCAGTGGTGTGTCACACTTTTTCCCAACTCAAACTTATCCGATCCACTAAACCATTCTTTTTTCCAGCTGCCATAAACATCCTTGTTCATTCCTTTATTATCTCACAATTGGACTATTTTAATTCTCTTTATGTAGGTCTTCCACAATGCGAGATACAACGCCTACAGCTCCTTCAAAATACTGTAGTTAAACTTATTACCGGACATAAAACATTTGATTGTGTTACACCACTTTTAAAAGACTCCCACTGGCTACCTGTTTTGTATAGAATTCAATACAAATTACTCATGTAGTTTTTAAAATTCATGCAGCCCAGGAGCCCTCTTTTCTCTCTGCGCTCCTTCTGCCCTACAGACTGTCCCGCTGCCTGCGATGTTGTTCTCAACAAGACCTTCTAATTGTCCCATCCCTCCAAGATATTTCACTAACCTCTGTGTGCCATCTTCTTTTTTCTGTGCAAGCCCCCCAATTATGGAATTCTCTTCCTGAGAACCTGAAGGTGTCTCCTTCCACTACACAGCTCAAAACTGGTCTAAAGACTCATCTCTTTCTGGAGATATTTGAGCACTAGCCGGAGAGGTTGCCTGACTCAGCTGTACTTCTCCCCTCCCTAATGTTTTTGTCCTCCTTTCTTTCTTTTTCCTATCAGTTATTGTAGTTCTTTCCCAGCTCCTTCTGTATCCACATGTTTTGTTAAGTCCATGTTGTATGGTTTTTAATTTCCCCTTAATTTTCTGATGATATATAGTAATACATGTTTTGATGGGCGGGGTAGAAAACTGTAATTCAGGGTCATAACCAGATGATGTGGTAACAGCAGTTATCATACTTGGGTTTAAAAAAAGGGTTGGACAAGTTCCTGTTATTCAGATAGAAATGGGGAAAGCCACTGCTGTCCCTGGGATTGGTAGTATGGAATGGTGCTACTATTTGGGTTTCTGCCAGGTACTTATGACCTAGATTGGCCATTGTTGTAAGCAGGATACTAGGCTAGATGGACCATCAATCTGCCCCAGTACAGCTATTCTTTTGTTCTTATGAAGGATTCTGAGAGCCATGCATATTGTACTGAAGTAGTTAATTAGCATTACATAATTCCAAATGGGAGCAAATCTATCATCATAGTATATGATTATTTTTATTCAGCAGATTTGGCAAATATTTTTTCTGAAAAAAATTAATCCAAGTTAAGAGTCTGGATTAATCAAGGCCTATGTGAATGAAGTGAAATGGTAGCATCTTCTATTTACATTAGCTGTGCCATACCCATTAAGACTAGATAGCACAACTTACCGGACCCAAGTTCCAAACCACTACCCTCCATTCCTAATTTATATTAAAATTAGCAGCCTCATTTATTAGCCTGTGTTAATACTTAATGCATGTTAATATGAGTTACACCCTTAGGGCCCCTTTTACCAAGCTGCAGCTAAAGGGAGCCTGCGCTGGCGTCGACGCATGTTTTTTGTGTGCGCCGATTGCCAGATAGAAAAAAAAACTCCCAGCTCAATCTGCACCCAAAAGGAGCCCAAAATAGCCCAAGCTCAATTCGCAATTTCACACCCGAAAGGAGACCAAAATAGCCCAAGCTCTCTGAGAATCAGCAGGGGGGAGTACTGGTTACTCACTGCTGCCGCGCTGTGACAAACTATGCTTGCTCTTGAGTGTTCTCTTGCTCAAAAACTACGTGGTCACTTCTCGGCTCGCTGCTGCTGCTACCTCTCGCAGGGCTGATGACGACCCACCTCACCCTCCTATCGTCAAATTTGGAGCCAGAATGAGGCTTGAGATGCACCAAGCCTCATTCCAACACCAAATTTGACCAATAGGAGATGGAGACGGAAACAGCCCAAAAAGATGCAACCCGCAACCACCCGCAGACAACTTATTAAAGGAGCCCAATTGTGCGGGAAACCAGCGGAGTTGGTATCTTTGGGGCCCCCTTTTACTGCAGCGGGTAAAAGGGAAATCTCTCTTTCCTGTAGGAAATGGCCGTGCGGCAAATAAAGCACTTGCCACGTGGCCATTTCAGGGGGATCCCTTACCGCCACTCATTGAGGTGGCAGTAGGGGCTCCTGCGCTAACCCAGCAGTAAGCGGGCAACGCGCGACACTGCCCAATTACTGCTAAGTATATTCTGATGCTATAAAAATAAATATTTTTTATTGTAGCGCCAGATATGACAATGCACTAGGGGGGGAAGGATCACCAGGCTGCTGTGGTAGCCTGGTGGTACTTCCTGATTAGCGAGCTTAGTAAAAGGGGCCCTTAGTTAGGGGTGCTTTTACAAAGCTGCGGTAAGCACTAGCGTGTGCTTGCCGCATCTAAAATGGGCTTACCGCAGGATGTGCTAAGGCGTCCCACAGTAATTTTCCAATGTGAATGTGCAAACTGTGCACTATAAAAAATGGGGGGGTTTTCACCAAGGGGGCTTGTTGGGGGGTGGAGAGTGGGCATTTCTGTACTAATCAGTTAGCACGTCTGGAGTCCTGTGCACTGATTAGCATGTGAGCCCTTACAGCCAACAAAATAGGTGGTGGTAAAGGCTCACGCACTAATCTTTTTTGTAATGGCCACGTGCTAATGTGCTAATGGCAAAATTAGCACATGGTTATTATTTCAAAAAATGGAAAATCATCCATTTTCTGGCTGCGCTAAAAATGGCCTTAATACACAGGAAGATCACACTAAGGCCACTGTTTAGCACAGCTTAGTAAAAGGACCCCTTAGTAAATAGGCCCCACTGAGAATAATGGGGCTTGCGTTAATTGTGTTAACTTGCATTAATGCATGTTAATACGTTAACACAGGTTAGTAAATGAGGCTATAGGTTTGTATATTATTAACATCATGTAAAGTGTGATCCACAAATGCTGTCTTGTCTGGCCATTCAAAATCCTGAAAAATGTCCTCGAAGCTAATCTCCATACTCAACATTTCTTCTCCTTACAGAGCTCTTCTCATTCAGATGTCACTTAGCAACAACTACACCTCCTCACTAACCAATGCACTCTGCTTTCTGGCAGGAAAGGCAGCACAGTTTTACCCACAGTGTTTCAGTGCGGCAGCATGTCAACTAATAATTTGGAAACAGAATTCAGAACACAGGATGAACCCTTCAAAAGCTGTCTGTATTCCTGACCACCATGTACAACATAGAGAGTGTGTGAGTTTCCAAAAGGAAAGCAACTGAAAAAAAACTAAAGAGAATTTTCTGTGTAAGGGCTTCTGAAGGTGTTTTGTAATATGCTTCTCTTCAATTTTATTTTTTTTATTTTTTTGTAAATAGGGTACATTTTAATCTAACAGTAGCAGTATATGCTTAAATACTACCGCCGAGTACCTACTACCTAACCCAATAGGATATTACTTCTTGTCTGACCTCAGAGGTGGGCAAGCAACCAATATTTGACCATCTGGACATTCTGGCCTCTTCTAGAAAGGAGAAGCTAGGAGAACCTGGGAGTGACTTATTGTAATCAAAAGGAGGAAAAGGCAGTAGAAGAAAACTCCCCCTGACTATAAAACTCTTACTCATTGTTGGAACTCAGTCTTTGGCATTCCTGTTCCTTCCCAGCCTCCGACCTTAGTCACAAGAGGAGAGCCTTCAAGCCTAAGCCTTAATGTTATAGCCCAAGCATTATATAGACTAATGCTGTGCTGCTACTCAAGCTAGTATAGAAAAGTCAAAGGAGTACCCAAGAGAAACTAGGTAACGGGGGCTAGTGAAGCAAATGCTGTAGTATGTACTAAGAAGGGGAGACTGCCCTAGGTTTTACACCAGCTAGAAGTGGTACAGGCAGTAGTGTACCAAGGATGGGGCGGTGGGTTCGGTCTGCCCCAGGTGCAGGCAGTCATTGAGTCATAGTCTACAGGCATGCAGCTATCAGCAGTGCTGGTCCCCAGCCCCGAAATAGGAAGTTGACGTCAGAGGAGACAGAGGACCAGCAAAGCTGACAGCCGTGCACCTGTAAACTGCCGCTGCGTGACTGCTGAATGTACCCCCTTACTACTTGGAAGAGGGAGGGGATGCTCCACTCCAGGTGGCAAACAAGCTAGGTACGCCACTGGGTACAGGAACATCACAGAGATGAAGGAAATACATCACCTATAAGTTCTACAAGGTTCAAGAGGATCCAAGAAAGCAACACTGGATCCCAAGCACAAAGAACTTGTACCTGAGCCTCAGAGTCCCTGAGCCTCATGGCAGCCTCCTTCTGAACTATAAATGGAACCTCTAACTCAGTAGTTCCCCAGCCTGTCTTGGGGGAACCCCAGCCAGTCAGGTTTTCAGGATATCCACAATGAATATTCATGAGTTAGATTTGCAAGCAATGGCTCCATTGACTGCAAATCTAACTCATGAATATCCATTGTGGATATCCTAAAATCTGACTGGCTGGGGTTCCCCCGGGACAGGTTTGAGAACCACTGCTACCACGAGAAGCAAGTGTTTTGCACTGCTATCTGCAGTAGTAGACATTTGGCCTAAGGGAAAGGGGATAGGATTTGATATACTGCCTTGCTGTGGTTACAATCAAAGCAGTTTACATATTATATACAGTTACTTGCTTTGTACCTGGGGCAATGGAAGGTTAGGTGACTTGCCCAGAATCACAAGGAGCTGCAGTGGGAATTGAACTCAGGTCCCCTGGTTCACAAGTCACTGTATTAGCTATCAGGCTACTACTTCATTTACTGTGTTTGCAACCTGCTACCCTCAGTAGTAGGAAGCAGGGGTTAAAGAGAATGGACTTTGTCAGAGACAGGTGGGAGCTAACAACTTTGGAGATACTCCAGCCAATATTCAAAGTGATTTAAAAGGCTGAGAGATGCTCCTGGCCATTTAAATCGCTTGTGCAGGGCTATCCACTGATATTCAGCAGCAGTGGCGTTCATATGTCGGCTGCCACCTGGGACGGATGGCCGCTACACACTGCCCGCCTGGTGCATCACCCCCTTACCCGGCACATCAGCTCCTGGGGGTGCAGGGAGCAGTTGGGCAGCTGTCAGCTCCGACAGTTCCCTGCCCCAGATCAGGAAGTAACGTCAGAGGGAGCATGGAACCGGCGGAGCCAACAGCCACATGGTTGCTCCCTGCACCCCCTTGCAGCATGCATCCATTGCTCCGCCCTTGGTACACCACTGTTCAGCGACATGTAACCAAACAGTGCCGCTGAATATCACCACACTGCCCCTGCACTCTCCAGTTAGTGCCAAGGTGGTCCATGAATGGAGAACCAGAACTAACCAGTTAGCAGCCATATTCAGACTACTAAGTAGTTAAGGAAGCCATTAAAGCTAGGACAGCAAAACGCTGTCGTAATTTTAGCCACTGATGTAACTGGGCACCTGCCTGAATATTGGCCAGTGCCTAGTTAACCTTTGGATAGGGTCAGTGCAGTTCTGGCTGCCCACCCCCAACCGATATCCCCTCCTATCCCTGGAACAGCTCCTCCCTTCCAATCCCCCCTCTCACTAACCAGAACAAACTCCCTTCTGATCTCTCCTCCTACCTCCTAAGATATGTAAATGCAGGCCTGAAAACCCTTCACCCCTATAAGCCCTCTCTAGGCCTACCTAGAAGGTCCCTTGTGGTCTAATGAGGCAAAAAGGCCTATGGGCCACTTTGTGGGGAACCTTATTCTTTTTTTCACTGCAGCTTAGGCCTTTAAGTTTTGTCTTCCCAGGATCCATCTAGAACTTTTATTTTCTGTGCACTAGGCATTCCTGCTTTTCCTTAACCCGATAAATACCAGTTTCCCTTTACTTTTAGTCTTTATCACAGAGACTTGGTTATCAAAAGGGAGGATTCAGTACTTTATGATCTCTGCTCTCCAGGTTATAAGTTGTTGCATGTCCCAAGAAAAGGTAGGAGAAGAGGAGGATTTGCAATAATTTATAAACAAAACTTTTAAGGTCATTTTAAGAGATTTTGGGCCTCTTTTATCAAGCCGCACAGCAATGTCGACGGAGCCCATTCAAAGTGAATGGGCACTGTTGGCAATACTGCACTGGGAGCTACTAGCACGGCTTCATAAAAGAGGCCTTTTATTAGTAATGAAAGTTTGAAAGTGATGGTCTGTGATGTGAAAGATATTTCTCTCTGTGAAATGTGAGTTGTATTTTAATATATCACCCTCCAGGAAAATAGCAGGAACCAGAAAGTAGAGATTTCATTGAACGACTTTTTGTATTAAACTCAAAGAATTGTGTGTTATTAGGTGATATTAATCTACATATGGAAGACAAATCAAACCCAACAGTTAGTAATTTTCTTTCACTGTTACAGTCAATTGGAATGATATTATCACAGTCTCAGCCAACACATATTAAAGGTCATCAGTTGGATATATTGGCTTTTACAATTAACCCTACTCAGAATATGAAAGTAGAGAATTTAAAATGGGAGAAAGTTATTTGGTCAGATCATTTCTCACTAGTGGTTGCAATCTATTGGAAAATGACCAATAATAATAAACATTAAAAAAAATCTCGTGAAAGTTATTCCTCACAAAGCAAAATTGTTGCCACCTATACTGGTCTCAGATAGATCCTTTGCTGGATTATGGTGAGAATAATCCTATATTAATGCTACAAAAGTGGAATGATATTAATAGAAAAACTTTTGATGAAATCTGGCATAGGTTGAAAGCTCCATCTGTGCGTGATCATTACCTGCTTCTCCTCTGACTTTATCATTCTCAACCTAGGGTACGCTAGATGTTCTCTTTATACTTCCTTGATTGGTAAGGCCTCCAATTGTACTAAGTGTCTATTTCAAGTTGTTAAGGATTTGATTTCTCTTACACCCTTGACTTTCTATCCACCTACTTTAATTGCTCCTGCTTTTACTGATCATTTCTCAGGGAAGATCAATGCTCTTCGTAGCAGTTTTCCATCTTCCCCTTGTCCTTCCCTGTCCTTACCATCTCAGTCTTCTGTTTCTACCCCTCCTGCTATTCCCCCAGTCCTCCTCAGCTTATCCCATTCTTGGTCTTCCTTTAATCTTCATTTGCTCACTTCCCCTGAGCATGTATTTTTGAAAGCTCTTGACCCAATTCTGTCCCCATGCTTATCTGTTTCTCCTCATGCATTATTGCCTTTGATTCTAAACATGATTAACAATAGTCTTTCTTCTGCTATTGTTCCCTCTGAATGTAAATCAGCTTTTGTCAAACCAGTCATCAAGTTTTCCCTAGATAGGTCTGATTTGGATAGCTACAGGCCCATTTCAAATATTTCTTTCGTAGCTAAGTTGGCTGAGAGGGTTATTTTTTCACAGCTTTCCCAGCATATTGAACCTTCGTTTATCTGTCTTCCTGCTCAATCTGGATGTCATCCTGATCATTCCACAGAAACCGTCCTTGCATCTCTATTTAATGATGTGCATTCTACTTTTGACAGGGGCAAGGTGGTACTTTTGGCCTCCTTGGACCTCAATGCCACATTTGACCTGGTCAGTCACACTCTTCTGTCACAACTTGCTGAGATAAATCTATCCAATACGGTTCTTAAGTGGTTCTCCTCATTTCTAGATGGTCGTACTTTTCAGATTGCTCTCTCTGATTCACAATCTGAGTCCAATCCCCTTTCTTGTGGTGTCCCTCAGGGTTCCATTCTTTCCCCTCTTCTTTTCAATATATTTTTAAGTCCCCTGGCAACATTGGTTCAATCTTTCACTGCTAAATTTTATTTTTATGTGAATGATATTCTATTAGTTTCAGTCCAGGATTCTCTTTGCCCTGACTTCTATATTCTTCATTCTACTCTAAATACAGTCAATGACTAGCTCCTTGATCACCGCTTGTTACTAAACCCCACCAAATTAGTTGCTCTTTGTATCAACGGTTATGCTTCAGCCCCCACAGCTGTTCCTTGCTTCCAGTCTTCTCCCATAACATAGGTTGATACGTTAAAGTACCTTGGTGTTATTTTACATTATCAACTTTCTCTATGTCCCCATATCTACATAAGTACATAAGTATTGCCATACTGGGAAAGACCAAAGGTCCATCAAGCCCAGCATCCTGTTTCCAACAGTGGCCAATCCAGGTCACAAATACCTGGCAATATCCCAAAAAAGTACAAAACATTTTATACTGCTAATACCAGAAATAGTGGATTTTCCCCAAGTCCATTTAATAATGGTCTATGGACTTTTCCTTTAAGATGCCATTCAAACCTTTTTTAAACTCCACTAAGCTAACCGCCTTTACCACATTCTCTGGCAATGAATTCCAGAGTTTAATTACACGTTGAGTGAAGAAACATTCTCTCTGATTCATTTTAAATTTACTACATTGTAGCTTCATCACATGCCCCCTAGTCCTAGTATTTTTAGAAAGCGTAAACAGATGCTTCACATCTACCCATTCAACTCCACTCATTATTTTATATACCGCTATCATATCTCCCTTCAGACACCTTTTCTCCAAGCTGAAGAGCCCTAGCCACTTTAGCCTTTCCTCATAGGGTAGTCGTCCCATCCCCTTTATCATTTTCGCCGCCCTTCTCTGTACCTTTTCTCATTCCAGTATATCTTTTTTGAGATACGGCGGTCAGAATTGAACACAATATTCGAGTTGTGGTCGCAACATGGAGCAATACAAAGGCATTATAGCATCCTCATTTTTGTTTTCCATTCCTTTCCTAATAATACCTAACATTCTATTTGCTTTCTTAGCCACAGCAGCACACTGTGCAGAAGGTTTCAACGTATCATCAACGACGACACCTACTGTATATCCCTTTCTTGGTCTGTGAGTCCTAACGTGGAACCTTGCATGACGTAGCTATAATTTGGGTTCCTATTTCCCACATGCATCACTTTGCACTTGCTCACTTTAAACGTCATCTGCCGTTTAGACGCTTGGAGGGGCATAATCGAACAGGGCGCCCAAGTTTTCCTGAAGGCGTCCTTGCAGGATGAACCCATGAAGGGGTGGGGAAACCCATATTATCGAAACAAGATGGGCGGCCATCTTTCGTTTCGATAATACGATTGGGGATGCCCAAATCTCCACATTTAGGTAGACCTTAGAGATGGTCGTCCCTAGAGATGGTCGTCCCCGATTTTCGGCAATTATGGAAACCGAGGATGCCCATCTCAGAAACAACCAAATGCAAGCCCTTTGGTCGTGGGAGGAGCCAGCATTCATAGTGAACTGGTCCCCCTGACATGCCAGGCATTTCCTAGACTTTTTCAGATGTTTTGTGCTCAGTGCATTTTTCTTTTGTGAGCATATTTGGGGGGGGGGGGGGGGGGGAAACATCCAAGGGAAAAACACACAAAAACAAGCTATTGAACTGTCTGGGAGGCCAACATTTTTAGCAGACTGGCCACACAGACATCCCAGCAGAGCAGTGGGGCAACTTAGGGGGGCATTGCAGTGGACTTCACATAAAAGGTCCCAGGTATACATCTCACCATATAGTATGGTGAGTCTGCCAAAAGCCACCAAAACCCTACTGTACCCAACTATACACCACTACAATAACCCTTATGTATGCAGATGTCATTTATTTGTGAGTACAGTAGGTTTTTGGTGGGTTTTGGAGGGCTCACACTTTCCAACACAAGTGTAATAGTTAGGCTACTCCAGGGACCTGCTTGCTGCTCTAATTGGACTGACCATAACATCTGAAGCTGGCAGAGAGGCTGGTATGTACTGTTACTTTCGCATCTTTGGGTGGTTGGGGGGTGGAAGGAGGTCAGTGACCACTGGAGGAGTAAGGGGGATCATGCCTTAATCCCTCCAGTGGTCATTTAGGGTACTTTTTTAGAGCATTTTTTTATAACGTAGTCGTTATTGAAACAGGTCCAGACCAAAACATCCAACTTTTAACCCTGGATTTTTTTTTGCTTTGTTCCATTATGACAGAAATGTCCAAATCCCACCCCTGACACATGCCCCCTTGTGATTTGGACACACTGCAGATGAACTGCATTAAAAGTCTTTAAAATGTGTTTTGAAAATAGCAATGTGGACGTTTTTGCAAGAAAAACATCCATCTGCCACTTTGTGCCATTTTTTGGATGTTTTTTCTGTTTTGAAAATGAGCCCCTAGACATTTGTTCCTTGCTGAACAGTTTAGAATGTTAACTCAGCCTCTACTGTTGATGTAGTGGAATTACTGTAATGTAGTTTATAATGGCTGTCCTGATTTTTTTGATGAAGAAATCACAAACATTACAGAATATGGCTTTGAGATTAATTTGCTCAGCAACACAATAAATATGATAGATTTACACCATTGGGCTCCTAATTACTTGACATCCAGGGATGCCTGGTTCAAATCCCACTACTGCTCCTTGTAATCTTGGGCAAGTCACTTAACCCTCCATTGCTTCAAGTATAAAATTAGATTGTGAGCCCTCCAGGGACAGGGAAAATACCTAGTGTGCCTGAATGTAACTCACCTTGAGCTACTACTGAAAAAGTTGTGAGCAAAATCCAAATAAATAAAATTTAAAAAAAATAATAAAATTAGAGAAAGAATTGCTTTGAAATTGTGCACTATGGTTTTTAAGGCTTTGTATGGTCAGGCTCCACATTATATGGTTGAATTATTACCATCATTATTGGGACAAAATAAGCAATCTTTGCATGGGTCCCTTAAGTTTTGTTCCCCTGATCTAAAAGGAGTAATGCATAGGAAGATTTTCAAACAATTTCTCCCATACCAGATAGCAAAAATTTTAAATGATCCTATAGATGAAATACGCAGGACCAGGGATTATGCTATTTCATCAGAAGTTGGAAAATGCTTTTATTTCAAAGATCTTTTAAGGTATAAATTTAGTCTTAATTCTGGAGAAACAGACTTAAGAGGTATATCAATCTTGACCAATTTGTAATTGGTCTATTGAATTGTGATCCGTAGTGAACTTTCTAGTAGAATACAAATGATTATATTGTATTGTGCTGTATTGTATAGTGCCTCCAGGATCACTCTCACCCCTTAGCAAGAGATATAGCTACACATTTTTTTTTGTGTACAATTTATTGTGGCTTCAGTTGTCGGTAGCGCACCATAACATTGGCTACCACACATTGCAAATTCGTAAATAGACCCCTCTGCCTGCTTAATGCAAATCTGATTAACAAATTAGAACTTACATCAATTTGCAAAAGTATGTCACTAAACCAACAACAGTCTGTGTGACTGCTAATTGAGTTGCTTGCTGATTCACTTTGAAGACCAAGGTCTGGTATTAATCTACTAAAAAACAAGAAAACCAAAGGCTTCCATAGGAAAACATAAAAGTGGAAGAACACTAAATATCAGGATTAATAAAACAAAACCAGTTTATTCTTCCAAAGTGAAACAAGGTGCCCTCAAAGTCAACACAGGCCGTGTTTTAGCGTAAAATCCTTCATCAAGAGAACACTGCTGTGCTGAGTCTTCTAACCTTATTCTACTCAATGGAAATTTTAATAATGTCATAGAAATTATGTTAATAGGAACATTGAAGTACAAACTACCGGTGTACCTGCCAAGCAAAAACCAACATCCGATAGGTTATAAGAAATAACATTGGTAAAAGCTGCAACGTTCAAACTGCTAGCGAACACGGGTATTTAGTGTTCTTCCATTCTTAGTCATGGAGTGGAGGAGTGGCCTAGTGGTTAGGGTGGTGGACTTTGGTCCTGAGGAACTGAGTTCAATTCTCACTTCAGGCACAGGCAGCTCCTTGTGATTCTGGGCAAGTCACTTAACCCTCCATTGCCCCATGTAAGCCACATTGAGCCTGCCATGAGTAGGAAAGCACCGGGTACAAATGTAACAAAAAAAAAAAAACATTAGTCTGTCTATGTGCAAAGTTGATATGCACATCTACTTGAGAAAGTATACTCCTGATATAGGCAACTGCCAAAAAGTGACCACATCAGGTCTTCTGTTGTCCATCTTTTTGCCATACTGTGTTCTATTGACTTCAGTGCTTCCTTGTTTCTCTATCAAATCAGAGTTTACATCAATTTGCAAAAAGTATTTCCAGTGTCTAGAAAGGGGGGAATGAGGCAACAATGAAACCTAGTGCACTTCTGCAATGTAGGAGGATCTATTATTAAAACATGAACTGCCCTACCCCATAATACTTTTTTTTTTTTTACATAAAACCACATTACATAAAGGAATAAAATAATGTTCATGCTGCTAAATATCTGAATGCTTCTCATTCCAGGGGCAACGAAACATCATTTTGGTTGGAGGGGCTTCAACTGCAAGCTCTCTAATTTCTTATGCTGTGTGTTGGGAAAAATATAAGTGGAGCCCTAGCCCCTGTGGTCCACCTGATTCTGCTGTATATGGCTCTTTCAAACTTAGGGCCCCTTTTACGAAGCTACGGCAAAAGGGGGCTTGTGCTGGTGTGTTTCTGACACACGCCGAGGCCCCTTTTTACCACAATGGGTAAAAAACAGGTCTCTGTTTTTTTCAGGAAATGGCCATGCGGCAAGTGAAGCACTTGCCCCGCGGCCATTTTGGGAGGGAGCACTTACATCTACCTATTGAGGTGGCAATAAGGGCTCCCGCGCTAACCCAGCGGTAACTGGGATTGCCACCAGGTGTACACCAGTGCTACAAAAATTAAAATATTTTTGTAGCGCCGGATATGATGGGGGTGGGAACTACCACTTGGCTGCTACGGTAGCCTAGCGGTACTTCCCTTTTAGTGAGCCCACATTGGGCTTACCACTGCTTTGTGAAAGGAACCCTTAGGACCCTGTTTACTAAAAACACTGGTTGCGCCTACTGTGCGACTTAGTAAACAGGGCCCTTAGTTTCATTATGCAGGTGAAGTTTTTTTCCCCCAAACATACCACATGGTATGTAAAAGAATGGAAACCTTACTGTTTCTCAAACTGGCAAAATAAGGCACAGTGTCATTCCTTCTGTTCTGCAGTTGTAATTGTTCGAAGTTGGAATAATTAACATTTGTAGAAGTAAATAAGTAAGGAAGTGTGGCACAGTCTCTACCTTCTTTTATATGAAACTGATTTTATTGAAAAGTAGAGAAGTCATAGATGAATTCAAATCTTTTTTATTTCAAAAGCAATTTTTCAATACCCTCATATGAAAACTTTCATCAAACCAGGCAGGAATTAAAAAGCCTAAGTATCTTTGTGGCATAGCCCTGGGAACAGAAAGTGCATATTTAAATGGTTCTAATTTGAGCTATCACAGCTCACTGGAAATCTTAAATGTAAATCTGTTTGCATCAACCAACACAGCGGGTTATTGCTTGTGATATATTTAGAGTGTAATTTTAAGCCAGGCTGCATATCTGTAAAGTTCACTGGTACTTTTTAACCACAGACTTTGCACTAATTTTCAAAGAGAAAATGTGTGCATATTTTCATTTTGAAAATTGGCTAAGGAAATGTATCAATACATTCATACTTGCTGTCTTTTGCCAGTACTTTTTTGGGGGGAAAACATGCATGCTTTTGAATATTCACAAGCAAGTGAAAATCTGACCCCCTAGTGCAGGGAAAAGTGTGTGTGTAGTAGACCTACATTCACACTTTTACTGACACAAAGAGTGGGCAATTTTCAAAAAATCCACTTTTGTGGGTAAAACATTATTTTGCCCATGAAAATGGCTTTGAAAGTTTCCCCACCCCCAATGCCTAGATGGTATTTTTCTCATAGATATAAGATGAAAAACGTGTAGCGGCCCGTTTTCAGTAGCTCACCTAAATAGGTACTTACCTAGATAATAGCAACCATATAATATTTGTTCAGCACTGGACAGGGCTTCCCTACCATATTTATTTATTTATTTATATCATTTATACCCCACAGTTTCCCACCGCTGGCAGGCTCAATGTGGCTTACAACATTTAGTAAACAAACAGTAAAGTACAATAAATTGAAAGCGATATGGGTGGCGTAAAGGTACAAGGTAATATGATCATCCCACAACAATCCTATATAAAGGCAGAATTGGACATTATAGTTTTATTAAATATTAAACTTGTTGCCCCCAAATAAACTGCTACCCTAGGCAACCACCTAGTTTTGCCTAATGTTTTGACCAATATAAAGGAGTTTCTCTAATGACACATTTCCAAGATTGTGATCTTCATTGACACTACCTTACAGATGTTCCTGGCATGCTACAGCTGCTCCTGACCTCCTGTTAAAATTCCCCTGGTAAAGGTAGGTGGTCCTTTCTTTGCATCACATGTAAATGGCTGTGCATCACTTGGAATGCATATTTAAATACTAATCAGCTCACGCGATTCCTGTTGGCTGTCACCATGGACGGAAAAGGGCCCATAAAGCCACACTGTGCATAGCCTGCTGAATACTGTGCTCACTAAACTGGCTGTAGCCGGTCAAATACACGGTGCTGGCCCAGTAAATTTTGTGCATCCGTCTCTGCATGCAGCACTGCTATTTATCCTGCCTGCCAGTTTGACTTTGAATCTTCTACTACTACTACTAATCATTTCTATAGCGCTACTAGACGTACACAGTACTGTACACATTATATGCAAGTACCTAGAGGGCTCACAATCTAAATTTTTGTACCTGGGGCAATGGAGGGTTAAGTGACTTGTCCAAGGACACAAGGAGCTGTGGTAGGAATCAAACTCAGGTTACCAGGATCAAAGCCCACTGCACTAACCATTAGGCTACTCCTCCACACAAAAAAGTGTGCTAGTCCCCCAAAGAAGTCTTCCTCTCCTATCCCTGCCACTGCTGCTTCCCAGAACCCATGGCAGTGGCAAAAAAGCAACAAAAAGGCACAGGGCTGTTGTGTGCCTTAGAGATCCTGATGGCTATGCTGATCCTGCCCTTCTGTGGAGACTTCCTATTTCTGAGAAGTGGTACTAGCAGAGCAAGCAGCAGCCCTGAGGTACCTAATGGTCCTATGCATTTTGCTGTTAGTAGTAAGGTTACATAGCATTTGTCAAATCAGCCAATCAGCATTGAGTTTCTGACAGCCCTGCCCATGCCCCAACCTTTTGATGATGTCATTGGAGCCATGCTTTTTTTTCAGGAAACGACATCACACAATCCAGGATTAAGATGGCCACAATACCCCACATAAAGTGAAATGAGGACACAAAATCCAAGATGGCAGTGGCCATCGTAGCCACGTGATGGGAAATGACCACAGTCATCAGACTCAGCCCTCAACAGGAACTCCATGTGCCCAGTGTGATTCATATTGTCTATTGCCCTTGTGTGTCTTTCTGTGTGCTTTTATAGTCAACCAAGAGGGAATTCATCTCTTTGCATTTTACAAATTATACCAAATTATTCTGCTTCTCACTGTGTGACCAACTTAAAGGCAAATAAACTCTTCTCCATTGCTTTTAACAGACCTCCCATTCAATTTTATGTCCTTGTCTTGAGTCTGTTCTCTTATGTTTTTAGATTTGTGCGGGCAGATAAACTTTTTCACAAGGAACGCCTTATGAGCATAGTGGCATAATGGTCTGTTTTCTTTTGACTGGGAAAACAAAAGACATTACAGCCCCCCTGGTGGGGGGGGGGGGGCTACATATATGCAGACCTCTCTCTCTCTCTCTCTCTCTCTCTCTCTCTCTCTTTCTTGTATGCCTATATCATTTTAACACTGTGATTTGACAGGGAACCAAAAAGATTTTGTAGAACTCTTGAGCTTAATATTTTGTGAATTTAAAAAAATGCTTCCAGAGAATCCCCCACACCGCTCTCCTGCAGCCCCACAGCTCACAGTACAATCCTATTCTTTCAATCACACACCCTACTGACAAAAGCTGGTTACCATAACCACCACCCCAGCACCCTCATCCATTTCCTGACACACAGGGCACCCTTGTCATGAACAAGGTGTAAAAGGTTAGGTCAAAAAAAAAAAAAAGATCTTTTACTGTGAATTTTTGTGAGGTAGAGAGTGTTTTTAAATCTGAAGAAATCTTTTCTCTCTTTCTTTTAGGGAATGAATCAATGGCCATAAAATCTCTATTTGACATTTTCCAATCTTTTCTTACAGCAACTAAAACCTCTAGCTACTGCCATTTTCTGTAAGCATTGCGTGAAAAACTGATCTACAGATCCCTGCAGGCAAAGGGATAATCTTACAGGTCTGGATCATCTTGTTAGAAAACAAAAAGAGCTCTTTGTGAGTTTGAGTGAAGGAGGAAAGTGTAACCTCTTTGAGTTTAAAGTTGAAATGTGCACGGCCTTCTTGTGGTCATCTCTATACTCTGTAAAGGTGCAAAGGATACACTGAAACCTTCTGCTCAGTGTGCTGCTGCAGCTAGGAAAGCGAATAGAATGTTGGGTATTATTAGGAAAGGTATGGAAAACAGGTGTGAGGATGTTATAATGCCATTGTATTGCTCCATGGTGCGACCGCACCTTGAGTATTGTGTTCAATTCTGGTCGCTGCATCTCAAGAAAGATATAGTAGAATTGGAAATGGTGCAGAGAAGGGCGACTAAAATGATAGCGGGGATGGGACGACTTCCCTATGAAGAAAGATTAAGGAGGCTAGGGCTATTCAGCTTGGAGAAGAGACGGCTGAGGGGAGACATTGTAGAGGTATATAAAATAATGAGTGGAGTGGAACCGGTGGATGTGAAGCGTCTGTTCATGCTTTCCAAAAATACTAGGACTAGAGGCATGTGATGAAACTACAGTGTAGTAAATTTAAAACAAATCGGAGAAAATGTTTCTTCACCCAACGTATAATTAAACTCTGGAATTCGTTGCCGGAGAAAGTGGTGAAGGCGTAGCTTAGCAGAGTTTAAAAGGGGGTTGGACGGTTTCCTAAAGGGCAAGTCCATAAACCGCTACTAAATGGACTTGGGAAAAATCCACAATTCCAGGAATAACATGTATAGAATGTTTGTACGTTTGGGAAGCTTGCCAGGTGCCCTTGGCCTGGATTGGCTGCTGTCGTGGACAGGATGCTGGGCTCGATGGACCCTTGGTCTTTTCCCAGTATGGTATTACTTATGTACTTACAGTATGTAAGGATGTGCTGGGACTTATCTTCATGGGCATTCACCTTCATTCACCTTTCCCTC
Source organism: Microcaecilia unicolor (assembly GCF_901765095.1). Taxonomy (NCBI): domain Eukaryota; kingdom Metazoa; phylum Chordata; class Amphibia; order Gymnophiona; family Siphonopidae; genus Microcaecilia; species Microcaecilia unicolor. The sequence continues at coordinate 241,377,902 of NC_044034.1, read as the reverse complement.
TCCCTCTCCCTTTCCCACCAGATATAGAACAACAAGATCCTTTCTCTCTGTGCTCATGAATACGGAATACACATTCTCCCATAATGAACAGTGATGATGTAAGCACAGCAATAAAATAAAATACCTTTTCAAGTCTGGATAGACAAGTGAGACATGCTTGAAAGTGGGGGGAAAGGGGGGGGTTGTGCTAGGATTTCAGTACACAGCCCTATGAAATCATGTACAGGAAGAAGTTAAGCAGAATGTACTTTAATCTAGAAGCAGTGGGGAGTTAGGAGGTGTGACTTCCCTGTTTAATGCCTCTAAAAAACATAATAAGGGCCTGGAAAAAAAAAAACAAGTAGAGGAATGGCTCAGGGGGCAAGATGCTTATACCTTACATCAACCTGCCTGCATTCATTTTCTAAGAAACAAAACCATAGTCTCAGAGGTGGACGTGCAGTGGCAAGCAGACTTGGTGGATCTGTCAGCACTGTCTTATTATAACAATGGCTATAAATACACACTGTCTCTTCATGTTCACGTGTACAGCGCTCAGGGCTTTTTTTGAGGGGGTACTTGGGGGTACTGAGTACCGGCACCTTTTCCATTGTCTCCTAAAATTGACCTACGGAACCCAAATTTTAATGAAAGAGGTCAGGCTCTACACACCAATTCTGCCTTGTCATAGATTCTGTGACTGGTTGCAGGGGGCCTGGCCATTGTGGGGAAGGTTCCTCACAGATCTCTCCACCTCTGAAGGGTGGCCTAGCATTTGAGTACCGGCACCTTTTTTGCAAGAAAAAACACACTGACAGCGCTGCGTACATTTAGTAGCGCTATAGAAATGATAAGTAGTAGTAGTTATTGACATCTAATCAATCTAGGCATGGGCTGTGAGTCTAAAAACAAAAATCAGTCATGAAGTGGCCAACGCCTTTGAAAAGGCATTTAGTTTAAACTATAGTCTTTAAAAAAATACAGATGGACAAGGATTAAGAATTTGTAATCCTGCAGTTATTGAAAATAAAAGGAAGCAGTCATTGAGGCCCTGATGATCACAGGCCCTGTGCTGTTCCAAACAGCACTCTAAAATTAGCGCCGGAACAGCGTAGGGCAATAACGCTCTTATGATCAGAGCTAATAGCATGCAAATTTAAGCTCTGATCATAGGGGAAAGGAGCGGGAGGATTGTGCCTGAGCATGTGCTCAGGCGCAATCCTCCCGCACTTGTTTGACAGGTCCAAGCTATCAAAAACCCAGACCTGTCAAACACAGGAAATGGAGGTCTGTGGGGCCCCTGGGCCCCTGCCATCACTTCAGCCCTGGTGGCCTAGTGCCCCCCCAAGTCCCCCCAAACAACGACATGGTGGCTGGAGGTCCGGTGGATCTCCAGCCTCCTAACCCCCCTCACACACAAAAAAATCCCTGGTGACTCAGTGGGCTGCAAACCCAACCCTCCACCCTGATGGTTTAGCGGACCCCTCCCCTCATACCTCCTTGATGAAAATCAAAGATTAAGTCAATCATGTGTAAGTACACACGACCGGTACTGTGAAACTGCGAATGACTCATTAGAGAGCTTTGTTTGTTTGATTTTCAGGGCTGTGCCATCACAGTAATAGCTAAGTATTGGGTCGCTTTTTATTAACTTTATTATACAATCATACATAACAGTGTGAAAAATAAAATCCAAACAATGTTAAAAATAAATATAAAGTAAAAATTAATCAACCATCTTTTTGATGACAAAATCTAGCCCAGTATAGGAGGCAAATGATTAATATACATGATATGCTGCAGATCTGGAATAGCTTAGCGCTATACGAGATCACGTGCCTATTTGATTTGCTTTATGATGCCTCCTATTTGGCTTTTCTTTGCTAAGTCATTTTAGGTTAGTTGGTAGTCAAAAAATGTTTGTTTCTCACCACTTTTCATTCATGTTATAATTTTTGTAAGTCTGGTTCAGGTTTGTCTACTCTATTCTATCAAACAGTGGCAGAAACTTCCCTCTTTGTTCTTTCACTTAGAACAGGAATAAGAAAGCAGTATCAAGCAAGCATCTCTTCCATTCTTTCCATCTTTTCCTTTCTTATTCCTCCCTTCTTTTCCTTTAGAAACTAAAAATAGACTAACAGAAATAAAAATAAAGCATTGTGAACAGTTCATGTTTTTCCATCTATTATAACTAATTCAATTTGTTCTGCTTTTCTTGTACAAAAACTAAACAAATGTGCTAGAAAGTCTGTCATTCCTCGCTTTAGATGTTGTGTTGACCTTGCCTGTGAAGGACAGTAAAATTCAAAATAAATCCACATAAAAGTGTGGCTTTATCCTTACAGAAAAGGAAAGAATAAAAAGCATTCATACAAAAGTAAAAACGCCACAAATTTGTTGCATAGCAACAGAAAGCTTCGTTCTGCAATTTGGTTGACTTCCACTTAAAATTCAATATTGAATGGAATGACTTCTTCATCCTCAAATTTGTAGAATTAGGATGGTTTATTTAAACCAACACTGTGAGGATAATATACAAATTAGTGCATGAGCACTTAGATACCTATTTTATAGATGGTAAGGGCTCATGTGTTAATCCTAAGCTAATCAGCACACAGTAATGTAAATGCATTAACTGATTACCAAAGAAACATCTACTCTCCACCCCTGACACACTCCCTCCCAGAAAATTTTTTTTTACATAGTAGCATACTAAGTGATGACAGATAAATACCTGAATGGTCCATCCAGTCTACCCAGTGGTCACATTACATAAGTACATAAGTATTGCCACACTTTGACAGACCAAAGGTCCATCAAGCCCAGTATTCTGTTTCCAACAGTGGCCAATCCAGGTCACAAATACCTGGCAAGATCCTGAAGAAGTCCAATACATTTTATGCTGCTTATCCCAGAAATAAGCAGCAGAATTTTAATAATGGTCTATGGACGTTTCCTTTAAGGAAGCCGTCCAGACCTTTTTTAAACCCCGCTAAGTTAACCACCTTTACCACATTCTCTGGCAACAAATTCCAGAGTTTAATTTCATGTTGAGTGAAGAAAAAGTTTTTCCAATTCGTTTCAAATTTACAACTTTATAGCTTCATTGCATGCCCCCTAGTCCTAGTATTTTTGGAAAGAGTAAACAGACGCTTCACGTCTACCCGTTCAATTCCACTCATTATTTTACAGACCTCTATCATATCTCCCCTCAACCGCCTTTTCTCAGAGCTGAAGAGCCCTAGCCGCTTTAGCCTTTCCTCATAGGGAAGTCGTCCCATCCCCTTTATCATTTTCATCGCCCTTCTCTGCACCTTTTCTAATTCCACTATATCTTTTTTGAGATGCAGCGACCAGAATTGAACACAATGCAAGGGCATTATAACGTCCTCATTTTTGTTTTCCATTCCTTTCCTAATAATACCTAACATTCTATTTGCTTTCACACTGAGCAGAAGGTTTCAACGTATCATCAACGACGACACCTAGATTCCTTTCTTGGCCTGTGACGCCTAACGTGGAACCTTGCATGACATAGCTATAATTCGAGTTCCTCATTCATCACTTTGCACTTGCTCACATTAAATGTCATCTGCTATTTAGACGCCCAGTCTCACAGTCTCGTAAGGTCCTCTTGTAATTTTTCACAATCCTCCCACGATTTAACGACTTTGAATAACTTTGTGTTGTCAGCAAATTCAATTACCTCACTAGTTACGCCCATCTCTAGGTCATTTATAAATATGTTAAAAAGCAGCAGTCCCAGCACAGACCACTGAGGAATTCCACTAACTACCCTTCTCCATTGAGAATACTGACCTTTTAACCCTACTCTCTTTTAACCAGTTTTTAATCCACAATACAGCACTACCTCCTTTCCCATGACTCTCCAATTTCCTCTGGAGTCTTTCATGAGGTACTTTGTCAAACACCTTCTGAAAATCCAGATGCACAATATCAACTGGCTCACCTTTATCCACATGTTTGTTCACCCCTTCAAAGAAATGTAATAGATTGGTGAGACAAGATTTTCCTTCACTAAATCCATGTTGGCTTTGTCTCATTAATCCATGTTTTTGAATATGCTCTGTAATTTTGTTCTGCATAATAGTCTCCACCATTTTGCCCAGTACCAGCGTCAGACTCACATGTCTATAATTTCCCAGATCTCCTCTGGAACCTTTTTAAAAAATTGACGTTACATTGGCCACCCTCCAATCTTCCTGTACCACGCTCGATTTTAAGGCTAAATTACATATTACTAACAATAGCTCCGCAAGTTCATTTTTCAGTTCTATCAGTACTCTGGGATGAATACCATCTGGTCCAGGAGATTTGCTACTCTTCAATTTGTAGAACTGCCCCATTACATCCTCCAGGTTTATAGAGAATTCATTCAGTTTCTCCAACTTGTCAGCTTCGAATACCATTTCTGGCACAGGTCTCTCTCCCAAATCTTCCTCTTTGAAGACCAAAGCAAAAAATTCATTTAATCTCTCCGCTATGGCTTTGTCTTCCCTGATCACCCCTTTTACCCTTTGGTCATCTAGTGGTCCAACTGATTCTTTTGCCAGCTTCCTGCTTTTAATATACCTAATAAAAATTTTTACTATATGTTTTGCCTCCAATGCAACCTTTTTTTCAAAGTCCCTCTTAGCCTTCCTTATCAGTGCTTTGCATTTGACTTTTTTTTTTGTTACATTTGTACCCCGTGCTTTCCCACTCATGGCAGGCTCAATGCAGCTTACATGGGGCAATGGAGGGTTAAGTGACTTTGCCCAAAGTCACAAGGAGCTGCCTGTACCTGAAGTGGGAATTGAACTCAGTTCCTCAGGAGTCGGGGACCAAAGTCCAGCACCCTAACCACTAGGCCACTCCTCATATTGTTTCTTATTATTTTCAGTCGGTTCCTTCTTCCATTTTCTGAAGGATTTTCTTTTAGCTCTAATAGCTTACTTCACCTCACTTTTTAACCATGCCAGTTGTCGTTTGGTCTTCTGTCCTCCTTTTTTAATATGTGGAATATATCTGGTCTTGGCTTCCTGGATGGTGTTTTTGAACAGCATCCACACCTGATGTAAATTTTTGACCCTCGCAGCCGCTCCTCTAAGTTTTTTTTTCACCTTCTCATTTTATCATAGTCTCCTTTTTTAATTCAAGATTAAATCAACAATGAACGTGATGTTATATACTCAATCATGGTCTTTGATGTTTCTGTGAATAGACTATAGAAGTCTGCCCAGTTCTGCCCTTATGTTCCAACTACTGGAGTTGCCATCAAAGCCCACTCCAGCCTATCCGAATCCGTCTTGTCATTTGCAGGACACAGACCGTAAAAGTCTGCCTGGCACTGTCCTCACGTTCCAAATTACTGGAGTTTCCGTCGAAGCTGTCTCCAGCCCATCCTAAACCGAATTGCTATATGCGGGACTCAGACCATACAAGCCAGCCCAGCACCAGCCTTAGTTGCTACAGCCAGAGTTGCCATCTAAGCACCACTTGACATGCAAAACACATATGCAACCCTTTAAGTTTTGCTTTTCATACTATTCAGATTTCCTGTGTTTATCCCACGCCTTTTTGAATTCTGCCACTGTTTTTTTTCTCCTCCACTTCCCTTGGGAGTGAATTCCAGATATCAGTCACCCTCTCCATGAAAAATAATTTTCTGACATTACTTCTAAGTCTACCACCCTGCGACCTCAATTCATGTCCTCCGGTTTTACCATGATCCCTTCTCTGGAAAATATTTGTTTCTATATTAATACCTTTCACAGTATTTAAATGTCTGTATCATGTCTCCCCTGCCCTCCTCTCCTCTAGGGTATGCATATTCAGGTCGTCCAGTCTCTTCTCATATGCCTTTTGGCGCAAGCCTCATATCATTTTTGTCGCCTTCCTCTGGACCACTTCAAGTCTTCTTACATCTTTAGCAAGGTACAACCTCCAAAACTGAACATAATACTCCAGGTGGGGCTTCACCAATGACTTGTACAGGAGCGTCAACACCTCCTTCTGCTGGTTACACCTCTCTCTATACAGTCTACCATCCTTCTGGCTATGGCCACCACATTGACACACTGTTTCGTTGCCTTCAGATCCTCAGATACTATCAAGGTCCCTCTCCCTGTCTCACCACCTAACACATACATCTCCCTTGGATTTCTACTCCCTAAGTGCATCACTCTGCACTTGTTTGAATTGAATTTTAATTGCCAAACATGAGACCATTCTTCTAACTTTTGCAGATCCTTTTTCATGTTTTCCACTCCCTCCAGTGTGTCCCCTTTGTTACAAATCTTGGTATTATCAAACCTTACCTTCTAACCCTTTGGCAATGTTGCTCACAAATATATTGAACAGAATCGGCCTCAGCACCGATCCTTGAGGCACTCCACTACTCATGGGTTACATGTGCAGATCCAAAACTTACCACGGGATGCCTAGCCTCTTCCACATGCTTCCATCATGTTCAGCATCTCCCATCTCTCTCCCTCCCTCCAGTGGCGTAGCAAGGGCGGGGCAGTGGGGGCTCTCCGCTCCGGGTGCACGCCACTAGGGGGGTGTCAGCTCCGCTGGTTCCCTGCTCCCTCTGCCCCGGAACAGGTTACTTCCTGTTCTGGAGCAGAGAAAGCAGGGAACCAGCGGAACCGACACCGCCTCCCAGCGGCGTGCACACGGCAGGCAAGAATGCACTCGGGGGGGGGGGGGGGGGAGGCTTGGGTGATGCGCCCAGGGTGGCAGCCGCCCTCGCTATGCCACTGCCTCCCTTTATGTTGTTAGCATAGCATCTCCTCTCTATATCCACCCCCACCCCTGCTTCTCTATCCCTACCCCTACATTTATTAATTCCCTTCACTCTATGTATTGATATAATGCTGAGTTAATAAAGAACCACTTATCACCTCCTAAATAGGAGGCACTAAGTGCCTCTGCATTCACCTGGAGCAGGTGCCACACGTTAATCTGAATATTAACACACAACCTGCAATAAAAAATACTGGGAATGCCCCTTTTTAAAGCACAATTAGTTTTAAGTTTGCTTCTTCTTAAAATTTCTGTGTTATAGTGTGCTAAACCCAAAACTTAATGCATTTTAGTAGGAGGACCCCTAAATTGTTTATTAGAAGATTTCATGTTACTTCACAAAATGCCTGCTAATAGCGAAAAGTAGAGTCACTGTTAGAGGTGACAAGAAAGAAGGGTAGGAATGACCAATGAGATGAGTTCACTCTGGTGGATCCTCTTCTACTTCTATCCCTCTGCCTGTCGGCGTACCTCAGGGTTCTGTTCTTGGTCCCCTCCTCTTTTCTATCTACACTTCTTCCCTTGGTTCATTAATCTCATCCCATGACTTTTCCTACCATCTCTATGCTGATGACTCCCAAATCTACCTTTCTACCCCTGATATCTCACCTTGCATCCAAACCAAAGTTTCAGCATGCTTGTCTGACATTGCTGTCTGGATGTCTCAACGCCACCTGAAATTAAATATGACCAAAACCGAGCTTCTCATTTTTCCCCCCAAACCTACCTCCCTGCTCCCTCCATTTTCTATTTCTGTTGATGGCTCTCTCATTCTCCCTGTCTCTTCAGCTCGAAACCTTGGGGTCATCTTTGACTCTTCTCTCTCCTTCTCTGCTCATATCCAGCAGATTGCCAAGACCTGTCGTTTCTTTCTTTACAACATCTGTAAAATCCGCCCCTTTCTTTCCGAGCACTCTACCAAAACCCTCATCCACACCCTTGTCACCTCTCGTTTAGACTACTGCAATCTGCTTCTTGCTGGCCTCCCACTTAGTCACCTCTCCCCTCTCCAGTCGGTTTAAAACTCTGCTGCCCGTCTCATCTTCCGCCAGGGTCGCTTTACTCATACTACCCCTCTCCTCAAGACCCTTCACTGGCTCCCTATCTGTTTTTCTCATCCTGTTCAAACTTCTTCTACTAACCTATAAATGTACTCACTCTGCTGCTCCCCAGTATCTCTCCACACTCGTCCATCCCTACACTCCTTCCCGTGCACTCCGCTCCATGGATAAATCCTTCTTATCTGTTCCCTTCTCCACTACTGCCAACTCCAGACTTCGCGCCTTCTGACTCGCTGCACCCTACGCCTGGAATAAACTTCCTGAGCCCCTACGTCTTGCCCCATCCTTGGCCACCTTTAAATCTAGACTGAAAGCCCACCTCTTTAACATTGCTTTTGACTCGTAACCACTTGTAACCACTCGCCTCCACCTACCCTCCTTCTCTTCCTTCCCGTTCACATTAATTGATTTGATTTGCTTACTTTATTTATTTTTTGTCTATTAGATTGTAAGCTCTTTGAGCAGGGACTGTCTTTCTTCTATGTTTGTGCAGCGCTGCGTATGCCTTGTAGCGCTATAGAAATGCTAAATAGTAGTAGTAGTAGTAGAGTTTGGATCAAGGTGCAAAATCCTTTATTCATATCTACACCAGTGTTTGCTTGAAGACAACACATTAAAATGGAACAGCAAGCGCCACCTAAAAGTGTACTCAACATGGTCCATGTTTCGGCCTATGCCTTCATCAGGAGTCCAAAGTTAGGGTGCTGAAAAGAAACAAACGACCCTAGTCTGTTGTCAGTATTCTAGGTTGTATATGTGCTCATATTCGCAGTATGCTAGAACTTCCTCCTGAGTGGCTGCACAGTCCTGTACTTCTATAGCAGCACCCTCTGGGTTATCCTCTCTCTTTTACAGATTGGGCAAACGGTTTTTTTTTTAGCAAAACAAAGATGGGAGGGTGATATCGCGAGTTCTCCACTGGATATGAGGTTCATGCCGTTCTAACCAAGGATTATGGCAAAATGAGATGTAGGAAGAGGATTCGATGACAGAGATGAGCCAGCAATAGTTCCCACAGCTATGGTCACTCCTGTTCTGGGACTTGGTTCTGCTGAGTAAAGGTAAGATTCATAAAACAGACTGAGGTTCCAGAATCAATCATGGCATATGCTGAAAGCTCATTCTTCCACATAAGGTGGATAGGGGTAACCATGTGAGCAGGTAAGGTACCCATCACAAAGTTTTAGTATTAAGTCAGTTTGTATTTACTTCTGGCCCTCAGCCTCCAGTATTGCTCACAATTCTGTGGCAAGCTCTTACAGGTATTTTCCATATGGCTAGAAAGGCCACAGTAGAGGCAGAGTCCTTCCCAGTGCCATCTTTCCTTCTGTGCTGACAGGTGCCATCTCTTGGTACCCATGGGCTCCTCTGAAGGTATGACACTGACTCACTTCAGTTGTCTCCACATGTCTTTCCAGAATGCATTCTGATAGGCAACTTTCTACTGTATGTGAAAACAGCGTGAATAGCTCCTCCAGGCAAGTCAAAGGATCTAATCATGCTAGTTCACCTTTAACAGAAGCTGCAAGGCTGCAGCAGAAATAGCACAATGAGTTGAGTCATTCCAATTGAGATCACTCGCCCAGTACTGGAATTCTATTGCATACCCCATCACTGTTCATTGGCCCTAGCGGAGGATCATTATGTTATTCTCAGTCAACTGGGCTCTATCTAGTTCCCCAAAGACATGGGAAAGGTCAGTCAGAACGTATTCCAGATTGTTCAAAAGAGTGCTATTCTGTTCCAACAAGGGTGTGGCCCATTCCAGGGCTTTCTTTGTGAGTAAGCTAATTACAAAACTTACTTTGAATGAGTCCATTGGGAAAATGTACAGATGGAGCCAGAACCAAAGCTTGCTCTGATGAATGAACCCTCATCGTTCTCCCTAGGTGTCATCAAACCTCTCTGCTAATGACAATATGGTTTGATACTGATGTGAAAAGGAGATACTAGACAGAGCTGCCTCTAAGTTCAGCAGTTGGCAGAAAACCACCACTTACATTGACCATTTTTCTCTCTTGCTGGCTGCTGGCCTCCCTTACTTAAAGCCAGCCAGGTCAGCCAAATACTTGCCAGTTGGCAGCCCTATAATGTGTCCTGGCACATGGATAATAGCTGCCTTTTATCCTTACCCCATCCTCCCTTCCCCTCCCCCTGCATCCATGTTCTACACTCCTCCTCTGTCACATCAAGCCCTCAGACTGTGAATGAAAAAGGCGATTATAAAGTACAAATAAACCAAATTCAGGACACTATAATTGCATAGATACAGAGCCAATGTGCGCACTCAATGTATTTAAGTACTGACTGCTAGCCTGAAAGCTGTCAAAGCTGTTTACATTCATGCCCAGTAGGTATTGTCATAATGGTTTCACATACCCATGTAAGGTGGTGACTGACCAACCAATAATTTTTTCATTTATTGCCAGTTCTTAACAGTACACTGGTTACCAATTTCTCAGCGAAAGCATAGTATAAAGTGCTTATCATTATTCATCAAACTATCTGTGCTGTAGCTCCTTTCTATTTTTGTGACGTCCTGAATGTATATCGCCCAAGGAGATCATTGAGATTGGAAAATGACATGAGGATGTTTCTAGACCATCGATGTAAGTGTGTTATGTAGAGACCAGGCTTTCTTCATATACTGTTGCTGGTACGCAGTTATGAAATGCTCTTAAGGTATATCTGTGCTTACGTAGTAATGTGATTCAATTTAAAAAGCTCTTTAAGGAACAGTTATTTTGTTTTATCAAGATTTTGATAATGTAATGCCAGTTTGGTTTATGTGAATTTAAATGCAGAATTCTGAATATTTGTATGTTATATGCTGATTATTGTTATTATGTATGTTTATTGGAAACCACCTAGGTGTTAAGGTGCTATATACATTTTTTAAATAAATAAGAGCCCTGTAAGTAATAGTTCTGACACCCTGGCAAGTCACTTAACCCTCCTTTGTCCCAGCTACAAAACAAAATTAAGATTGTGAGCCCACTAGGGTCAAAGACAGCATCTTATGTAATACGTAAACCACTTTGGCTGTATGATAGAAAGGTGGTATATCAAATGCATTACCCTTATCCTTACCCTTACTCCTACCAGATGACTCACTCCCACTCCAGACAAAACTCATCTAAGGTCCATTGACTGTGAAAACCCATATATTAAACATCTCTAATGGCCCCAAAATCTCACCTACAGGAAGTGTGGAGATAGGCCCAAAGATTACACAACCTCTGAATATCGCTCCATAAATTGTGAACAGCCTGACTTGGACACCTCTTTTCTAAACAAAACAACCTATACAGAATTTGACTTTGCACGTCTCAGGCATGGTGAATAACTTAAAACTTCATGAAACACAATATCATTTTGTTTCAGTAATCATTTGAATTGGTTACCATCTGGGAGAGGGGGACCACTTGCAATTTTGGCTGCTAAGCTGGAGTCACACTGAAGAAAGTATTTATTCAAGTGCTTTTGAATCATTGTATGCACTGCAAAATGAGAACTAGGTTATAATGTTTCTGGTATGCTGCTCCTTTTATTGTCTGTCTTCCCTTCTGTGTGTGAAACTCTTGTAACTAGAAAAGACATACAGTAATGCTCATGATTAATGTTTTCTTTCCCAGATAAAATTGCAAGATAAATTTGCTTAATACCAAAAGAGTATTTCCAAGCTGTGACTGAAGAGAAAATCATTTTAGAATAAGGTCCATTCATCCTTCCCACTTTGACTGCTAATCCAATTTCAGATGCTGCTGGAAAGATTTCACTATATATTTGTTTCAAATATTTCAGTGCTTGAAGAAATAGTAAGCTGAATGCTTTAAGGTCAGGTCGCTAGAACTATCACTGGAATGCTTTTATGATCCACTTATATATAGGGTTACCATATTCGCTGAGACAAAAAAAAAAAGGACACCAAAAAAAAACCATGGAAGTCTCGCAAGGCCGCTGCTTGAAGTCTTGGCAGCTATTTTGAAGAAGTGGCAGCAGCGGGCAGGAAAGAGTCAGGTTCTTTCCTGCCCCAAAGAGGCCACTAGACCACTGGGGCATGTTGATATGTTCGGGGAGGGCACCCTGAGGTTCGGGGGGGGGGGGGGGGAAGGCCAGCTCGCCAGCCCGCCCAGAAACCTGGACAAACGGGCAAGCTGTAAAAAAAGCACCCAGACACCCGATAGTCCCCTGAAAAGGAGGACATGTCTGGAGAAACTCTGGCGTATGGAGGGGCATTTTCAATATGAAGTCTAAGTCTGACTTTGGACGTTTTGCAAAAAACGTCCAAAATCTGAATAGTAAAGAAGGTAATTTAAAAAAAAAAAAAGCCTATCTTTTATTTTCCAAAATAGAAGGTTTTTGTGATTTGGACATTTTGTTTTTTGGTCCATTTAAAAAAAAACAAAAAACATCCAAGTACAAAACGCAGAATATTAAGCCATTGGGATGTAGGAGGAGCCAGCATTTTTATTACACTGGTCCCCCTGACATCCCAGGAAAGCAATAGGGCACCCTAGGGGGCACTGCAGTGGACTTCATAAAATGCTCCCAGGTACACATCTGACCATTGCTCCCTTACCTTGCCTGCTGAGCCCCCCAAAACCCACTACCCCCAACTATACCCCACTACCATAGCCCTTACGGGTGAAGGGGGCACCTATATGTGGGTACAGTGGTTTTCTGGTAAGTTTTGGAGGGCTCACAGTTTCCTCCACAACTGTAACAGGTAGGGAGAGGTAGAAGCCTGGGTCCATCTGTCTGCAGTGCACTGCACCCACCACTAGACTACTCCAGGGACCTGCATGCTATTCTAATGGACCTAAGTATAACATCTAAGTCTGGCACAGAGGCTGGCTAGTAATGTTTTTCATCACATTTTTGGGGGGTGGGAGGAGGTTAGTGACCACTGGGGGAATAAGGGGAGGTCATCCCTGATTCCCTCCAGTGGTCATCTGGTTATTTAGGGCACCATTTTGTGTCTTATTCATTATAAAAATAGGTCTAGCTCAAAACATCTTAGTCCTGGCCGGTTTTGGTTTTTTTCCATTATGGCTGAAAAATGTCTAAGTCTCAGGATCGTCCAAGTCCCGCCCTGAACATGCCCCTGATATGCCCCCTTGAAATTTGGACGCACTTCTGACGGACTTCAAAGAAAAATGTCTAAAAATAGGTTTTGAAAATACCGATTTGGATGTTTTTGTGAGAAAAACGTCCAAATGCTGCTTTATGTCACTTTTTAGACGTTTTTCTGTTTTGAAATTGAGCCCAATGGTAACCCTACTTATATATTCCATTATTGTCATCCTTATTCTGTCCTGACTTGAGGAAGGAGGAATTTTAACATCTTGAAAACTAGTCAAAAAATTGTGGGGTCCTTTTACAAAGGCGCGCTGAAAATGGCTTGTGGTTGTGTAGGCGCGGGTTTTGGGCGCATGCCGATCCATTTTTTAGCATGCCTGTAAAAAAGACCTTTTTAAATTTTTTGCCGAAAATGGATGTGCAGCAAAATGAAAATTGCCGCGCGTCCATTATGCGAGCCTGAAAATTAAAAATATTTCTCAGACGCACGTATCGGACTTGCGCCAAAAATAAAATTACCGCAAGAGCCATGCAGTAGTTGGGCGGTAACTCCATTTTGAAGTGCGTTGGGTGTGCGTAGATGCTTACGCGGCTTAGTAAAAGGACCCCTGTATTAATGAAACCCCCTAGAGGTTTGTGGGAGATGAAAGTTTATTTGCTGAAATATACTGTTGGGGAGATAAAGGCAAGAACAATTATTGACAGCTGGAATAAACTGACAGCACAGGAGAGCAAAAGTCACAAACTATAATATGATACATCAGCAGGTAACCAGGCAACAGACTAGAAGAAACTGCAGGGAGGGCAGGACATGCATTGCAAATTGCTGAATTTCCCCAGTGTGAGTAAATCACATCCTACTATTCACATTTATAAACAACGGGTTGTTTTTTTTTTTTGACAGAACACACCAGTACGGTTTACTGGCACCTTTTTTACCTGCTCCCCATTGGCATCAGTATGGGGCTGATCCCATTTCCCTCCAGCTGCCTACCTCGGAGAGTCTAGCCTCTGGAAGTAATCAGACGGTACAAGGCCCAGCACCAGCACTAACTTCAGCACTGAGCAGGGTTGCCAGGTGGAAAATTTTTTTCTTGCCCAATCCAGCCCAAAAAACAGCCCAAAACCCGCCCAAACACAAACCCCGCCCCTGACACCCCCACCCCCGCGTCATCACCCCCGCCCCCGCCGTCATCAACCCCGCTCCCGCCGTCACCGGCCCCGCCTCCCCCGTCACCGGCCCCGCCTCCCCGTCATCGGCCCCGCCTCCCACGTCATCGGCCCCGCCTCCCCGTCATCGACCCCGCCTCCCACGTCATCGGCCCCACCCAAAACGTCACTAACCCCGCCCAAAAACGTCACTAACCCCGCCCCCCGCGGCCGAAAAAAAGGCAAAAAGCCGCCCAAAAAACCGCCCTGAAGCCCAAAAAGCAGCCCAAAAAACCGCAACCCGCCGCGGGCAAAAATTTCCCGCGGCGGGTCGCGGAAAATCGCCCAATTGGGCGGTAAAACCGCCCACCTGGCAACACTGGCACTGAGGAGCCTTTGAGCCTATCAGCTCGTGGAGGCTCCAATGGTACCGCCCCTCTAATGCATACATGTCACAGAGGGTAGAACCAACAGGGCCTTCCTGAGCATGTGGGCACAAAGGCTCCTCAGCCAGACCTTGTACTGTCTGATTACTGCCAGGGCCAGACTCTCAGAGGCAGGCAATGGGAGGAGGAAGGTTTGAGGAAAAATACTGGACTTGGGGGGGGGGAGAGAGAAGGAGCAATGTTAGTTGGACAGAGGGAGGTGAGGAAATAGAGAGGGTGGGTGGGAGAGAATAGGGGAGAAGAGACGGAAAATGCTGGACATGGATGGAGGGGAGGGGAGGGAAGAGGAGAGGAGAAATGCTGGACATGGATGGAAGGAAGGGAAGAGAGAGGAAGGAGATGCACATGGATGGAGAGGAAGGAAGAGAGGAGAAATGCTGGACACGGATGGAGGGGAGAGAGGACAAATGCTGAATGGAGGGGGAGGGAGAGAGTGGAAGGAAATGCACATGGATAGAGGAGAGGGGAGAGACGAGAAATGTTGGACATGGATGGAGGGAAGTGAAGAGAGATGCACATGGATGGAGAAGAGGGAAGAGAGAGGAAGGAGATGCAAATGGATGGAGGGGAAGGGAGAGAAGAGAAGTGGTAGACATGGATGGAAAGGAGGGAAGAGAGAGGAAGGAGATGCACATAGATGGAGGGGAGGGGAGAGAGGAGAAATGCTGGATGTGGATGGAGAGGAGGGAAAAGTGGAGAAATGCTGGACATATATAGAGGGAAGGAAAGAGAGAGGAAGAAGATGCACATGGATGGAGAGGAGGGAAAGTGAAAAGAAGAAAAAAACTGCACATAGCTGAAGAAAATAGGCAAAAGCTGGATCCACTCTATACCTCCTCAAGTCAAGTCTGTGGAGGACCCAGCTTTTACTTATGGGCACAGGGCAGGAAGTAAAGAAGAAAAGAGGATAGTAAATAAATAAATGGACAGGAGGCCCTGGAAACTGAGTTAAGAGACCAGAGAGAGAGCAGCAGAATCAGAGTCTGGGACAAAGATGATTAGAAAAATAAAGTCACCAGACAACAAAGATAGAAAATATTTTTTTTATTTTCATTTTAGTGTTTGGAATATGTCCAGTTTGAGAATTTACATCTGCTGCTTATTTTGCACTATATTGGAGGAAACGTGTTTCTTTCTGTTTTCCAGGTATTGTGCTGCATGCAGAGACTGGCTTATTTGGATTTCAGGTTTATTTTTGCGTGTATTTGAAGAGGGGCTATATCTGTTCTGCATGTGTGACTGCAAGGTCAAATGTCTGAATAGGGATCTATTTGTTAGGTTCTGAGATTTTTATAACATATTGTTTTTCAGATTTAGCAAGACTATTCTCATAATTCCTGGTCTGTGTGCTAATTTGGTTTCTGTCATTTTGGATGTACTGGAGCTGTAATAGTTACAAAAATTATTTATAATGAAAAAAATCACATTATTTTTCTTCTCCTATACTGGTGTAATATTTTCAATGATACCTTTTTATATACTCCATGGCTGGTAAAAGGAGTGTGGTTACTGTAGGGGCAGAACTATAGTGACCCCGCCCCTAAGGTTGCCCATGATGAGTACCACTACCTTTTTTCTACAAAGAAAGCACTGATAAATAATATCATTCAAAGCTAAAGTGTACAGCACATTAATTGCAGTTAACACCTAGATTTAAACATTATTTATTAGTTGCGTTTAAAAAAATTAACCTTGCTGCAGAGACTCCTAGCCATCTCTTCCCAGTATCTCCCTCTCTTCTCTCTCCTGCCCCCCATGCATGGTCTGGTATCTGTCCCTCCCCACTCCATCCGTGATCCACTCCCCCAGTCTGAATTCCACTCACTTCCCCCCTCGTGTGTACCTTAAATCTCTTATTTCAGTCCCAAGGGGGAGCTGTTAACCACAGGTTGGGAGAGATACCAGGCCATGCACTAAGGGGAAGGAGAATGGAGGAAAAGAGGGGGAAATACTGATCCAGGGGTGGAAGGGAGGGGAGTGGAGCGAGAGATGCTTGACTGTGCATGGGGGGGGGGGGGAGAGATGCTGGCCAATGAGACGGAGGGAAAGGATAGAGAGAAAGATAATGAACCTGGAGGTGGAGGGGAGGGAGAGAGAGATACTGCACAAGGAGGATGGAGGGAGAGCAAAATGCTGGCCAGTGGGAGGAGGATGAGGATATTGAGAGAGATAAAGGACCTGGGGATGGATGGAAGGGAGAGAAAGATGTTACATATATGGAGGGAGAAAGGAAGGAGGAAAGAGAAAGGAAGAAATGTTGGATTCAGAAAGGTGGAGGGAAGAAAAAGAGGGAGATAATGGACTTGGGAGTGGAGGGAGAAATGCTGAACCTGGTGGTGGGTGGAGGGGAGGAAATGAAGAAAAACAGGTAATGAACCTGGTGGTGGGAGTAGAAATGCTGGACAATGGGAGGGATGGGAGAGAGAGGGATACATGTCACGAGGCACAAGGGAGGGAGAGAGGGAGGGAAGAAAATGAGAGAAAACTAATAGACCTGGTGGTGGCAGGGGGGGAAGAAGAAAGAGAGATGTTGGACCATGGGGAAGGGGCAGATGGGAGGGAAGAAAGAGAGAGCGAGATAATGGGATGGTGGAGGAAAAGGAGAAAGCAAGAGATGTTGGACCTGGGGTCCTTTAATCATGCGATTAATCATGATTACAAATTTTAATTGAAATGAAGTATATATATATATATATATATATATATATATATATATATATATATATATATATATATATATACACAGTTATAATGGCTAAAAGAGCTAGAGCTACTGAGGAACTTAGCAGGGATAGACTGTAAGAAGCAGACAATGGTGAGAGAGATAATGGACCTGGGGGTGGATGAAAGGGAGAGAAAGATGTTACATATATGGAGGGAGGAAGGGAAGGAAGTAAGAGAAGGGAGAGATGTTGGACTCCCAGCAGCACAGAGGGAGAAGAACAGGGATCCCTCCAAGGAAGAAGGAGGTCCAGCAGAGGACAATAACTCTAGGAAGGAGAAAGGTCCAGTATCTGAAAGGTGCTACAGTAGCACCCCGGCCTTGAACAGGCTCCTCCTGTATCCCGCATTCAGGCTGGAATCCCCTTGTCCACCTGAAACTCTGACTCCATTTCAGTTACTGCTTATAGGGGCAGCACTACTCCTTTGTTCCAGCTCAAGCTTATTCTGCACTCCAGGCTTCCCCCCCCTCCAAGACTCTCAAGGGTCCTGATCAGGGCCGTGCTAACCCGGTAAGCGGGGTAAGCACGGCAGGGGGGCGCCTACCTTCCAGGGCGCCGCAGCCGCCGCCGGCCGAGTCAGTGACGTGTGTTCTAAAATTTAAAAATAAACCTCTCTCGCGTTGGCGCCTTTGCACATGCGCAATGCGCTGCTGCCTTCCCATGCGCAGCAGCGCTCGTTCGTCTGTTTGGCACCGCCCCCAGCCAGCTCTTCCACGAGGACCGGGTGTTGCTGCCGCCGCCGCCACGTTGGAGTGCTGCTGTTGAGAGAGGAGAGCCAGCAGCCTGGAAAGGAGGTATGGAGATCCTCAAAGGTTGTTGTTATGGCAGTTATTTTATTTTATTTTTGTTACATTTGGGAGATCGACCTGGGATTGCATTGGTAGGGGTGGGGGGAGGACAACTGAAAATTGACATGATATTGCAGGGGGGGGGGGGGGAGATGAGATGTGAAGATGATCTGGCATTGCAGTGTGATGGATTTGATTGTGACCTAGCATTATAGAGCTAGAAGAGATGGCATTGCAGATGAAAAGAAGACCTAGAATTGTAAGAGAAAGTGAGAGGAGGGAAGATGGGACAGTGACCTTAAATTGAAGGTGGAAGGGATGTGAAGAGATGACCTGGAATTGCAGGGGCAGGAATGGGAAAGTGGAACATGGCCTGACACTGTAGGGAGAAGGGATGGAAAGGGGATGTGGAAGTATAGAGGGAAGGTGGCTTGAATTACATGGGAAATGGGAGCATAACGGTATAGTGACTGATGGGATAGGCTTGGTTGACCAGTATAGGCCTATTCTTACAGCCCGCAGAGAAAGCAACTCTGCAAGTATTTGGCCAGTGGCTGTGGTTTCTTGAGGAAGACCAGCACCTTAGTAAACATTTTAATTTTTCCTCACAACATGCTGAAGTCCTGTTATTTTCAAGCTGATTGCATTTACATGATTCACTTGTAAAATGCTGAATGCTAGTTCCTTTTCCAATTTAAAACAAGTTGTATTCATTTGAACACTTGGCAGCACATCTCAATATTATTTATATAATATCCCTAATTAGTCTGCTGTTTACCTTTGGTGCTAGTCCCAAAATGAAAGATATTCTCTCCCCCCCCCCCCCCCCCCCCCCAAATAAGCAGCAGAGCAGTTATCTATGAATGCAATAAGCTGGATACCTATGGGGCAATAGTTAAAGCCATTTATCCAGATCATGGCTTCTGTGGATGTTCTGTGGCATTATTTAGATAATGCTGACAAATATCTTTACACATCACCTTGGTACTACCTGGATAGTGTCAAGGTGGAGCTTGGGCAGCGATAACAATTATCTGGCAAACAGCACTATTCAATCAGCTAATTGAATATCTACATAAAGCAGCATTTTTTTTTAACTATTTTTCCATCTGGATAGCAGCCAGTGCTAAATAAAATGCTGGCCACCCTGGTTGAACATTGATCCGTTAGTATTTAGGCTTATAATTGTACTGAAGTTTTATATTTTATGGTATTTATTTTTATTTTTTTATTATTTTTATTTATTGCATTTGTACCCCACATTATCCCACCTTTTTGCAGGCTCAATGTGGCTTACAGAGTGTTGTTATGATGCAGTCATTACATGATCTTAAATACATAAGCTGAAAGTAAATGAATTAGATGCAAGGTCATTATAAGATTTTAAATACATAAGCTGGAAGTAGATGAATTAGATACAAGGTGCTAGAAAGGTGTTGTGCGAGGCGTTTTTGATGCATCTGAGTGATTTGAGGAATAATTTATTAAGGATGTCTTTCGTAGGCTTTGTTGAAGAGGTGTGTCTTCAAAGATTTGTGAAAGCTGGTTAGATTGTCCATATTTTTCAGGGTCATGGGTAATGCGTTCCAGATCTGTGTGCTTTTATACGCAAAGTAGCGTATGACTGTATTTAATTCCTTTGCAGCTGGGGAAGTTTAGATTGAGGAATTTGTGGGCCGATCTTTTGGAGTTCTAGGTGGTAGGTCCACTAGGTTTAGCATGTAAAGTGGGGCATCTGCGTGGATGATTTTGTGGACGGTTGTGCAGATCTTGAACTCGATTTGTTCCTTGAGTGGTATCTGTTATACCATGTTTATTTCCTCATCAATAAAAACATAAA
Organism: Microcaecilia unicolor; assembly: GCF_901765095.1. Lineage (NCBI taxonomy): Eukaryota > Metazoa > Chordata > Amphibia > Gymnophiona > Siphonopidae > Microcaecilia > Microcaecilia unicolor. Next base: position 241,358,027 of record NC_044034.1, on the reverse strand, counting down.
GCTAAGTGGTTGTAAACCCTTTATTTGTTCAGCAATCCCACAAAGATGCACTCCATCTTTCAGCTCCTATTTCCTTTGCATCTTGTGCCAAACCGGGGAGGGGGGCGCCAACTGATAGTCTGCAGGGGGACACCAGAGACCCTTGGCATGGCCCTGGTCCTGATGGAGGTACAGGCAACCAAAGACCTCATGTTCCCTACTACAGTCCCTTTTATTATTTCACAAACTCTACCCCTGCTGTTACCCACTACAGGGAACAATATTATCTCAGCAACTGCACTGCCACCAACTCCCCTGGGCAGGCCTCACAAACTCTCTCTCTCCAGCCCACTGGCAGGGACTTCCCTCTCTCCAGGGCCTCTGTAAAAATCTATCACCACTGTTCTAGCAATATGTATTACACTCACCAAGCATTCAGGGACAATGGAGCCTCCCCAGCACGGACTCCAGCCAGGTTGGCCCTGGAGCTTAAGATGCCCAATAGAGGGCGTTACATTAAGTTAGTCTAATAAAAAGTGTTGGCCAAGTTGGATCCAAATATATGCAATTTATTTGTATTAATTTATCATCTGTACATAAATATTGGCAGGGGTGTAACCGTGGGTGGACCTGGGCCCACCCACTTTCATCCCAGGCCCACCCAGCAGTGACCAGCAAAACAATAAACCAGACACTTGCCAGTTTTTAGCACACCGCGAGACACTCCCTCCTGACCTGCTCCCTCTTCCACAGATGTCGCAGTCTCACAGTCTGGATTCAAGGACCTGCAGCAACGATATCCTTTACAAAGCAGCACAGGACCTCCCAATCCCATCCTGCCCTCTAAGTCACAGACTTCCTGTTTCTGCAATGGCGGGATAACACTGCAGAGCCGTAAACTGTCAGCACAACGTGGTTGGGACAAAAAGGTTAGATTGAGAACAGGAAACAGCAGGACATTAGAAGGTTGAAAGCCACTGAGGTTTATCTCTGTTTTTTCTCCCCCACGCAGCTATCACCCCATACACTCAAAGCAAATAAACCTATGAGCTGCTACATCCACGTTGTTGCATTTTTATTTAATCTACCTCACATATTTTCAAACATGCCAGTTTGTGCAGCATACAGATATACACAGAGGACCTAAAATAGCAGATACCTTTTCATAGATAGAGTAGTAATTTGTGATAAATCATAATCAGTGTGTCATTTGGAGAGGCTGGTTTATAAGGACACCCTAGCACATGTATTCATGCAGAGATATTTTTCTCCTAATAAAGGATCACTAAAACAGACATCATTTTATGAGAACCAGGTGCTCAACATTCAGAATTTCTATCTATTTTTTTTGTTACATTTGTACCCTGCGCTTTCCCACTCATAGCAGGTTCAATACGGCTTACATATTATATACAGGTACTTATTTGTACCTGGTGCGATGGAGGGTTAAGTGACTTGCCCAGAGTCACAAGGAGCTACCTGTGCCTGCAGTGGGAATTGAACCCAGTTCCCCAGGACCAAAGTCCACCACGCTAACCACTAGGCCACTCATCCACTCATTTAGTCAATTATGACATTTATATCCCACATTAAACATGAATTAGATTGAAACCTAGGAGCATTTTACAAATTTTTTTTCCTGTGCCTAGATGAAAAGGTGGTTTGTGGGAACTTACTCCTTTTGTGGAATACTTAATCACTAATCTACTATTGAATTACATAGGAGGAAAAGACTTCAGATGCTTAACCTTTCGTTGTTAATGCTCTGATTAACTTTATAGGGTTAATGCCTTCAATATCCCACATAGAACTTTTTTGCTCATGCTGTAGATATCAGGCTAGCTCATTACTAGTCAAAAACCTCCAAATTTAACGCTGCTAATTTTGTGTATCTATATTGTATTATATTCAAAATGATTAGCAGCACTTACAGTGGGGGAAATAAGTATTTGATCCCTTGCTGATTTTGTAAGTTTGCCCACTGACAAAGACATGAGCAGCCCATAATTGAAGGGTAGGTTATTGGTAACAGTGAGAGATAGCACATCACAAATTAAATCCGGAAAATCACATTGTGGAAAGTATATGAATTTATTTGCATTCTGCAGAGGGAAATAAGTATTTGATCCCCCACCAACCAGTAAGAGATCTGGCCCCTACAGACCAGGTAGATGCTCCAAATCAACTCGTTACCTGCATGACAGACAGCTGTCGGCAATGGTCACCTGTATGAAAGACACCTGTCCACAGACTCAGTGAATCAGTCAGACTCTAACCTCTACAAAATGGCCAAGAGCAAGGAGCTGTCTAAGGATGTCAGGGACAAGATCATACACCTGCACAAGGCTGGAATGGGCTACAAAACCATCAGTAAGACGCTGGGCGAGAAGGAGACAACTGTTGGTGCCATAGTAAGAAAATGGAAGAAGTACAAAATGACTGTCAATCGACAAAGATCTGGGGCTCCACGCAAAATCTCACCTCGTGGGGTATCCTTGATCATGAGGAAGGTTAGAAATCAGCCTACAACTACAAGGGGGGAACTTGTCAATGATCTCAAGGCAGCTGGGACCACTGTCACCACGAAAACCATTGGTAACACATTACGACATAACGGATTGCAATCCTGCAGTGCCCGCAAGGTCCCCCTGCTCCGGAAGGCACATGTGACGGCCCGTCTGAAGTTTGCCAGTGAACACCTGGATGATGCCGAGAGTGATTGGGAGAAGGTGCTGTGGTCAGATGAGACAAAAATTGAGCTCTTTGGCATGAACTCAACTCGCCGTGTTTGGAGGAAGAGAAATGCTGCCTATGACCCAAAGAACACCGTCCCCACTGTCAAGCATGGAGGTGGAAATGTTATGTTTTGGGGGTGTTTCTCTGCTAAGGGCACAGGACTACTTCACCGCATCAATGGGAGAATGGATGGGGCCATGTACCGTACAATTCTGAGTGACAACCTCCTTCCCTCCGCCAGGGCCTTAAAAATGGGTCGTGGCTGGGTCTTCCAGCACGACAATGACCCAAAACATACAGCCAAGGCAACAAAGGAGTGGCTCAGGAAGAAGCACATTAGGGTCATGGAGTGGCCTAGCCAGTCACCAGACCTTAATCCCATTGAAAACTTATGGAGGGAGCTGAAGCTGCGAGTTGCCAAGCGACAGCCCAGAACTCTTAATGATTTAGAGATGATCTGCAAAGAGGAGTGGACCAAAATTCCTCCTGACATGTGTGCAAACCTCATCATCAACTACAGAAGACGTCTGACCGCTGTGCTTGCCAACAAGGGTTTTGCCACCAAGTATTAGGTCTTGTTTGCCAGAGGGATCAAATACTTATTTCCCTCTGCAGAATGCAAATAAATTCATATACTTTCCACAATGTGATTTTCCGGATTTAATTTGTGATGTGCTATCTCTCACTGTTACCAATAACCTACCCTTCAATTATGGGCTGCTCATGTCTTTGTCAGTGGGCAAACTTACAAAATCAGCAAGGGATCAAATACTTATTTCCCCCACTGTATCAAGTGAGAGGGTTATGTGCATTATTTAAGTTGAAACAGTAGTTAATAGGCAACATACTGTCAGTAACCAAAACTAATCCTTTTGTGGAATGCAATGGTATATAAAAATGTATTTATTATTGTTTATTAGTGCTATTTAAGAGAGATAATGAATAATGAGGGCAGAGCTACCATCATGCAGAAGTCCAGAGTCAGTCTAAATGTACCACGTATGTTTGGTTGTAAAAGGCATGTTTTTTTTTTTTTTTTTTGGGGGGGGGGGGGTAATCTTTTTTTTCCTGACTGTGTGTTTGTATATAGATGAGTCCTGGGAATAATGATGACTAAGGGAAAGCAGCAGTAGAACAGTTGGAGCTGAATGACATTTCTGTTTTCCAAATGGTGATGCGTAGCTTGATGGAATGTCTTGTAAGGCCAAAGTAAACAATTTCTTTGTTTCTGTTTAAAATTAACCAAGGAGGAATAAATCTATTATTCTGTCTCTCTGTATTTCCAGTTTTGGCACAGTATAAGTCATCACAATGACAAAATATCAGAAAACCAATGGACTGCATTAGGGACTTATAGCCCATTTAGTTATGTTTAAACAAATGAGAGATCTGCATGAAAGAAAATATTTATTTTTATTAAAACCAGTTGTCCCTGAAACATGCTCAAACAGAATAATCTATTTGTACAAAAAAGATGAGGTGAAGGTGTGATTCCAAGTGCCCCATCGAAAGGAGAATTTAATTTTAATTCAATTTAATTTCGTATACTCCTTCTTTATAACACCAGGCCTCTCAAGGCAGATTACAACAACAGTTAAGATGAACCCATCAGGAAACAGGATATCCGCACTGAAATGTGGCCATGTATTACTGTATTGTATAGAACAGTGTTGAAAAATTGGCACAAAATACAGACTTTATCAGTGCAATTGCACTGGTAGCAAGTCCCCCCTTTCCCCTCACCTTGGCCATGACATCTACTATCTTTACACCAGTACAAGGAGAATTTCTGGTGATGTTCTGAGTTCAAGTCTGGTTTTGGTGGGTTTCATTTGAATTTTGTCTATATATTTCTATTAATTTATGGTCACCTAGACCTAGTTTGTATTTGATGAGGGTCTGTCTGTGTTTTGTTGCGTGACTGACGCCAGCATAGCGTTGCTGTGTAAAGATCTGTGGTAATCTGGCTTATTCAGTATTCCTAATAGGTGTACTGATGTTCTAGAGCCCACTGCATATTTATGGTGCTTCCTTTCCCTAGGTATAGTCCTTGTTATGTGAGTTTGGGGTTATGCCAAAATGGTAGGTTTGGTCTAGGTCTTAAGTGAATTTTTGTTCAAGTTTTGTATTATTTGACAATATGCTGACAAGGTTTATGTTGCTGGTGAGGATCTTCAAGTCTCTAACTGAAGACATCCGCAGTCCATCGAATCCTCTGTCAGAAAACCATGGCAGTCAGTGTTGGTGCTCCAAACCGCTAATACCAGCACCATGGGCATACTCAGTCCTCATGCATATTCAGTTCTTGCATGAGAACTGAGCATGTCTGTGATGCTGGTGTCTGTGGCTTGGAGTGTTGCCTTTGACAGCTGTGCTTTTCTGAAAAAAAGGCCAGTGGGCTAGGGATCTTTACCAGCTAAAGTATTTAACTTTTAAAGATCATGGTGGTGGTGGTGGTGGGGGGGGGGGGGGGGGTAGAGAAGGGAAGAGGAAATGCATGCCCACCCAACCTACCCACTGACCCACCCAAAAATTACATTCTGGCTACGCCACTGACACATTGGCCTGTTTTTTGTCCATGGCCTGCCTTTTGATCAGGCTTCTGTAGTCCACTATAGTTTGCAGAATTGGCAGGGGAGGAGGGTTGAGAGTGTTGTGTGGCAGGTAGCTGGGAGCAAAATACATCAGCTGGGGAAGAGTGGGGTTCAGATGAGGGTAAAGGTGATAAGCAGGACCAACAGCATGTGAAGTGCAAGTGAGACTGATGTATGAAGGCCAGGGGCGTAGCCAGACAACAGATTTTGGGTGGGCCTAAGCAAGAAGTGGGTGGGCACCAAAATGTTCTTCCCCCCCCCCCCCCAAAAAAAAAAAAAAAGATATCTCAGCTGGCAGGAAAATGCTTCTTTCCACCTTGGCAGTCTGCAGCAGGCATGAGCTGAAAACTGAACATGCGCAGGTGCCAGTATCATGGACAGTAGCGTTTTCATTACCATCAGGGGGGAAGTCTTCAGCTGGTAGAGCTTGGGATCTCCACCAGCTACCGCTAAACATGTGCTACTGTTGGGTGGGCCTGAGACCTAAGTGGATGGGCCCTGGCCCACCCAGGCCCACCTGTGGCTACGCCACTGATGAAGGCTGCACTGCAATTTTATCTCTGATAGTCCTTAATGGAGGAGTAAACTAGAGCTGGGAATATCTCTGGTTGTTATTAGCCTAGCACTGGCAAGTTTCCCCTTTACTCCCTTTTTGCCTTCTCTCAGCCTTACACTAACTGTGAGGACAGCAAGAGGAAGAACAAAGATGTGGGCCAGAGGCAGAGCTTGCTAAGACATGGTGTCCTGGTGGCCCCTCTGCAGCTGTGTGCTGCATTAAGGGCTGGAAGCAAAAATAAATGCCATAAAACAATGTGACACTAGAACAATAAAGAACGATCAATCATAATAAAGTGGCATTTTCACCATCTAATGTATGGGTTTTGCGAAAACCGATTTTGGCACATTCCCAATTCTTATAACTTGCTGCAAGGTTTTTGTAAAGATACTAAAAGTTAGCATACTGTTTTGCATCTATTATATAAAAGTACACAGGGTGTTTTTGTCAGATTCCTCAAATAGTATTTAACACTTAAGAGAAAAATGTTCTTTTGCAGGACATTAGGATAAGAAAACTTTCGGTCTGTAATTACAGATGGCTAATTAGCCTGGTGCCTGGCAGTCTGATGAGGCATTAAAGATATAAAGTAGGCATAGCAATGCTCCTCCTGTCAAACTGCCTGCACTGAAAAACTGAAAACAAAATATGCACTGGAAAATGGCTACATGAAAAATAAAGCAAATACAGATTTAATTTAGATTTTTAAATATCAGGGTGTTTGTGTGCTGCAGAAACATGCTGAGAAATCAATGTATCCAGCCAACTAAAAGGCTTTCAGTTGATATAACAATCCTATAATTAGGGCTGTGTTAAAAATAAAAACCCCAGGAATTATTGAAGACATTTGATGCAACCCCCTTCTTTTTGTTAATGCAGATGCAAACATACATACACAGTCTGATAAAGTAGTGTGGTTGCCATATTAGTCTACGTTTGAAGATTAACAATAAACTGGGTCTGGGGGGGGGGGCTCAGATGGGAGAAGGGGACTGGGTCTGGGAGGGGCGTTCAGATGGGAGAAGGGGCCTGGAGCTGGAACTGGGGTCTGAGAAGGGGACAGGAGAGAGAATGGGGCCATGCCTGGGGCAGGTGAGAGAATGGGTCTGGGGCTGAAAAGAGGGGCCCTAATGCAAGGCATGTGGATGAAGGGGACTGGAACTGGGGGCTGAAAGGGGGCAGGGGCTGAAACTGTGGGGACTTGGGGCTGAAAAGGGTACAGGGAGAAGTGGCTAGGACTGAAGCTCGGGACTGGTGAGAGAAAAGGGCTGGGGTTGAAACTGGGGACTGAAAAGGAGACAGGGAGAAGTGACTGGGGGCTGAAGCTTGGGACTGGTGGGAGAAAAAGCCTGGGGCTGAAACTGGGGACTGGTGGGATAGTGGGGCTGAAACTGGGGGCGGAAAAGGGGGGACAGGTGGGAGATGTGGGCTGGGCCTGGAACTAGGGGCAGGTGGGATAATGGGGCTGGAACTGCAGGCTAAAAAGAGGGGGCATAGAGAGAGAGAGGACAGTTCCTGGATGGAAGGGGGGTGAGAGGGAGGGCAGACCCTTGATGGATGGGAGAGGGAGGGCAAATGGTTGATTGAAGGGGCAGAGAGAAAGGGCAGACAGACAGTGGATGGAAGGGGAAGAGAGAGGGCAGATGGTGGATGGAAAGGGCAGAGATAGAGGGCAGATTTGGATGGAAGGGAGAGAGAGGGTAAACAGTGGATGGAAGGGGCAGAGAGAGAGGGCAGACATTGAATGGAGGGGACGGCAGAGAGAGTAGACACTGGATGGCAGAGAGAGAGCAAAGACAGATGCTGGATGGAAGGAAGACAGTGAAAACAAGATGAGGAAAGCAGAAACCAGAGACAACAAACTGTAAATAAAATATATATTTTTATTTTTTTGCTTTAGAATAAAGTAGTATTGTAGATGTGTTAATAAATGTTTATAAATAGAACATGTAAATAAGGTAATCTTTTTATTGGACTAATTTTAATACATTTTGACTAACTTTCGGAGAACAAAACCTCCTTCCTCAGGTCAATACAGTATAGTGCTGTTACAGTATCCTATCCTGACCTGAGGAAGGTGGTTTTTGCCTCTGAAAGCTAAATGTATTAGTCCAATAAAATGGTATTTTATTTTCTATATTTGTTTTATTTCTAGGGTATATCTGTGTTTGTGAAAAAGACATGGCTTTCAGTTGGCATTGACTGTGCAGGATCGACGATCTGTACTATTATGTCTGGTTTCGTTTCACAATAGGTGAATTGATGTTCTGGTGCTCACTGTAGTACTACTACTACTACTACTACTACTACTACTACTATTTATCATTTCTATAGCGCTACAAGGCATACGCAGCGCTGCACAAACATAGAAGAAAGACAGTCCCTGCTCAAAGAGCTTACAATCTAATAGACAATAAATAAAGTAAGCAAATCAAATCAATTAATGTGTACAGGAAGGAGGAGAGGAGGGTAGGTGGAGGCGATTGGTTACGAGTCAAAAGCAATGTTAAAGAGGTGGGCTTTCAGTCTAGATTTAAAGGTGGCCAAGGATGGGGCAAGACATAAGGGCTCAGGAAGTTTATTCCAGGCGTAGGGTGCAGCGAGACAGAAGGCGCGAAGTCTGGAGTTGGCAGTAGTGGAGAAGGGAACAGATAAGAAGGATTTATCCATGGAGTGGAGTGCACGGGAAGGGGTGTAGGGAAGGACGAGTGTGGAGAGATACTGGGGAGCAGCAGAGTGAGTACATTTATAGGTTAGTAGAAGAAGTTTGAACAGGATGTGAAAACGGATAGGGAGCCAGTGAAGCGACTTGAGGAGAGGGGTAGTATGAGTAAAGCGACCCTGGCGGAAGACGAGACGGGCAGCAGAGTTTTGAACCGATTGGAGAGGGGAGAGGTGACTAAGTGGGAGGCCAGCAAGAAGCAGATTGCAGTAGTCTAAACGAGAGGTGACAAGGGTGTGGATGAGGGTTTTCAAAGAGTGCTCGGAAAGAAAGGGGCGGATTTTACGGATGTTGTAAAGAAAGAAACGACAGGTCTTGGCAATCTGCTGGATATGAGCAGAGAAGGAGAGAGAAGAGTCAAAGATGACCCCAAGGTTTCGAGCTGAGGAGACAGGGAGAATGAGAGAGACATCAACAGAAACAGAAAACAGGGGGAGTGGGGAGGTGGGTTTGGAGGGAAAAATGAGAAGCTCGGTTTTGGTCATGTTTAATTTCAGGTGGCATTGAGACATCCAGACAGCAATGTCAGACAAGCATGCTGAAACTTTGGTTTGGATGCAAGGTGAGATATCAGGGGTAGAAAGGTAGATTTGGGAGTCATCAGCATAGAGATGGTAGAAAAAGCCATGGGATGAGATTAATGAACCAAGGGAAGAAGTGTAGATAGAAAAGAGGAGAGGACCAAGAACAGAACCCTGAGGTATGCCGACAGGAAGAGGGATAGAAGTAGAAGAGGATCCACCAGAGTGAACACTGAAGGTGCGGAGGGAGAGGTAGGAAGAGAACCAGGAAAGGACAGAGCCCTGGAATCCAAGTGAGGACAGGGTATCGAGGAGTATGCTGTGATCGACAGTGTCAAAAGCAGCGGAAAGATCAAGAAGAATGAGGATGGAATATTGACCTCTGGATTTAGCCAGTAATAGGTCATTGGAGACTTTAGTAAGCGCAGTTTCGGTTGAGTGGAGAGGGCAAAAACCAGATTGTAGTGGGTCAAGAATAGCATGTGAGGAGAGAAAATCAAGGCAGCGGTGGTGAACAGCATGCTCAAGTAATTTGGAGAGAAAAGGGAGGAGGGAGATGGGTCGGTAATTAGAGGGACAAGTAGGGTCGAGTGAAGGCTTCTTAAGATGCTTTCCTTTTCCTTGTGTGACTTGTAGAAGTGACTGCTTATGGTATGCTAGAATTGCTCTATAGGTCTGTTATGATGTGAGTTTAATCGTCAGAATTAAATATGTAGCAGAATTATTGATTTTGCTGGATCAGGTACCAATATAAAATACAGCTTTTAAAGACTTATTGGGACAGAATCATTATAAACTGGTCTGGCTTTCATCCAAGTCCCTCTTTCCCCCTCCCTCTGAAAACACTTAACAAAGACAAAAGGGCACTGCTTCAAAGAGATATAAACTTCCTTTCCCTTCTACCTAAAAGGACTGGTAACAAAAGCTGACTGGGTGGGTCACCAAGACATCTCCAAAGATCAAACACAACTGCAGACAGAGGGACTGCAGAGGGATTGGAAAGGTGTAAATCCAGGACTCAGAGGAAACCATAAACAAGACCATTTGCTTCAGAGAAAACCATAAACAAAACCATTTGCTTGTTAAACCATTTGCTGGTTACCTCAGATAAATCTTATCAGATGTACATCTGCCCCCTCTCATCAGCTATCAGACAGGAAGACGCCAGGGCATGTGCAGAAAGGAAAGACTTATAACATGTGATCATGTGAACAGACTACATTAACAATAATGCTTTGCAATTACCCACAGTCCAGTGCAAACCAGGAAGCAAGTGCAGAGATTCATGTGATCATGTCTTCCTGCAACTTGCAATGTATAAAAGAGGAGCTGCTTCCCTGAAAGACAGATTTCTTCTCCTCTGCTGCAGCCCTGATCGTCTCCCTGCCACTGCCACAGAGACTCTCCCTCCTCCTGCAACCATGTGCTCATCGCTCAGCTAAACAGACAGGCATCTCCAGACAGAGACTCTCTTCTCTCTGAATGCACCTTTTTCTTCCATCACAGAAATGCAGAATGCCTGGGCTCCTCTTACCTCATGCTGCTCATCAATCAGCTGGATCACAGCATGCCTTGTAGCAGAAGGACTTGTAAGTTAATCTGATTTAAGCCTGTTACCTTGTTGTTTTAAAGCACAAATTCTCTGTTCCAAGATCCTTTTTAAAAGATCCTTTTTAAAAAGACTACCTCTTGCTGCAATTATTGAAACCTGTATTGTAAATAAATCTTTCTAAAGCTAATTATATGGTCTTTCTTTTTATGTTCTGGTAGTATGGTCGCTTTTAAAAACGTAGTACCATGCTTTGAGCACAAGCTCCTAAATCTTATGCAGTGCAGGTTAATGTAAACACAAAATATAATATTTAAGTCATTACAATTGTGAATCTTATTACCTTAATAGGTAATTGGTGGAGAAATAACCAAAATATATCTTAAAACTTATAAATATTAGCAAATGCTCCGAGCAATTTCCCCAAGTTAAATATTTCTTGTAACAGGTCCTGAATGTTTTGCATTCTCGGTATGCCTAGTACTGGATTTGAAGGGGGGTGTTAAAAAATTACCAGCCCCGGGTGTCAACTACCATAGGTATGCCACTGGCCAGGACTTTTCACAACAGTGGGGGGAAAGCCAACTACATGTCAGGGAAGATAGAGTATCCTGATAGTGAGGTTGCAAAAGAGATTGTAGCAGATCGGGTATCTTTAAATAACAATAAAAATCAGACAAAAGATTGCCAATTAATACTGTCAAGTACTAAGCATGATGTACTTAGGAACAACAAACATAGTTTGAAATGTCTATATGCGAATGCCAGGAGCCTAAGAAATAAGATGGGGGAGTTGGAATATATTGCACTAAATGAAAAATTAGATATAATAGGCATCTCTGAGACCTGGTGGAAGGAGGATAACCAGTGGGACACTGTCATACCGGGGTACAAATTATATCGTAGTGATAGGGTGAATCGGATTGGTGGAGGGGTAGCATTGTATATTAACGAGAGCCTTGAATCAAATAGATTGAAAATTCTGCAGGAAACAAAACACTCCTTGGAATCACTGTGGATTGAAATTCCATGTGCAAAGGGGAAAAGGATAGTGATAGGAGTGTACTACCGTCCGCCTGGCCAGGACGAACAGACGGATGCGGAAATGTTAAAGGAAATCAGGGACGCAAACAAACTGGGCAACACAATAATAATGGGGGATTTCAATTACCCGCATATAGACTGGGTTAATGTAACATCTGTACACGCAAGGGACATAGGATTTCTTGATGAAATCAAGGACAGCTTCATGGAACAGCTAGTTCAGGAGCCGACAAGAGAAGGAAAAATACTAGACTTAGTCCTTAGTGGTGCTCATGATCTAGTGCAGGGGGTAACGATACGAGGGCCGCTTGATAACAGTGATCATAATATGATCGGTTTTGATATTGGCATTGAAGGAAGTGAAACTAGGAAATCAAGTACGCTAGCGTTTAACTATAGAAAAGGTGATTACGACAAAATGAGAAAAATGGTGAAAAAAAGACTGAAAGGAGCAGCTCGCAGAGTAAAAAACTTGCATCAGGCGTGGATGCTGTTTAAAAACACCATCCTGGAGGTTCAGGACAAATATATTCCACGTATTAGAAAAAAGGGAAAAAAGACTAAACGTCAGCCGGCGTGGCTAAACAGTAAGATAAAGGAAATCATTAGAGCCAAAAAACAATCCTTCAGAAAGTGGAGAAGAGAACCAACTGAAAGTAACAGGATAGATCATAAGGAATGCCAAGCCAAATGCAAAGCGGAGATAAGGAGGGCAAAAAAGGACTTTGAGAAGAAATTAGCGTTGGAAGCAAAAATACATAGTAAAAATTTTTTTAGATACATTAAAAGCAGGAAACCGGCCAAAGAGTCGGTTGGGCCGCTGGACGAAAATGGTGTTAAAGGGGCGATCAAGGAGGACAAAGCCGTAGCGGAGAAATTAAATGAATTCTTTGCTTCGGTCTTCACCGAGGAGGATTTGGGGGGGACACCGGTGCCGGAAAGAATATTTGAAGCGGGGGAGTCGGAGAAACTAAACAAATTCTCTGTAACCTTGGAGGATGTAATGGGTCAGTTCAGCAAGCTGAAGAGTAGTAAATCACCGGGACCTGATGGTATTCATCCCAGAGTATTAATAGAACTAAAAAATGAACTTGCGGAGCTACTGTTAGAAATATGCAATCTGTCCCTAAAATCGAGTGTAGTACCGGAAGACTGGAGGGTAGCCAATGTTACTCCGATTTTTAAGAAGGGTTCCAGAGGAGATCCGGGAAATTATAGACCGGTGAGTCTGACGTCGGTGCCGGGCAAGATGGTGGAGGCTATTATTAAGAATAAAATTGCAGAGCATATACAAAAACATGGACTGATGAGACAAAGTCAGCACGGATTTAGTGAAGGGAAGTCTTGCCTCACCAATCTAATGCATTTTTTTGAGGGGGTAAGCAAACATGTGGACAATGGGGAGCCGGTTGATATTGTATATCTGGATTTTCAGAAGGCGTTTGACAAAGTGCCGCACGAAAGACTCCTGAAGAAATTGCAGAGTCATGGAATCGGAGGTAGGGTATTATTATGGATTAAGAACTGGTTGAAAGATAGGAAGCAGAGAGTAGGATTGCGTGGCCAGTATTCTCAGTGGAGGAGGGTAGTTAGTGGGGTCCCGCAGGGGTCTGTGCTGGGTCCGTTGCTTTTTAATGTATTTATAAATGACCTAGAGATGGGAATAACTAGTGAGGTAATTAAATTCGCCGATGACACAAAATTATTCAGGGTCGTCAAGTCGCAGGAGGAATGTGAACGATTACAGGAGGACCTTGCGAGACTGGGAGAATGGGCGTGCAAGTGGCAGATGAAGTTCAATGTTGACAAGTGCAAAGTGATGCATGTGGGTAAGAGGAACCCGAATTATAGCTACGTCTTGCAAGGTTCCGCGTTAGGAGTTACGGATCAAGAAAGGGATCTGGGTGTCGTCGTCGATGATACGCTGAAACCTTCTGCTCAGTGTGCTGCTGCGGCTAGGAAAGCGAATAGAATGTTGGGTGTTATTAGGAAGGGTATGGAGTCCAGGTGTGCGGATGTTATAATGCCGTTGTATCGCTCCATGGTGCGACCGCACCTGGAGTATTGTGTTCAGTACTGGTCTCCGTATCTCAAAAAAGATATAGTAGAATTGGAAAAGGTACAGCGAAGGGCGACGAAAATGATAGTGGGGATGGGACGACTTTCCTATGAAGAGAGGCTGAGAAGGCTAGGGCTTTTCAGCTTGGAGAAGAGACGGCTGAGGGGAGATATGATAGAAGTGTATAAAATAATGAGTGGAATGGATCGGGTGGATGTGAAGCGACTGTTCACGCTATCCAAAAATACTAGGACTAGAGGGCATGAGTTGAAGCTACAGTGTGGTAAATTTAAAACGAATCGGAGAAAATTTTTCTTCACCCAACGTGTAATTAGACTCTGGAATTCGTTGCCGGAGAACGTGGTACGGGCGGTTAGCTTGACGGAGTTTAAAAAGGGGTTAGATAGATTCCTAAAGGACAAGTCCATAGACCGCTATTAAATGGACTTGGAAAAATTCCGCATTTTTAGGTATAACTTGTCTGGAATGTTTTTACGTTTTGGGAGCGTGCCAGGTGCCCTTGACCTGGATTGGCCACTGTCGGTGACAGGATGCTGGGCTAGATGGACCTTTGGTCTTTCCCAGTATGGCACTACTTATGTACTTATGTACTTATGTCCCAGAAAGCATTCAGGGCACCAGCTCAAAACCCAGAGTGGTGCTGCCTTAATGGAAGAGGAGCCTGCCCTTCCAAAGACTTCCTCCATAGAGCAGTGATCCAGTGGAATGGCCCTTAGGAATAGGACTCCAACCAAGAAGAAGGTAGATGGGGGGGAAAGATACCCATCTTGGTAGCCAGGGGGTGTCCTAGGGACCTATGTTAGTTCCCCTAGGGAAAAAAGCATATTGGAGGTCTCCTCACTGCAGAGGGTGTGGTATGGCCAGCTGAAAGTATTACAAGAGGACCCATCTTCAGAAAAGGAAACCTTACTTACCAATTACCAATTTAAAAACTCAAGATGTCACAATGTCCTTTTACCTCAGGTTTCAGTTCTCTAGGATAGGTCTTTACATTTTAAAAAAAATACCACTTCCTTCTCGCTCAAAGAAAGAAGAAGGAATTAAATTATTTAAATTAAAATTAAAAGATGTCAGCAGAGAAAAGATGTTACACTCTGTACATTAATAATAGTTTGTTTATTAAACATAAAATGTTATTCAATAAATTTATGAAATTTCAATTAAGTTTGTAATTAAATATGAAAAGAAAAGATATTCATGTATTGAAAATGTTAATAACTTTATGTTTTAAAGAATAGGAAGTAACCTTCCTTTAAACTTGTGTAAATTTCACTGAATGTACATAAACTGTGTTTCAATTCTTTTACAAAACTTCTGAATTTTAGTTTTAAATTTTTTAGGTATTTTATTTATTTGATCTAATAGTCTTATTTTCACATAAATCACTTTTCATTTTTCAGTGTAACTCTTGTCTTGTATGTGGTGTTTATGTGTGCACACTGTAGAATTTAACTTATTTGTCTTCAAACTTCTCAATTTAAATTCAGCATTGGGACCAGCCCTCTTCGAGATGATGATCTTCTGTACCTAAACTTATTCTTAAATAAAATAAAAGAAAGAAAACTATCTGCTTAACTATGTGTGTGAATTAGCTTTATGTTTCCTGACAGAGTCTGGATTCCTAAACTATATTAAATTTTACTTTCAAAAATAAAATAAGTGTTAATCCTTTAACGATTTTTCCTATACTGTCTTTTACTTAAAATCCCTTTCTTAATCTATTAATTTTCTGTTGGACTTGTATTCTTCAGAGAATTTCTTCTTTTCAGTCAGCTTTCACTCTCACCTCATTCACTTCTCACTAAACTTAGCCAAAAAAAAAAAAAAAGTCATTATCCAGCACTCAAAGTAATATCTTTCCTGAAATATAGTTTAGGGTTTTATGAGAGAGACTAACAATAAGATGTCAATTAACGTTTCTCACACCAACAATTTCCCCAGAAGTTCTTTACAACTTCTCAGAAATAATGGGTTTTCAACCAACCTCTGAGTCCTTAGTGGAGCGCATGATCTGGTGCGGGAGGTAATGGTGCTGAGGCCACTTGATAACAGTGATCATAATATGATCGGATTTGATATTAGCTTTGAAGTAAGTATACATAGGAAATCAAATACATTAGCGTTTAACTTTTAAAAAACTATGATAAAATGAGAAGAACGGTGAAAAAAAAACTTAGAGGAGCAACTGCGAGGGTCAGAATTTTACATCAGGCATGGATGCTGTTCAAAAATACTATCCTGGAAGCCCAGGCCAAATATATTCCGTGTATTAAAAAAGGAGGACAGAAGACCAAACGACAGCCAGCGTGGTTAAATAGTGAGGTGAAGGAAGCTATTAGTGGAGGAGTGGCCTAGTGGTTAAGGTGGTGGAGTTTGGTCCTGGGGAACTGAGTTCAATTCTCACTTCAGGCACAGGCAGCTCCTTGTGACTCTGGGCAAGTCACTTAACCCTCCATTGCCCCAGGTACAAATAAGTACCTGTATACATTATGTAAGACGCATTGAGCCTGCCATGAGTGGGAAAGCACGGGGTACAAATGTAATAAAAAATAAAAGAAAATCCTTCTGAAAATGGAAGAAGGATCCGACTGAA
Organism: Microcaecilia unicolor; assembly: GCF_901765095.1. Classification (NCBI taxonomy): domain Eukaryota; kingdom Metazoa; phylum Chordata; class Amphibia; order Gymnophiona; family Siphonopidae; genus Microcaecilia; species Microcaecilia unicolor. The sequence continues at coordinate 241,341,653 of NC_044034.1, read as the reverse complement.
AATAATAAGAAACGGCATAAGGAATGTCAAGTCAAATGCAAAGAGCTGATAAGGAAAGTTAAGAGGGACTTCAAAAAAAAGATTGCATTGGAGGCAAAAACACATAGAGGGGCATAATCGAATGGAAACGCCTATCTCCATGGGCGTTTATCTCTGAGAACGGGTCCGTGAAGGGGCGGGCCAAACCGTATTTTCGAAAAAATGGACGTTTTTGAGCTGGGCGTTTGTTTTTTTTAGCGATAATGGAAACTAAAAACGCCCAGCTCAAAAACGTCAAAATCCGAGCCATTTGGTCGTGGGAGGGGCCATGATTCGTAGTACACTCGCCCCCCTGATATGCCAGGACACCTACTGGGCACCCTACGTCAGTGCAGTGGACTTCAGAAAAAGCTCCCACATGCATAGCTCCTTTACCAAGGGTGCTGAATACCCAACCCCCCTCCCCCAAAACCCACAAATGTACAACACTACCATAGCTCTTAGGGGTGAAGGGGGCACCTACATGTGGGTACAGTGGGTTTTGGAGGCCTCCCATTTACCAGCACAAGTGTTACAGGTGGGGGGGGGGGGGATGGGCCTGGGGCCACCTGGCTGAAGTGCACTGCGGTACCCACTAAAAGTGCTCCAGGGACCTGCATACACGCAGGCCTCTAGGACTGGTTGCTGCTATATAACCTTGGCACACCAGTTGACACCTGAAGACTAATCTCTACAAAAACATCCTTTATTGGAATAACCGCCTTTACTCACAGTTAACTGCAGATCAGAGGTTGTGCCCCACTGGCAACGAGTCTCCCTGGTACTGAGATGAGCAGTAGGTCAGAACTGGCAGAATGCTGTACAATGCCCTCATTCAGCCACATTAAAAGGGAAGAACTAAGTTGTCTAACGTGGCTAACACAGGAAAGGGAACTAAAACTGGCTTACAAAAATGGCCACTACCGCATGGACTACAACAGGAAACACAACAGGGCACACTCTGACCTAGTAGGCAGGGGGTAAAGCACCATGGGAGAAGAGCCTACCAACTACCAACATTGTGAGACTGTAACACAAGCTAATAAAATCACGGAGCCCAATACCCTACACCCACCACAATGCAATGCTGATGTGACCCTGTAATGCACCCGAGAGCCACATCTGACCCAGGGAAAGGCTGTGACAGGATCGAACACATTCTGCTGTCATGGAGGTGGGTACAGCATTTGAGGCTGGCATACAGGCTGGGAAAAAGTTTTTAAAGTGTTTTTTTTTTTTTTGGTGGGAGGGGGTTAGTGACCACTGGGGGAGTCCGGGGAGGTCATCCCCGATTCCCTCCAGTGGTCATCTGGGCAGTTGGGGCACTTTTTTGGGACTTGTTCGTGAAAAAAAAGGGTCCAAAAAAAGTGACCCAAAATCACGGTAAAAACGCCTTTTTTTTCCGATTATCAGCTAAAGACGCCCATCTCTCCTCGGCTGATAACCACGCCCCAGTTCCGCCTCCACCATGCCTCTGACACGCCCCCGTCAACTTTATTCGTTTCCGCGATGGAGTGCAGTTGGAAACACCCAAAATCGGCTTTTGATTATACCGATTTGGGTGCCTTTGCGAGACAAACGTCTATCTCCCGATTTAGGTCGCACTATAGGCGTTTTTCTCTTTCGAAAATAAGCTGGATAGTAACATTTTTTTTAGGTATATTAAAAGCAGGAAGCCGGCAAAAGAATCAGTTGGACTGCTAGATGACCGATGAGTAAAAGGGGCGATCAGGGAAGACAAAGCCGTAGCGGAGAGATTAAATGAATTCTTTGCTTTGGTCTTCACTGAGGAAGATTTGGGTGGGATACTGGTGCCAGAAAAGGTATTCGAAGCTGACGAGTTGGAGAAACTTAATGAATTCTCTGTAAACCTGGAGGATGTAATGGGGCAGTTCTATAAACTGAAGAGTAGCAAATCTCCTGGACCGGATGGTATTCATCCCAGAGTACTGATAAAACTGAAAAATGAGCTTGCGGAGCTATTGTTAAAAATATGTAATTTATCCTTAAAATCGAGCGTGGTACCGGAAGATTGGAGGTAACGCCGATTTTGAAAAAAGGTTCCAGAGGAGATCCGGGAAATTATAGACCGGTGAGTCTGACGTCAGTGCCAGGCAAAATGGTAGAGACTATTATTAAGAACAAAATTACAGAGTATATTCAAAAGCATGGATTAATGAGACAAAGCCAACATGGATTTAGTGAAGGGAAATCTTGCCTCACCAATCTACTACATTTTTTTGAGGGGGTGAAGAAACATGTGGATAAAGGGGAGCCGGTTGGTATTGTATATCTGGATTTTCAGACGGCGTTTGACAAAGTACCTCATGAAAGACTCCAGAGGAAATTGGAGAGCCAAGGAATAGGAGGTAGTGTTCTATTGTGGATTAAAAACTGGTTAAAAGATAGAAAACAGAGTGTAGGGTTAAATGGTTAGTATTCTCAATGGAGAAGGGTAGTTAGTGGGGTTCCCCAGGGCTCTGTGCTGGGGCCGCTACTTTTTAACATATTTATAAATGACCTAGAGATGGGAGTAACTAGTGAGGTAATTAAATTTGCTGATGACACAAAGTTATTCAAAGTCGTTAAATCGCAGGAGGATTCTGAAAAATTACAAGAGGACCTTACAAGACTGGGAGACTGGGCGTCTAAATGGCAGATGACGTTTAATGTGAGCAAGTGCAAAGTGATGCATGTGGGAAAGAGGAACCCGAATTATAGCTATGTCATGCAAGGTTCCACGTTAGGAGTCACCGACCAAGAAAGCTAGGTGTCGTCGTTGATGATACGTTGAAACTTTCTGCTCAGTGTGCTGCTGTGGCTAAGAAAGCAAATAGAATGTTAGGTATTATTAGGAAAGGAATGGAAAACAAAAATGAGGATGTTATAATGCCTTTGTATCGCTCCATGGTGCGACCGCACCTCGAATATTGTGTTCAATTCTGGTCGCCACATCTCAAAAAAGATATAGTGGAATTAGAAAAGGTGCAGAGAAGGGCGACGAAAATGATAAAGGGGATGGGACCGCTTCCCTATGAGGAAAGGCTAAAGCGGCTAGGGCTCTTCAGTTTGGAGAAAAAGCGGCTGAGGGGAGATATGATAGAGGTCTATAAAATAATGAGTGGAGTTGAACGGGTAGATGTGAAACGTCTGTTCACGCTTTCCAAAAATACTAGGACTAGGGGGCATGCGATGAAGCTACAATGTAGTAAATTGAAAACAAATCAGAGAAAATATTTCTTCACTCAACGTGTAATTAAACTCTGGAATTCGTTGCCAGAGAATGTGGTAAAGGCAGTTAGCTTAGCGGAGTTTACAAAAGGTTTGGACGGCTTCCTAAAGGAAATGTCCATAGACTGTTATTAAATGGACTTGGGGAAAATCCACTATTTCTAGGATAAGCAGTATAAAATGTTTTGTACATTTTGGGGATCTTGCCAGGTATTTGTGACCTGGATTGGCCACTGTTGGAAACAGGATGCTGGGCTTGATGGACCTTTGGTCTTTCCCAGTATGGCAATACTTATGTACTTAATTATTCTACATTAAATTCTCAATAGTTAATTCAAAGGTTTCCACTCACTATCTGAGAGAGCCATCTTAAAATTTAAAGAAATGTATTAACCAGGGCCGTGCCGATGCGGTAAGCGGGGTAAGCGCCGCAGGGGGGCGCCCACCTCTGGAGGGCGCCGCCGCGGTGCTTACTCTCGCCCCGCGCCGCCGAGGCCTTTAAATCTTTTACCTGGTCGCAGCAGCGTCAGTGAAAGCGCTGCCGACGTCTCCCTTCCCTTGCACTCATTGGTTCCCTCAGTGTCCCGCCTTCTAGAAGAAGGCGGACACTGAGGGAACCAAGAGCGCGAAGGGAGATGTCGGCAGCGCTCCGCTTTCACTGACGCTGCTGCGACCGGAAGTAAAAGATTTAAAGGCCCCAGGGTGCGGAGGAAAGAGCAGAGGCATAGGCGCCCCGTATAAGAGGCTTGGGGAGGCTAAGCCTCCCCAGCCCAACCATGACCTTTAAAACCGGCTCCGGTCCCCACCTGGCAGTGTTGACGGCGTCCCCTGTGCCTTTGAGCAGCTTACCGGCACACGCAGCACTTCTCTTGTTTCTCCTCTTCGTTGCCGTCGCGTCGTCCCACCCCCCCCCCCCCCCACCCCCCCTTCACGCGATTTGCGAACCGCGCTGCCGCTTAGCACTGCTTAAAAAAAAAATTTACACGTCAGCAGGAACAGGCTGCTTCAGCCAATCCCAGGAGCCTTCCTTCAGCCCTTGGGCGGAACACGCTGAAGGAAGGCCCCTGGGATTGGCTGAAGCAGCCTGTTCCTGCTGATGTGTAATTTTTTTTTTAAGCAGTGCTAAGCGGTTCGCGAATCGCGTGAAGGGAGAGGACAATTTGCTGGAAATGGAGGGGAAGGGAGAGAGAGGAGGATTGCTGGTTATGGATGGAGGAGGGAAGGGCAGAGAGGGACAAGGATGGACATGGGGGCCCACGGAGAGGACAATTTGCTGGAAATGGAGGGGAGGGGAGAGAGGAGGATTGCTGGCTATGGATGGAGGAGGGAAGGGCAGAGGGGGACAAGGATGGACATGGGGGCCCACGGAGAGGACAATTTGCTGGAAATGGAGGGGAGGGGAGAGAGGAGGATTGCTGGCTATGGATGGAGGAGGGAAGGGCAGAGGGGGACAAGGATGGACATGGGGGCCCAGGGAGAGGACAATTTGCTGGAAATGGAGGGGAGGGGAGAGAGGAGGATTGCTGGCTATGGATGGAGGAGGGAAGGGCAGAGAGGGACAAGGATGGACATGGGGGCCCACGGAGAGGACAATTTGCTGGAAATGGAGGGGAGGGGAGAGAGGAGGATTGCTGGCTATGGATGGAGGAGGGAAGGGCAGAGGGGGACAAGGATGGACATGGGGGCCCAGGGAGAGGACAATTTGCTGGAAATGGAGGGGAGGGGAGAGAGGAGGATTGCTGGCTATGGATGGAGGAGGGAAGGGCAGAGGGGGACAAGGATGGACATGGGGGCCCAGGGAGAGGACAATTTGCTGGAAATGGAGGGGAGGGGAGAGAGGAGGATTGCTGGCTATGGATGGAGGAGGGAAGGGCAGAGAGGGACAAGGATGGACATGGGGGCCCACGGAGAGGACAATTTGCTGGAAATGGAGGGGAGGGGAGAGAGGAGGATTGCTGGCTATGGATGGAGGAGGGAAGGGCAGAGGGGGACAAGGATGGACATGGGGGCCCAGGGAGAGGACAATTTGCTGGAAATGGAGGGGAGGGGAGAGAGGAGGATTGCTGGCTATGGATGGAGGGAAGGGCAGAGGGGGACAAGGATGGACATGGGGGCCCAGGGAGAGGACAATTTGCTGGAAATGGAGGGGAGGGGAGAGAGGAGGATTGCTGGCTATGGATGGAGGAGGGAAGGGCAGAGAGGGACAAGGATGGACATGGGGGCCCAAGGAGAGGACAAATTGCTGAAAATGGAGGGGAGGGGAGGAGGATTGCTGGCTATGGATGGAGGAGGGAAGGGCAGAGAGGGACAAGGATGGACATGGGGGCCCAGGGAGAGGACAATTTGCTGGAAATGGAGGGGAGGGGAGAGAGGAGGATTGCTGGCTATGGATGGAGGAGGGAAGGGCAGAGGGGGACAAGGATGGACATGGGGGCCCAGGGAGAGGACAATTTGCTGGAAATGGAGGGGAGGGGAGAGAGGAGGATTGCTGGCTATGGATGGAGGAGGGAAGGGCAGAGAGGGACAAGGATGGACATGGGGGCCCACGGAGAGGACAATTTGCTGGAAATGGAGGGGAGGGGAGAGAGGAGGATTGCTGGCTATGGATGGAGGAGGGAAGGGCAGAGGGGGACAAGGATGGACATGGGGGCCCAGGGAGAGGACAATTTGCTGGAAATGGAGGGGAGGGGAGAGAGGAGGATTGCTGGCTATGGATGGAGGAGGGAAGGGCAGAGGGGGACAAGGATGGACATGGGGGCCCAGGGAGAGGACAATTTGCTGGAAATGGAGGGGAGGGGAGAGAGGAGGATTGCTGGCTATGGATGGAGGAGGGAAGGGCAGAGAGGGACAAGGATGGACATGGGGGCCCAAGGAGAGGACAAATTGCTGAAAATGGAGGGGAGGGGAGGAGGATTGCTGGCTATGGATGGAGGAGGGAAGGGCAGAGAGGGACAAGGATGGACATGGGGGCCCAGGGAGAGGACAATTTGCTGGAAATGGAGGGGAGGGGAGAGAGGAGGATTGCTGGCTATGGATGGAGGAGGGAAGGGCAGAGAGGGACAAGGATGGACATGGGGGCCCAAGGAGAGGACAAATTGCTGGAAATGGAGGGGAGGGGGAGGAGGATTGCTGGCTATGGATGGAGGAGGGAAGGGCAGAGAGGGACAAGGATGGACATGGGGGCCCAAGGAGAGGACAAATTGCTGGAAATGGAGGGGAGGGGAGGAGGATTGCTGGCTATGGATGGAGGAGGGAAGGGCAGAGAGGGACAAGGATGGACATGGGGGCCCAGGGAGAGGACAATTTGCTGGAAATGGAGGGGAGGGGAGAGAGGAGGATTGCTGGCTATGGATGGAGGAGGGAAGGGCAGAGGGGGACAAGGATGGACATGGGGGCCCAGGGAGAGGACAATTTGCTGGAAATGGAGGGGAGAGGAGAGAGGAGGATTGCTGGCTATGGATGGAGGAGGGAAGGGCAGAGAGGGACAAGGATGGACATGGATGGGAGGACAGGACCCAGGGAGAGAGAAGAAATTGCTGGAAATGGATCTAGAGCAAGAAATGAAGAAGAAAGGAGGAAAGTAAAGAAATAAATGGAAAGGAAGCCCTGGAAATGGAGTTAAGAGGACAGATAGCAGCAGACTCAGATACTGGGCCAGCATGATCGGAAAAAGAAAGTCACCAGACAACAAAGGTAGAAAAAAATCATTTTATTTTCATTTTAGCGTTTGGAATATGTCTACTTTGAGAATTTACATCTGCTATCTTATTTTGCAATGTATAGCAATTTGTTTCTAAGAATATTGCTGACAATTCCTGTCAGTGTAGCAAGTGGTGAGCGATCATTTTCACCGGGGGGGGGGGGGGGGGGCGCCAACTGATAGTCTGCAGGGGGGCGCCAGAGACCCTAGGCACGGCCCTGGTATTAACGTTACCTACTTAACACTTTAACACACACTCACTATCCTTAACTATTTCTCCATATAATTTTCAAATTCACTTTTACTAAATTTCTTCACATCAGTCTCACGGACAATAATCTTTCAACACCTTCCTTCTTTCCAGTCCAGCTGTCTTCTCTCTAAACTTAAAGTTCTAAAACTTCCCTTTAGAAACAGGTTCTGGCTGTCAGCAGAGCAGCCAATCGATTCATGCCATAAGATTCTATGTGGATAGCCTGCCTGCACTGATTCCTGCACAGCCCTTAACCTTTCATAAACATTATAATTTCCCTGTTTAAAACACTCGTTTTTAAACTTTAATCCCTTAGAATACCTTACAGCCATGCTTTAAGCAGTGTTATGTAAACTCCCCACCTGAGCTCTATAGTTACCTTCACTAATATTCAAACAGAGCTCAAATGACATCATAGCCCACATTTATAAGCTCCCTACACTTTAATTCTTTATTTAAAAAAATGTTTAAACTCTTTAGAAATACTTTAAATATTGATTTTAGTAAGCAGGTGTCCTTGTAGGTCTCCTTTAAGCTTTCAGCGCATGCGCCTGAAATTGCGCCATTTCCATGACATTTATGGGCTTACTGTTGCCCCCCCTCAATTTCCCAGCAGCCTTAGGGCAAAAACCTTCAAAATGCGCAGCTTGCACATGCACGATTACACAATAGTGCCGATCGCAATGCGATTTAAATTTGTAATAAACCCTGTTATGGGTTAGAATAGAGATTTCCCACTCATTTTAAAATAAAACATTGGTGGTTTAGTGGTTTCCAGTCTCTACAGGCTCTACAATACCTCTGTAGCTATCAAAACAATTTCAACAACTGCGCATGTGTGCGTGATGTCACCAGTGACGTCACCACCCCATGCAGCATCGCACATGCCTCCACAGTGATTTTAAAAGCATACCAAGGCCCACCACAACCAGCGACTCTCCTAGAAGGTGACACCGGCTCTCTTCAACCCCAGCACAGCCCAGGACGAGTGCACCCATGGCGGGATCACGACCATTGTGACCCCCCACCTGTGGGCACTCCTAATGTCTGCCCCAACTCCCTGACCTCTCCCCAGGTACAAAAATATTATTTTTAACCATGGGTTACAGTATGCTGAGCTGCGCAACATGGAAGAGAAGGGCCCCAGCCCAATAGAGGGGCAGAAATAGGAAGGGGAGGATCTTGAGCCCAGGGACTGCCAGCAGACACCTTTGAAACCCAATGAAAGCTCAGTAGATAAAAAGATGGAATAGACAAACTGCACGGAGACCGAAGGGGCAGGATACCTCAATCCTAGTAAAACTATGAATTTAAGTTTGTGAACATTATCTTGCTATTTTTATTGTTGTAAAGAAAACCCGGCTGGAAGGTTTCTATTTGAAAGGGTCAACAGCAGCTTTGGGCGGGTCCAGTATGATTTCAAACACTGGGAGGGAGAAGGGTGGCGCAGCTGTGGCAAGAACTCGAAAGCCAAGGCTGTACTTTTGTTGAACCCTGTGTTTTTAATGTTTGGGTTTTGAACAAAAGTGATAAGAAAAAAATATTGGATTTTCAGTATCTCCATTAAAAGACTCCTAAGGAAGTGCCATGAAGAAAGTGTGGATGCTGAAAGGGGACACCCTAGTGGTGAAACTATGGAAATGAATACTGCATGAATAAATAGCTACTGAAGATAAGGCAGTGTTTTGTGGAAGTTTGTTTTTCTTTTTCTTGGTGTTTTGAATGAAATGTGTCCCTGCGGAGAAGAAACTGCGCAATTGCAGTGGTGATCTCCTCATGGGAGTAGGTGAAAGAGTGGGAAAAGAGCAACCGGAGTATTGAACTAGGACTCTCAAAGCTTATATTACAGATACCCTACGACACCATACATAGAAAAAGCAAGTCTTGTCACAGTGGTTCATGCCATGATAACATCAAGACTGGTTTTCTGTAATGCACACTATACTGGTCTGACTACAAAGGGTTTGCACCAGCTCCAATTGAGTCAGCATGCTGCAGGAAGAATAATAGGTTATAAACGACATGACCACATCACACCATTTTTGCAAAACCTTCACTGGCTACCGATGCAATACAGGGCTAAATATAAAATTCAATGTCTGATTTTCAAGGCCCTTAAAGAAAATAGACCAGAATACTTAACGAATAGGATCTCCCTCCAAACACCTCCAAGGTCACTAAGGGAGTCTTTTACTAAGCCACAGCAGAATTTTTAGCTTATGGTAGAAATCAACTGACAGTAAATGCCGAGATGCCCATAGGAATATAATGGGCATCTCGGCGTTGACCACCAACTGATTTCTACCATGAGCTAAAAACACTACTGCAGCTTAATAAAAGACCCTCCTAAGGTCCTCCCAAGGCGTATCCCTAATCATACTCTCTCCAAAGGATATCACGTGATGTGATACACACCAGCGAGCCTTCTCTGGAGTAGCCCCTACACTCTGGAATACACTCACTGAAAGGCTTCACTTAACACAAGACTATCTCTACTTCAAGAGGCAGGTGAAAGCTGGGCTTTTCAACCAGGCCTTTAATGGAAGAAATAACTAACTTTCTAGTCACACACACACACACACACACACACACACACACACAAAGACTAAAACTGGCCGCACATACAGTAGCAGGACTTGCTTGTCCATTCTTTCCCTAGCTGAGATGATATTTATGCACCTTTCTGATTTCATGTGCAGCTTTCTTTTAAATTAGTCCCCTCATTTTCTAACTCCTTTTGCTCTGTCTTATCTCTTTATATTTTCATTTTTGCTAACATCCTATGCTGTCTATTAAAATGTTTTATTGCCTATTGTATTGACAGTGTAATGTAACATACTATTGCCATCCCACGTACTGTTTGAATAGCTTTGTAATTGAGTATTGCCTCTGTTTAACTTATTCTGCTGTACACTGCCTTAAGTGAATTTATTCATAAAGGCAGTAAATAAATCCTAATAAATAAATACATATATACATAAATACAATCTGATAAAATAGTTGCAAGGATTTTTGTAAACACTTATTTATATTATTGTAGAGATTTGTTAGAACAATAAAGAATGTATATGCTGCGTTAAGAAAAACAAACAGTTTTTCCTTAGGAAATCTGTGTGAATTGCATACTTTGCTTTTTTCTTCAGATGCTGTTTGAAGAGAGGTTAGGAGGGCATGGTGTCTGGAGACGTATTCTGCACTCTCTGGAACAAGGTGTCCTTGGGCAGGGATTATGGAGACACTAGGAAAAAATGCCCGTTTCTGAGTGGAATGAAACGGGCGCTAGCAAGGGGCCCCCTCCCTCCGTCCCTCGAAGCTACTTGCCTTGTTCGCTGTGGGCCGTTTCGGCCCTGGAGTGTCAATAGCTCCGCCCTCGACGTCATGACGTTTTGACGCGTCATGACGTTTTGACGCAAGGGCGGTGCAGACACTCCAGGGCACACCGGATATCTCGGGCGCCTCAACTTCCGTGGAGGCTTCAGAACGTTGGGGTTGCCTTTTATATATATAGATAGGTAAAGGTAATTTCTGTGGGCTTGGTCTGGAGCTGGCAAGCAAGCTTTCCCAGATAATGGAGACTAGTGACACAGCAAGAAGGCAATTTTTGGGTGGGCATGAGGTATTTCCTCTTCACTTCCCCATTGCTCGCTCCCCTGCCCGCTCACCAAACTTGAAAAATAAATACTTTGGCAGGCAGGGATCCCCAAGCCACACCAGCTGAAGACATCCTCAGCCCAAACCCCTGGGCCATCAGAACACAATGGCAGTTAGCAGCCATACTCCCAGCTGACACCCTGCACATACTCAGTTTTGCAAGTTACCTGGGCAAATTACTTTGAAAAATTGTTTCTTTGTTGCCTCTTCTCTATTTATGTCCTTTCAGAGGCACCAAAGAAATGCAAATATTGTTTTTCAAAAACCAAAAAAAAAAAAAAAGCAGCATCAAATTATTTGATACGTAAATCTTTCAAGATGTATACCCTGGACACCAAAACAGCAGTTTATTCCAACAGTCAAGCTTAAAAAGCACAAAATATAGATATTCTTCTGCTCTGGAAGCAATTCTGCAAGGCTGACTGACCAGCCATCCCCATGGAGAATTTCAAATGTCCAGAAAGTAGGCACTTTAGAGACACTTACACTCATCAAGTTCTGTTTGCATAATTAGTACTTTACTGTTAATTGGTACTGAATGACAAACTGGCTTTTTGTTATACAACACAGCTAAAAAAAAAAACCCCTCTATAATCTTGTATTTACTTTAAATAAGAAGAAGCCATGTCAACCAGTAAACTGACATATGTACACAGAAAGAGCCCTGTGATCCCTCATCTATCCAGAAAACTAAAGATCCTCATATATCCCAGCAGTTTGGGGAAGAGGTAACTATAGTTTTCCCTGACCATCAAGAGGACACAACCTCAACAGGCAAAATACCTAACTACATCCACATGACTACCTGTCTACCACCATCTAGTTTCCCAAATCACTTACAGACCACTACTTGGAAATTTAGGCCTAATTAAATACCAGGCCTGAGCTTCATGATGTCATCAATGAATCACCTAAATATCCTGGGAACAGTGGGATAGCTAGGACTGGGCAAAAAAAATTAAGAGGAGCCTGCCCCCCTATAATGGCATCTTTCCCAAGGTTATGGGGAGCCTGGGGAGGGGGGGAAGGAGAGAGAAAGGAAGAAGAATTCCTTAAGGGCTCCAGTAAACAAATCCTACAAAATGCACACATATTCCAGACCTATATATAGAAAACCTGTCATACAAATAGAAACTGAAACGTAAGATATCAGAGATACACATTTCCCAAAGCTGACATATTTACAATTAATAAATTCAGAAAAAAAAATCATTTTTCTACCTTTATTGGCTACTCATTGCTTTGGTTCCAGTGTCTCTGTTCTACTTTTCTCTGATTTTTCTTATCTCTCTTTCCAGAGTCTCCTAACCTTTTGACATTTCTTCTCTATGTCCACTATCCATCTTTCTTCTGTGTCCCTATCCATCCTGTCCATTGTCTCCCCTCTGTGACGCTGTCCCTATCTCTCTTCATGTTCAGCAATTGTCCTCTCTGTGTCCATATTCTTCCTCTATATTCAGCATCTCTCCTGTGTCCCTTTCCCTATTCTCAGGTATCAGCAAATATAATCAAAGACCAATAAAACTGGTAGAAGAATACAGCAATAGTTTCAGTCATTTTCAGTGTTACTGACCTGATGCAAAGACCTTCCGTGGCTGGGGTTAGATAGGATGGGGTTCAGGATCTACCACCAGCGAGCTGTATCTCCCTCAGTTTTGGACGAGCTTGGGACCTGTTGAGGCATGGAGGCTCAGGGCAACTGTCTTGTTTGCACACCCTAACTTTGACCCTGAGAACATCCAAATGCATTTGGATATGTTCCCTGCTTATATTATACTTTGAGGCTCCAGAAGGCACTCCAATGACGGCAACACCCGGCGGCTCCGGCGGTCCAAATAACTCGGACCGGACGGACGTGTCACGTATGCATCCGTGCGTGGGAAGAGCTGGGCGGTGGCGGTGCCAAAGAGCCATGTGCTGCGCGCGGGAAGGCAGCAGCAATACATGCGCATAGGCGCCGACACGGCGATGAGCCGACGCGGTAAGTTTTATTTTTTTTTAATTTGGGTTTTGAAATAGAACAGCAGCGCCGGGTGCGGCGCCCTTGTAGGCAGGCGCCCCCTGCGGTGCTTACTCCGCTTACCGGGTTGGCAAGGCCCTGTGTATAGTGATCGAATGAGGTATATGTGGAGGGTCGGAAGAGATGAAGATTGTGTGTTGTCCAGTACGATCATTAGGCATGCTGTGTTTCTGGGTGAAGAGGTTTATGTAGGATTGTTGGGGTAGGCCTTTTTGAAGAGGTTGGTTTTTAGTGATTTCCTGAAGTTCAGGTGGTCATGTATTGTTTTCACAGCTTTTGGGAGGCCATTCCATAGTTGTGCGCTTATATGGGAGAAGCCGGATGCGTAGGTTGTTTTGTATTTCAGTCCTTTGCAATTTGGGTAGTGTAGGTTTAGGTGTGATCTTGACGACCTGACTATGTTTCTTATTGGTAGATCTATGAGGTCTATCATGTATCCTGGGACTACGCCATATATAATTTTGTGGACTAAAGTGCAGATTTTGAAGATGATCCGTTCTTTGATTGGGAGCCAATGCAGCTTTTCTCAAAGGGGTTTGGCACTTTTGAAGTGTGTTTTGCTGAGTATCAACCTGGCTGCTGTATTTTGGGCGGTCTGGAGTTTTTTTGTTAGTTGTTCTTTGCATCCCACGTAGATTACGTTGCAATAATCTGCATGACTTAGGACCATTGATTGAATTAGGTTTCGAAAGGTTTCCCTTGGGAAGAAAGGTTTTAATCGTTTGAGCTTATAAACTTATAGAACAGACCGTCTGCATTTAACTCAACAACTGACTAAATGAAAGAAGCTGGCTAGACCAGGGTTTTTTTATTCTAGTCCTTGGGACATACCAAACCAGTTAGATTTTCAGGATACCCACAATGAATATGAATGAGAAAGATTTGCATACAATGGAGACAATGCATGCAGATTTATATCCTGCACATTCATTGTGGATATCCTGAAAACCTGACTGGCTTGGTGTGTCCAATGACTGGGTTGAGAACTCCTGAGCTAGAACCATGGGTGTGGTTTAGAGGGCAAGGAGGGCATTACTCCCCTAAACAAGCTGCCCCTACCACAGGGATAAAGTAGAAAAGGAGCAATGCACACCTACAGCTGGATCATCCCCCTTCCCTGCAAGTCTGGCATTACTCCCATCAGCTCCCCCCCCCCCCCCCGCATGAGTCTGGGACCTCTCCAGCCACCCCTTTCTCCACCCCTGGTATGCAAATGTGCAGCAGGTCATAAACACAGACAGCACTAAAAACAGGCTGCCTCCAGGCCAGCCTCACCAGTCCTGTGCCTCATTTATATTCCCGGAGTGGTACTCTCCTCTCCGGAAACTGTAAGCCACATTGAGCCTACTGCTATACGGGAAAATGTGGGATACAAATGTAATAAATAAATAAATCAATCATGCACACAGGAAATCGCATTGGAAAGGCCCGGGGTAGCCTGTTTTCAGTGCTGCCTGTGTCAGTGGCCCGCCATGCACTTGCATATAGATAGGGGAGGGGGTGTGGCTAGAAAGGTGCCACACATGCAAGGAGGGGCAGGAAGAGAGAGGAGGAGAGATTCTGAGCCTTGAGGAGAGAAGCAGAGGGAAAAGAGAGCAAGAGGCCTGGATCAATGAGGAGGGGAAGAGGCTTGGATTAGTGTTGCCACGTCTCCTCTACCGGGCTGTTTCCTGCTGCCTGCGCTCTCCTCTCGCAGCTGTGGTTGTTTCTGCTGTCTGACCCCGCAACACACCAACTAGGTGTTCGTGACACACCAGTTGAGAACCACTGTACTGAGGTAAGGAAAAGGTGATTGAATTTGATATACTGCCTTTCTGTGGTTACAATCAAAGTGGTTTACATATTAAATACAGGTTTTATGTGACTTGCCCAGAATCACATGGAGCTACAGCGGGAATTTAACCCAGTTCCCCTGGTTCTCAGGCCACTGCACTAACCATTAGGAGTACTGGAGGAAGAGGAAGTGCTGGCTAAAGAGGGAGGGAAGAAGACAGAGCAGGGTTTTGGAGAGGAAGAAAGAGAGAGAAGGCTGCAGTAGTGAGGGGAAGGGGAGCGTAATAGTGTGCACTTCCCTTGTTAATTCATGGGTATGTGAGTGGGGGCACCATGAGACAAATTTCCCTTGGTACTGGCTCATTTCAATGAAAAAAATAATCTTCACTGTCCAATAAACTGAATTCCTATCTGGTCTTTTTTTTTTTTAGATAACGATCTTGAATATGTATGAGATGTATACATACAAATGAATATGCTAATGTGTCACAGCCCTCCCCCCTTCCCAATGAAACAGACAAATTACGCCTATGGCTAGACCCATGTCAATCTGGTTTCAGACCTTGGTATGGAACAGAGAGCGTTCTTGCATCTCTGCTTCAGAATCTCCACAGAAGCTAGTGTTGCTAGATTTCTCAGTAGCCTTCAACACCATGGACCATAATATCATGTTTGCACATCTGGTGGAAACAGGTATCAGTGGCACATTTGCATGGTTCAAATCCTCTCTCTCAGGCAGACAACAATCAGTTTGTTCAGCAAACACACATCATCATCTTGGGCACTGAACTGTGGGGTACCTCAGGGATTCATGCTATAATTTAATTTTTTATAGCTCTTGGGCAGGAGTCAAGATGGCAACATTAACACTCTGCTGAGCTCCTGCTTACTTCATGATGGTGAAAAGGAAAGGCAAGCTGAGGGTTTACCCCTCTGATCCCCAGCAACCTCCTAGTTCTGATCCCATGGACACTTCTTCATCATAGAGCTACAGCTGCAGTGGTTCTCAGGGAAATGTCAGGTATTTCAACATAGTTGCCGGGTGGGACAGTGTCAAGCTTCAGCTTGGATCCATCTCTCTCCTCTGAACAATGGAGCCCTCCCTCGCAACCGTCTTTGTTAGGAACTTCGGAGCCAGACAATCTGACTCAGAGTGTTCCCCTGGTAATTGGAGAAGCTAGAGGTATGGTTTCTGGAGATAGAGAAGGAATGGAGTTTCCTTCTCCAGTGCAGCTGGGCCCAGGGGTTAGCAGCAGAGGAATGGCAGCTGATCAAGTTTTGAGAAAACTACTTGTGATGGTTGGAAGTGAGACGGAGGAACAGAGCTCTCTTCAATTTCCACTTTTGAGTTTAATTTCCTTTACACTTGAATCTATTTGGATGGCCATCTCTGAATTGGGTAAGGCCTTATCTACTCAGGGGTTCTTTTACTAAGCCGCGGTAGGCTCTACGCACATGCAGCACATGCCTAAATGAGACTAACACCAGGCCAGCGCACTCTCCTGACGGTAATTTCAGATATGGTGTGCACCCATAATGCGTGGATTATTTATTTATTTCCTCCTACGTGCACCAGTTCTGGCAGTAATCGGCACTTGGCATGCGTCAACCAGTCACTGCGCATGCAGAGCATGAGCCTTTACTGCTAGATCAATGGGTAGCATTAAGGGCTCAGGCCAGTTTTGGGCGCGTGCTGGTTTCATTTTTCCCACAGGCCCTTTTCCCGTCCCATTAAAAAAAAAAAAGCCCCTTTTGTAGTTGCGGTAAAAACTGGCCCAGCATGCGCCCAATGCACATGCCTACGCTACCGCAGGCCACTTTTTACTGCTGCTTAGTAAAAGGGCCCCTCAGTTCACTAATATTAATATAATTGTTCAAAATAACGTTGCCAGTATTAAGACTTTAGAAATAAGGATGGAAAAAAATGAACAAGGGCAAGCTCAGCATGCAACAAGACTAGAAAAATTGGTAACTTCAAATATAAAAAATAATGAACTTCAAAACCTGGAGAGAACTCTGTTAGGTATTTAAATATTTAGATTATTAATTTTCCTAAACTACCTCTAGTTTCTCTTAGAGATATGTTCAAACGTTATTTGGAAGTTCTCCAAATCTCTGATGAAATGTCACCACTTGTTTCAAAGATTTATTATACACCTTTTGCAAGAAAAGAATCTGGCAAACAACAGGGTGAAGGCCCTTTGGAAATGGATATATTAAACAACTCTGCAGTATTGGAAACTTCTGATATACAATCAGAGACCTTGCTATGGGAATGGGACTCGATCTACCACCTTTCTGTGGTTTTTGCAACTACATTCAAGGTGGTTTACATGGAGGGGCATAATCGAACAGGGCGGCGCCCAAGTTTTCCTGAGGACGTCCTCGCAGGACGTCCCCGCGAAGGGGCGGGGAAACCTATCTTTTGTTTCGATAATATGGTTGGGGATGCCCAAATCTCCACATTTAGGTCGACCTTAGAGATGGTCGTCCCTAGAGATGGTCGTCCCCGATTTTCGGCGATAATGGAAACCAAGGACGCCCATCTCAGAAACGACCAAATCCAAGCCATTTGGTCGTGGGAGGAGCCAGCATTCATAGTGCACTGGTCCCCTTGACATGCCAGGACATCAACCTGGCACCCTAGGGGGCACTGCAGTGGACTTCAGAAAAAGCTCCCAGGTGCATAGTTCTCTTACCTTATGTGCTGAGCCCCCCAAAAACCCACTCCCCACAACTGTACACCACTACCATGGCCCTTAGGGATGAAGGGGGGCACCTAGATGTGGGTAAAGTGGGTTTGTGGTGGGTTTTGGAGGGCTCACGTTTACCACCACAAGTGTAACAGGTGGGGAGGGGATGGGCCTGGGTCCGCCTGCCTGAAGTGCACTGCTCCAGGGACCTGCATACTGCTGTCATGGAGCTGGGTATGACATTTGAGGCTGGCAAAAAAAAAAATGTGTTTTTTTTTTTAGGGTGGGAGGGGGTTGGTGACCACTGGGGGAGTAAGGGGAGGTCATCCCCGATTCCCTCCGGTGGTCATCTGGTCAGTTCAAGCACCTTTTTGAGGCTTCATCGCAAGAAAAAATGGACCAAGTAAAGTCGGCCAAGTGCTCGTCAGGGACGCCCTTTCCATTATCGGCCGAGGATGCCCATCTCTTAAGCATGCCCCAGTCCCACCTTCGCTAAGCTGCTGACACGCCCCTGTGAACTTTGGTTGTCCCAGCGACGGAAAGCAGTTGAGGGCACCCAACAATTGGCTTTCGATTATGCCGATTTGGGTGACCCTGAGAGAAGGACATCCATCTCCCGATTTGTGTCGAAAGATGGGCGCCCTTCTCTTTTGAAAATAAGCCTGATAGTATATAAAGGTATTTATTTGTATATGGGCAATGGAGGGTTAATTAACTTACCCAGAGTCACAAGGAGCTGTATTGGGAATTGAACTGAGTTCCCCAGGATCAAAGTCTGCTGCACTAACCACTAGGCTACTCCTCCACTCCACTAGTGACTATGACTTTACCTGCTGATACAAAATAACTTGATAGATCAATTTGCCAAGCAATGTAAAAAACATTTATTATTTGTGTTAATAATTTGACTACTTCCATAAGTAAATTGTGCTAAAGGAGTAAAAAGACCTCAGCGGGTCAGCAGCAATTGGACAAAAGACCACTATTGAACACTGGGTGACAAGTGGAGGAGAGAGAGAGAGAGAGAGAGAGATGGGAAACAGGGAGATGCTGGGCATAAGTGTGGGTAGAGAGAAAGGAGATGCTTGGCCACAAGGGTGGAGGGAGGGAGAAGGAAGGGAACCATGTATGAGAGACTATGGGGAATGTTAAGAAGATGAGAGAGAGAAGGATGGTGGGCACAGAGGGTAGAAGTGTAGTAATGGAGAATGAGTGAAAGATAGAAGGGAATAGGAGACCAGGAAAGGAATGAAACAGGAGAAAAGGGAAAGCTAGGGCATGAGAGGAGGAGCCTGAAAGTTGATAGATGAAACATACAGTAGATGGAGGACTTAAATTTGAGTGGGCAAAAGAAAAGAAAGAAAGAAAGAAAGAGGAAATATGTCAGAGACAGATGTAGTGATTGAATGGAAGAAGACAGGAGGAAAGTGGAAAAAAGACAAATGGACAGCACCCACTGGAAAGAGAGTAGAAGACAGGAAAGTTGAAAAGAGAAACTGGGACTAACATGCTTGGGGAAAAAAACAGTCAATATCCATCCAGCAGTGGTCAGGATTTTTTTTTTTTTTACTTTGACCATTGCTAGCTAAATTAACCCCAAATATTCAATGCCAGGCCATGTGCAGGCACCAGCTTTGAATATTCAGGCCAGACTGGACTGCTGCTGGCTGCTGGAACTTAAGCAGGTCCCACCCAAAACTCAGCCAGTACCAGCATACTTATATAGGACCTGGATGAATATTGGCCCAGACCTGTAAAAGTGGCATTCAAAAGTGCTCCTTCCTGAGCACCATGTTATGATTCCCCCTCCTACCCCCCTGGAGCACACCCAATCCTCCCTAATGCCTACCCCAGAAGGCCCCCTCAAGTCTATGTACTGGCCCTGGTGGTCTAGTGGTCTTTGGGGCAGGAGCAAATCCTACTCGCTTCTGCCCCTCATGGTTCTTAACCGAAAATGGCTACCATGACTTCTAGAGGTAGTCTAGTGATAGCCTTTTCCTGAACTGGTACATTTTCCAGAATGGATTTTGGGATTATCTGGAGCCAGTCCCTAGTTTTGGTTGTGGCTTTTGGATTTTCTATTCTCTGAGACAAGAGCAGGGCACCTGTTCCGTTTGGTGGGATAAAAGAGGTGGAGGATACCTCCTCTAGGGGTGGTATAGTCTTTTCGGTATCCCTCTTGAATTTTTCCTAGAGGCAGGGCCAGTATTAGATATATAGGAGCCCAGGGCAGAAATTGGGGAAAGAGCTCCAAAGCTCCTCCTTCAAGCTATGTCTTCTTCTGATTTAGGTAGGCTTAGGGTCTCCCTATGGCATGGGGTCACAGGGCAATTGGACCTATTTCACCTGCTCTGCCTGGAGAAATAGGAGAAAAGTTTATGGTTACTGTGGAAAATGACTGAAGCACATCATGGTGCTTTTTTCTTAGAATACCTACCTCTTTAACCTTACCTCTAAAGAAATACTCTCTTCTCCATGGCATGTCTGCAAACTTTATTTTGCAAGTCATAGCCAAAAAAGTCTGCAAACTTTGATTCCTATAATAGAATTTCTCAAATGAATGGATTTGTTAAATAAAAAAACAGACTCTGCTGAATGGGCTAATACTGTAACATACGTGGTGAGCTTTTCCTTTCATTCATGGAAGTGGGCGCCCTCTGGTGGACAAAATCAAATGATGACATCATATTAACAGACTATACTGTTATATCAATTTATTATTATGCAGATGATTATGAAAGGGGGAGAATAAAATGTTCTTTCAAATTAATATTATTAGGCATTGCAGGATTTCAAATGTACATGATCAATGCAAGTACAGTGAAGACACAATAAACAAGGTGTAAATGTATTTTATGTGGTTGGAAAAGCAGATTCCTTTTATTTATAAATTTTGTTTGTTTGATTCTTGATATACCATCTTTCTGATGCTGTACTCAGCATGCCTTATGATAATAAAACTCAGAAGTGTCAATATGATGCAAAAAACTATAAGGTTTATGCACTACAACTCACACCAATAGAATGGTAGCATGCACTCATTAAACATTTTAGTGTGCATGCTTAAATCGATTCTGAAAGCAGAGACATTTGCAATGGCATGTTAATTGCTGTCCCAACTACATGGAACCCCTTATTACTATGGCATGAATCAGATCTCTTTCAATTTAGGAAAAAACAACTAAAAACATACTGTTTCCTGCAGGTACTTGGACTCATTACCTAAGCAATTTGCTGTGCAGTTAACACGGAGAGAAAATTCACTAACATGCATTAACTAAATAGCAGATAACATATGACACAATTAGCTACGTTTCTTGAGGTGGTGGTGCAGTGGCGTAGCCAGACCTTATATTTTAGGTGGGCCCAGACCTAATATGGGTGGGCTCTATATATACAGTATGAACGATGTTTCTTGGGATACTACACAATAATGTCTTAGAATGCACTTGATGATTGATCTCTAAGTAGTCTACCCAACAGCTGCCCTGCATCAACATAAACCACACACATACTTATTGGAAAAAATTATATTTTAAATATAGTTACATTATCCCATATCATAAACTTGACCAGATATAAGTCTACTACAATGGCAAACATTTCAACACATAATTACAGCAATGGCATATATCCTTCAAACTTTGCTTTATCACAAATGTAAATGCCTGATTAAGCAAAACAGGTAAATATCTTTGAGTCTTTTCCCTTCCTTTGGTTCTTACAGCTTTCCATAGGAAAAATGTATTCAAATTCTGGTAGCTCAATAATAGGAACACAAGATCCCTTCACTGCCAAGTACTTTGTGAAGTAACATTAAATCCTGCAAAGAGGTTTCTTAGAACCTATGTTGCAAACCTTAATACCAATTTGAATAACAATACCTTTAAAAAGGCAGCAGTGCATACACAACAGCAATATTTATCGTATTGGAAAATCCAGACTCAGATCCCCACACAAACCACATGCCAGCAGTATCTCTCACCTACTCGGTCACATGCAGAACACAAACCAACCCTCATCAATTACAGAATAAAGGACCAAAAATTAAAAACTGTCCTGTAGCCCAGCATCAGCCCTTTCCTTCCCTAACTCCCCCCCCCCCCCCATCCATCCCTATAGCATGGCATCAACCTTTCCCTTCCTTACCCCCCAACCATCCCCGTAACCCAGCATCAGCTCTTCCCTTCCCCACCTTTCCCTTTCCTATCCCCATCTATCCATCCCCGTAGCCCAGCATCAGCCCTTCCCTTCCCCACCATCCATCACATAGGTAGGCATCAGCCCTACCCTACCCCCTTCTCCTTGTAGCTTGTTAGCCCTGTCCTACCCCCCTACCCATCCTCCCACGGTCTGGCATCTTCCCCCCCCCCCCCCCCCCGAAGCAAAATATAAGACCTTTTGTTTTGTTTTTTGTTTTGTGCTGGGCACTAAAGAGCCCACCTCCACCCTAAAACTCACCTACATTAAGTTTAAAACTTTTTCTCTTTTAACCTGGGCACTGCAGAGACTAGCCCCACCGAAAAACTCACAACATGAAAAAAATAAATATAACTTTCTAAAATTTTAACTTGGGCACTATTAAAATATATTATTGGTAGGGTTCTGGGTGGGGGTGGATCTTCACTGCCTAGGGGGGGAAAAGGTATATTTAATCATTAATTAAATAGACCTTTTTTCCCCCTAAGCATTGAAGAGCCCATACCCACCCAGAAGCCCACCAACAACAAGCATTACACTGTAGTAGTATGCATTAAAAAAATTTTAATTTTACCTGGGCTTAGACAGCTGGGCTTGCACGTGGTTCAGATGGTGGAGACTGAGCACTGTGCTCCCTGTATGCTGGCTCCTGTGCTTGTTGTGGGGCTACAGGGGAGTGCTGAGGCCTGGATGGATCAACAAAAGGCTGATCCTGATCCAGCGAGGGCACTGTAGAGGAGCTTCAACACTGGCAGCAGCTGGCAGATTTTCCCGTGTGCCACTGTGGCACCTTTGTGTGCACGAAGGGGGGGGGGGGGGGTCAGGCAAGACAAGGCAGAGTGAAACTGGACAGTCAGAGGAAGGGCAGCAGGTATGTGGCACCACGCTAGAACAGCCAATGCACGATGGATCAGGCCTATACTTTGGTGCACTAAAAAAACAAAGGCTAGTACTTTAGGAGGGGGACCAGAGGGGAGCTTCCGGCTGCAGTGCAGGCTGCCTAATAGCATGTGGTTGAGCTGCAGCAGAAAGGCTGTGTACTTCCATTGATAAACTGTGCCTATCAGGATAAATAGGACGGGCCTGAGCTGGGACAACCCTGCTCTGTTATAAGCATAATTCCTTATTTATGCAATCCAGATCTCATAGGAAAAAGGAAAGGGGAATGGTAATTGATATCCCACCTTTCTGTGGTTACCATCTAAATGATTTACATATTATATGCAAGTATCTGTCTTGTACCTGAGGCAAGTGAGGGTTAAGGGACTCTCCCCAGGTAAATTCAATTGACTAGGGACAAGATGTTCAGCTAAACAGAATTAGTGGTATCTCTTTTTACAAAAAGCTTATCAATTAGGCAATGGTCCTAAATAGTCCTAGCATGAGAGCTAGAAAACCTTCCTCACATATGGTAAAAGATAAAGCATATAAACAAAATTAGGCTAGACTAGGCAGTCACCTAGAGTAGCACTTTCATTTTCTTTTCTGGCGCAGCATAGAGAAGTTCCAGTCAAAATGAAGCAACAGATCCTAACCACTGTACAACCTTAAAAAAATCTTCAATGTACACTTTCATTAGTGAACCGAATTGGAAAGAGGCACTTGGTGTCTTGCAACAATACAAGGGAAGGACCAGAGCAGACACTATCAAGTTCAAAGAATCTTTATTAAAACAAACCTGACGAGGCCATGTTTTGCCGAATAGGCTGCATCGGGGGTGAAAACTAAAACAGCTGACAAAAAATACATATACAAACTGTAAGAAACACACGGCTCATAACATATACATAAAATCTACATAAAAAATCTTTAAGGCATGGATTTCATAACACATCTGTTTCAGTAAGTGTTAAAGTTCAGTTTCAGTCCATTTGCCTTAACTGCATATTTTTAGAAAAGGCTTCAAAGAAATGAAATAAAGTTTTTCTCCAGTTCTCTGTTCACCCACAGGTCATGCTGTGAAGGTACTTAGAAGCTGCTACAATAGATTTTCTTGAACTCAGCCTGTTCCTAGCTATAGAATTTAGGAAAGTTGCCAATTAACATAGCCTTTTCCCAATTCACCTTTGCCAATTACCACATTAGGAAATGCAAACAAAATTATTGAAAAAAAAACAGAGAGAAAAGAAATGGCTGTTCTCTCCCTAATGAACCTAATTATTCCTCCCATATACGTATAAAGTGTCAGTTTTTTTCCTCTTGTGTCCCCTGATACTTAAATTTCACTTTGGTTCCCTAACAGGGTCTTAAGCACAAAGGACCTGTTTACTAAGCCGTGCTGTAGGTGCGCACACTTTTTAGCGCACACAAAAAATTAACGTGCATTAATGATAGAGACACCCATTATATTCCTATGGGTGTCTTTATCATTAGCACATGCTAAAAAGTGTGTGCACCTATAGCACCGCTTAGTAAACAAGAGTCTAAAGTCTTGCATACCATTCATTTACCATTTTAATTTTTCTTCTGTAATTAATAGCTATTTCAGGAGGATTTTTTCAAAAATTGTTCTCTTTCATCAATCTCATTATGGAGCATATATACCTTAATGTCCTAAACACTTAACACAAACATTAAAAGCTTCCTACATATAGTCATAGATATAAATTTGTCCCTTCAATGTATTATTAGAAAGGAACTTTAAAAAAGAAATACCACAATACCAGACATTCAAACGCATGATTTCCCTAAATCTTGTGCAACTCCTCTTTTGTTTATATTTTTTCTTTCTCAAAACTTCTCTTAAATGAACAAATACCTAAAGGATCCTTGAAAGGAAACATAAAATGGGATTATTTCTAATGAAATAATTCCACTAGTCCAACTAGTTATATACTGCAATACTATAATTAGAGCTCATGGAAGCCGCAGTCCCTGAAAGCGGGATCCTATACTTACTTTTCCAATTTCTCATAATTAATCTGCAGAGTGGAACCTCAAAAATCTTGGGCAAACGTTTCCCTCACCTAAGGAAATTTTCCTGACCCCATACTGGGGGTTCATTTTTTATTCTTCCCTCTCTAAGAATCAGTCAGCCCGAGCATTCTCTGCTATGACTATTAGATCCTAACCCACAGGACCTATAAGCTGGGTCCAGCCAGATTAGCCTAGACCTACTAGGCTCCTTGAACATCCCCCTCTTGGACTTCACATGCCCTAAGCAATCTTGATTAGCCACTCTGCAAATATAAATATATTCCCAATCAATAAATAATAAAATTTTTGTTTCCTCACATAATTTGTGTTTCCCATGAATGTCCTTTAAGCCAGGAAGTGAAGTAATCCTATATGTGATATAAATAGATAGATAGATAGATAGATAGATAGATAGATAGATAGATAGATAGATAGATAGATAGATAGATAGGATACTCTTATGCAACATTCGCTTCGCCTATAAGATGGCAATGCTGATCAACACAGAGAGTTCACAGACCATTGCTAGGGGAGAACAAAGAATTATGTTAATGTCTGACAGTTCACCATTAGAGACATGCAGCTAAATGTAGGAAGAAAAGACACAGAGACGTGGACAGACAAACATTTTTTTTTAACACTTTGGAATTCCTTATATTATGCAACTCTAAAAATCAATTCAACTGACCGTTTCCTGTGGTAATTAACTTTAGTTCTTTGAAGCATGCCTATAAGCCGAAAAGCAGTAGAAATAGCTTTCCTCACATGGAGCATCAATTTGTGAAATATACATCAATTTTGAGAAACAAAATGTATTATACTACAAGAGATCAGTAAAACTGACCTTTTATTAGAGCTGCATAATATTTCTTATTGACAACAAGGAGAAAAAAACTGAGAGAGAAATCTCTCTTTGTTATGATTCTGCTAGACAGGCAGGGGTATGTTTGGAACTCGCATCTGATTGTCCTGTCAGGGGTTGAGCTGACGTCTGAAGCAGCAGACGTCAGAAGCCTGATCTATTTAAGCTTACCTCTCCCTACAGCCCATGCTTTAGCGTTTGATTCCTGTCAGCAGAAGCCTGCTCCCTTTCTCTCAGTCTGTGCTGTGTACACTGTGTGTTTATTGGAGTTTGCTTACTCTCCTTGTAGCTTGTAGGTTCTGTGTTTGCTGGGTGTTCCCAGCGTGAGCTTGATTGTTTCACTCCCCTGCACCTGAGTCTGTTCCCTGCTTTGCTAGTGTAGTGTTGTCTGTGGTAAGCTTGTCCGTTATATCGTTCCAGCCTAAGTTTCCCTTTCCTCTGTGTAACCCTTTATGTGCTGGGCTTAGTATTTGCCTGCTGTTGTCCTGCCTCTGTTGGCAGCCTCCCTGTCCTTGTATTGCTCCTGTTTGTTTGTTTAAGTTTTCCTTTGTTTGCATTACCTTTGTCTGCCATGTAAGCCCTGCTTCCTGCAGTTTGGTGTCTCAGAAGCAGCCTTTCCCTTTAGCTTATTTTTTCCCTTTGTTTGCTCAGTCTGTCTCCTGATTATAGTGAACATTGCTCCTTACCTGATCTGTGTATGTTAAGGCAACTTTCTCTGTTAGCTTCCCTTTACCCTTGTGTGTTGTGGAGCCAGCCTTGTGCATTCCTGTGTATGGATTCCCTCTACCCTTGAGCACTGTGTGGCACAGACTTGTGTATTCCTATAAGCAGATTCCCTTTACCCTTGTGTGTTGTGGGGCCAGCCTTGTGCATTCTTGTGTGTGGATTCCCTTTACCCTTGTGCGCTGTGTGACACAGCCTTGTGTATTCCTATAGGTGGCTTTCTCTTACCTTTGAGTGCTGTACAGTACAGCCTAGAGTATTTCTTTGAGGGGTTTCCCTTCTCCTTGTCTGCCGTGTGACACAGCCTTGTGTATTCCTATAGCAGCTTCTGTCTGTCGCCCTTTCCCTTGTGTCTCTAGCGCTGTGTGCGTTGCTTGAGCTCCAGTCCCTTGGGGGACTCCTCGTTCTTTTTCCCTTCCCAGTTTATGACTTGATTCCTGTTGGGCCGTGAGGCCCGCACGCTTGGACTCTGTAAGAGTAGGTTCCCGTTCGGCCGTGAGGCCCGCCTGAGTGCTCTATCTCCCTTTTTCTGGTGGTGCTAGTTGTTTGTCCTATTTGTGCTGGGCTTGGTGGCTTGGGTTGTGCATAGCGCCTGTTTGGTCTACCCTAGGCCTTGGCCAAGATCCTTCCTAGGCCTCAGTCTGGGCTCAAGGGCTCACGAACAGATTAACACTCTTCTTCCAAGTCCCTCTGGAGTTTGGCAATCCAATTGCTCCCATTTATACCCTCAACCACATATAAGGTAATTAATCCATCTACATAGAATTCCATAGCATCAGCAAAACATCTTTTTTTAGAATGCTGAACTTAATCTAAGCAAATATGCTAAAAGTTTAAAGTATAAGGGCATACTACAATGGAAAAAGTCTATTACATAGTATTTCTCAACTATATTTAATAACAGACTCAGACAAAGATGAGATGACACTTGATCTTTGTATAGGTAAAAGAAAGTCTTGGTGGTGTCCACCGGGACCTTTGGACCCAGTATTGGCCTCTTTCTGACATCTTGTGTTAAATAAATTTCAAAACATCGAAAGAGTGGCCTCAAAGAAGCGGATTGGCACCGGTATGTCACAGAAATTCTTAGACGTTTACTAGTTCATTCTGATTGCCGTGAACTGGCCTATGATCCAACCCCAGAATTGCACCATCTGGTTAAATAGCGCTGAATATTGGATGGTGTGGATTTTGCACACACAATTTGCAGAATCCTGATTAAAAGCGGGTACATGTGTAATTGCTAATGCCAATTAGCACCAATTATAGCCAGTAATTGGTAGTTGACACCAATTAGTAACTAAGGGGGTCTTTACTAAGCCACAGTAGCATTTTTAGCTCGCGATAGAAATCAGCTTGCGGTAAACTCCAAGAAGGCCATTATATTCCTATGGGCGTCTCGGCATTTACCGCCAGCTGATTTCTTTTTTTTTAATCTTTTATTTAAGCTTTTAATTACAATACTCAAGGATTTCCTTATACAGAAATACAGGTAGAAACAAATTATAATAATTATATTCCAAACACTCACATATAACGGTTTAAGGCACTGTATAAGGGAAATCTACATATAGAGTGTTTTATACACAAACTATAATAACATGATACCTTTCTTAGACCCCAATTTGCAGGGGAGAGAAAAGAGTTAGAGAAGTATTACCAACAAATATTCAAATTAAAGGTATAGGCTGCCTTATCCAGGTTATATTTTATTTCACTCGTTTCAATTCTATAAACGACTTTAGTTGTTCCGGTGAAAGAAAGTATATTTAGTTAGACCACGTTTAACTACACACTTGCAAGGATATGCGAGAAAAAAGGAAGCTCCTATTTCTATTGTGTTGTGTTTTAAAGCAAGAAACAACTTCCTTTTTTGTTGAGTTGATTTAGTGACGTCTGGGTTTATCCATACTTTAGAGCCATAAAATTGAGCTTTAAGATTTCTAAAGTAAAGTCTTAAGATGGTATTATAGTCTTGCTCAAACACCATCGATACAATCATTGTAGTTATGCTCATTATAATATCAAAGGACTGCTCCAAAATGTTAGAAATATTTTGTAGATAGGAGTATCTTTTTCAGGACCTTGCGCTCCATTTCTAGATTTAGGAATATAATAAATCTTGTTTAGCGGGGGTATTGCCTCAACAGGAATATTCAGAATTTCAATCATGTATTTCTGGAAAGTATCTACCAGAGTTACCCCCGCTATTATTGGAAAATTCAAAAAACGGAGGTTTAGGCGCCTGTTAAAGTTCTCAATTTGTTCAATTTTACGTCTAATGTCCATAGAATCTTTAGTAGCCACATTTTTGAAAGCATTTAAAGTAGCAACCTCTTTTTGTATAGATTGCACTTGTGTTGTTAAGTCAGTTTTAACAGTCTACAGTATTTTTCAACTCTTCAAATTTAGTATTAAGGTTAAGCACATCACCTGACGTCTTCTTTAGTGTAGTAGTAATCTGGTCCAACATCACCTTTAAGGTTTATAGAGTCACCTCCGAGGTCTGTGCTGTGGAAGACGAACTTCCTACAGTGTCCCGAATCATCGGTTGCATGCCTGGGTCCTCACTGGTCGCCCCTATCGACGCATCGTCGGAGTCGATGGGGTTTCCCACCAGAGCCGCTCTTGACGCTGGGCTGGGAGGGATCAGCGCGGTAGATGGTGGAGACAGGGAGACTTCCTCTCCCGGCAGGGAGTCCGCTCCTCCGGGCCCCTCCGCAATGGAATCCTCTCCCCGTTGAAGCCTGGATACACCTGGGAAGAAATGTTCCAGCGACGTTTGAGCTGGTGAGGAGGTTGAGGTAGGTGGAGGCACTAATCTCAACACTCCCTTACGTTTAGTGAAGGAATAAATTCTGCTAAAGACGCCAAGAGCGTTTCAACAACCGTCCGGTGCGGCGGCCATCTTGTTTCTCTCCCTCACCCACTCAGCTGATTTCTACCGTAAGCTAAAATCTCTACTTCGGCTTAGTAAAAGACCTCCTAAGTATTATATTATGCTACAGCTGAACTGACACTATTCTATAATGAGTACGTGCAACTTTGTGCACTAAAGCCTAAAACTGTGCATGCAAGCTTGTACAATTAGAGATAAAATACTAACTCTGTTTCTTTTGTGTTTGCTCAAAACAAAATATTTGGTCATGCTATATTATTTACACTTTTAGAATATAGAATTTCTTGTCCCTAAGTTGCAGATTTTCCAGATGTTCGTAAGAAAACCCAAGAGAGAAACAATTCCTTGCTGTGTGGCAGGAGGTTCTCTCTATGTTTTCCATTTAAATGCATGATTAGGAAAGCTTCTTTTACTTTCTGTGAGCCTTCACAAATGCATACTTTTTTTTTAGTTCAAACTTTTTATTGAGAAAAGGCTTTGAATAATACAGAACAAGAAATAAAAACAAAACTAACAAGAACTACAAATTAAAAAAAAAAAAACTAGTAATTAGAAGTCTGTGAGAAAATCATTATTGAAATGGCAATAAAGTACTTCTTGAAAGGATTGTGGTTGCTTACTTAGGGGCCCATTTACTAAAGCTTAGCATGTCTTAAATGCAAGGCCATAGGTATATAATAGGCTTCTTAGCATTTAGCCCGCACTAAGCTTTAGAAAAAGTGCCCCTTAATGATTAACAATATGTTTCCTTAATCAGTAAAACAGAATAGAAAAATTCTTCCTTGTGACCCGGTGCTACCGCAGTCCCAGTCAGACCAGCTTACAGGTACTGTTTGTTTCTGATTTGGGTGACAAAGATAAGGGCAACACATTTTTAGAGGGTGGCACCTGCCCCCCTGTAGCAATACCCATGTCACAAAATAAGGAAGGAAACAGTTTTGGGTTTATGAAAAGAATGCACTCTCCTAGCCTCTGCTTTTCTCTCCACTTGGAAGCTGCCAGTCCACTTCTTACCTCTAGGGCTTAGTTTAAATGTTTATAATTTCTGAAAGAAAGCACAACAGTTCCAAAAAAGGCAGAGTAGAAGAGGTAAAGGAAAGGTGATGCAGTAAGCGTGCTATAGAAACACCAACTCCAGCCATCAGCTTGAGAGAAAGAACTGGCTTCTGACCAGCACCTGAGCCGCCAGGGCCAATGTGAGTTGTAGTCCAAATGTGGCCAGGAAAGACAGCATCAGATACAGAGGAATAGGCAGCATCCTGCATAATCCAGGTCATAATGCTTTGGGAAGCCAGAGCGAGGAGCAGGTGCTCTCGGTACCCTCTCATTGGCCAGTGTTGTCTGGTTCTATGTGTTGAGCTGAATGCCACCCAAAAGACTTCACATACCTCTCAAAAGTAGCTCCAAAAAATGCAACCTACAACCACCTATAAATTCCAAAATAAGTGCCTGTATATATGTAAACCGCTTTGAATGTAGTTGCAAAATACCACAGAAAGGTGGTATATCAAGTCCCAGTTCCCTTTCCCTTCAAAACTAGCACAACGTGGCAGGAAGCCCACCCACTGGCAACAGTGACCAGCTGTCACTCATTGAACCCTTAGCTGTTGCACTGCCTGATTGAATCCAACCAGGGCCGGTCTTAGCAAGTGCGGGGCCCTGTGCAGACCAATTTGGTGGGGCCCCGCCCCCACCCCACCATAGCTCCGCCCCACCCTAGCTCCACCCCATTGAAAAGATTATTCCATTTTTAGAAAATTTTAAGTGTGACTGATGAAGTGACAGGGGAATCCCTAGTAAATTATTTATATTGGGTAACTAGGTTGTTTGTGAGACCACCTGCTGTGTAATAGTCAATTTCTTTACAACCTTTTATTTGCTCTCTAATGTTCTACCTCTACTAAGTGCTTCAAGAAGTAATTTACAGTATCATATAAAAGCAAACTGTATGCCATCAAACAGAAGACTGTGAAGCATCAAAACACAGATAAAATTGCATATAACCCTTTCTAGACTCCAAGAAATGGAGCACTTGTCACATTAAGCTAAAAAACCATCATGTACAAGCTTTGATCTTCTGTAATAGATTCCTTACAACTGATTATATTAACCTGAAAATTAAAATGGCTTACTGGGAAAAGCACGGCAGCATAGTTCTGTTACAGAAAGGTTAATCGTTTGTTCTGAGTGATGAAGTTGCCATTACAAGCATAAATCATAAGTTTCTTTATTTTTTAAGTTGTATTCGCACTGGTACCAGGCGATGGCTCACCTCCGACCACGCTGCAGCTCCTTTTCCCTTCCCGCTCAATGACTCCCGCCCGCCCTTGCGGAAACAGGAAATACCTCATCAGAAGGAGGCGGACATTGA
This sequence comes from Microcaecilia unicolor, assembly GCF_901765095.1. NCBI lineage: Eukaryota > Metazoa > Chordata > Amphibia > Gymnophiona > Siphonopidae > Microcaecilia > Microcaecilia unicolor. Next base: position 241,310,343 of record NC_044034.1, on the reverse strand, counting down.
GCGGGAAGGCGGAAGGGAAAAACTGGGGTGAGCCGTCATGCCTGCAACTGTCTGTCGGGGCCATGCCGTCGCTGCAACAGTCATTGTCCTAGGACTGGGAGGCGGGAGCTGACGGCGGGCTCAGCGGGGGGGGGGGGGGGGGGGGGGAGGGGGGCACCGGTGGTGGGAGGCAGGAGCGGAGCGATCATGATGATGTGGTCCGGAGCGAGCGCGGGATCATGATGGTGCGTTCTGAGCGAGCGGAGCTCAGAGAGGCAGAGAGTTGAGGTGCGCTGTGCGGGGCCCCCTTAAGCACAGGGCCCTATGCGGCCGCCTTGGTCGCCTCTGCCTAAGACCGGCCCTGAATCCAACGCAGCAACAACACCAACCATGAGAGGACCGAGGTCGAGTCATCAGTGTGGCTTATTGAATGGGTCCTGTATTGCGCAGCACACACACACACCACTATGGGCTAGCCAGCTTCATGATGCCTGTAGCATGTAAATTCTTTGGCCCACCCACCTCTACAGCATGACAAGGAGAGAATGGGCAGAGTGCTGACAGGTGGCAAAGCTGCTAAGCTTCCCTGTTGCTGATCTTTAATTGTTCTGAGATCTTGCCAGGTACTTGTGAACTGGATTGGCCACTGTTGGAAACAGGATACTGGGCTTGAAGGACCTTCGGTCTGTCCCAGTATGGCATCGCTTATGTTCTTATGTTGCAAGCAGTGTCAGGGACTCGGGGTGCTTTAGGCACAGATTGAAAAATCCCAATGGCAAGTGGATCTTAACAAGTGATCCTGTTGTCAGTGCCCCCCCTCCCTCCCCAAACTATGGTGCTTTAGGTGGCTATGTAGCTTGTTTAGTGCTTATTCCAGCTTTAACATTCATTCAGTCTCACACTGAAGGGGGTGAGGGAGAAGGAAAGTCTAGCAGGACTTTGAGTAATTCCCTAGTTTCTGATTTGGCCAGTGAGTCTTCCCCATGTTCACTTACTTGTCCGTCTCTTGACATTTACATGTGAACTGGTCAGTCACACTCACAATCTGTTTTCTCTCTCTTTTATTTTTAGTTGCTGTTGGAGACGGGGATTTGTGTTGTGCTCATGAGTTCAGCACCCCAATCATGTTTGTTTGTTTGTTTATTTATTATTAGGATTTATTTACCACCTTTTTGAAGGAATTCAGTCAAGGCGGTGTACAGAAAGAATAGATCAAACATGAGCAATAGGCAATTACAACAGTAAATATATTCAAATAACAATACAAAGTATGGCGTAGCACACTATTACAAATGTCAACACAATAAGTAACAGAACATTTTAATTGATAATGAAGGGTAAAGCAAAGATGGAGCATATAGGTAAGAAATTAGGAAGAATTAGAAAGTAAGGTGACTGATCTAAAGAAAGTTGTACATGAGGTTAGAGAGATGGTTAAATATTATCTCAGCTAGGGTATGAGTGGATAAACAGTTCAAAAGTTGGCTCCAATGCTCCCTGCCCAAAAAGAATTGGGACAATACTGAAAGCAAGTTATATCTTAACCAGCAACCTGTGAACAAATAACTTGCCTATACGTAGGTTTTTTTTTTGTAATATATGGAAAATACTGGGCTGCTTTTATCAATAAATGGCTTTTTGCATTGGGCTCCCCTATTGTTTCTTACCATCCCTTATGCTCCTGCATGCATGCTACGCTCCTTGAATAACCACCATATGATATAGCCTGGCCCTAAGCTTGCCCAGTTCATAAGCACGAGGCATAGTGCTTCTTATTTCCTCTCCCCTGCCACTTGGAATAGTCTCTCATTGTTTATTTATTTATTTTACACATTTATAGACTGCTTAAATCAAAGTGGTTTACAAAAAAAACATATAATCAAAATACATACAGCACCACATATCAGAAATCAGATCCAAATCCTCTCTAGCCAAATTTTAGACTGCCATTAAGACATGGCTATTTAGACAAGCCTTCGGCGAATAGTAGGAATTCGATATGAGCACAGTATTTCTTGTCCCTTCCATTGTCTCCTTTCTGTTCTTTCTACCTCTTGACATATGTCTGTTTTCTTTCCTATCTACATTTATAGAGTTTCTTTCTCACTGTTATTAGTCTGCAAACCGCTTAGTTCTGTCCTCGGCTATAGAGGTATAGCAAATTTGAATAAAGATATTATCTGTATATTTGTGGGTGGGTTTGAGGTTTGAGAGTAGATCAAAAAATTATCCTGGCAATATCCAGCCCACAACGGGCCACATTTTTTTTAAACACTTGCTATCATGGGCTGAATTTGACCCAGATCTTCAGTGCTGGCCCATATTCAGATACTGGGTCTTCAGTGGCTCCCAGAGGTTATCCGGATACCACCATTATCCAGTGCTGGTACCTGGATAGCTATCCACGGGTGTTACACTCAGGGGCAGCCCAAGGCAAGATGCCACATGAGGCAAGGCTTGCACATGATCAGTTTCATTAAAACGAGCGTGCACAGTGATTGAAAACAGAACAGGGCGCAAGGCAATGTGAGACCAGAGCGGGACAAACACTTTAGCTGGAGGGGGTTTGGGACCTCTGCCAGCCAAGGTATCTTTGCAGTGGTGATGGGGGGAGCACCAGTGGGGGGAAGAAGCGGCATCAGGAGGGCGGTGGTGGAGAGGCGGTAGCAGTCGCAGAGGGGAATGGAAGCGGCGGCAGGGAGGCGGTAGCAGCTGCAGGGGGTGGAAGTGACGGCGGAAGGGTGGCGGTGGCAGTGAAGCAGGCAAAAATGTGCCCCCCCCCCCCCCACCTTCAGCTCTGGTTCTCCCTGCCGTCGAGTTCTGGCTATGCCCCTGCAGTTAAACTGCTGCAGAATGTCACCACTTAAGTGGAAGTATGTGATTTAAGCGGGCAGGCGAGGCTCCTGCCCGCTTACATCACTTTGAGTATTGGTCAGCATATGGATAGTGCTACTACTATAGCCATACTACACGTATATTCAGTGACACTACGTATACGGATAGCAGTGTTGAATGTACAAATTAACACATTAAGTTAAACACCGGCACTTGCATTTAAGGTTAATAAAGTGACCGCACCAGCTGGATGTGGACTCCAATATATTTTGTAACTCTAGCCATCCTTTTCCTTCCCCCCTCCCAACCCTGTCAAAATACACTCAATTTATCTGTCAAAATAAGCAATACTTATTTTTTAATACCTCACCAGAAATCATGCACTTGAAACATTTGATATTACTACCAGTACTATACAAATCTTCTCCAGAGTATCATGTTCATTATATTAAAGAAACTTTATTTACCAACAAGGACAATGAAAGTGTAAACCTTAAAAATAATCATTCAAAACACACAGCTGCCACACATCCATCAATCAATCACACTATTCATCCACCAAATCTTACACTGCGTTTCTTAGGACTATGCTTGGCCCCTATGTGATCAATTGCAAAACCTCAGGTGAACATATTCTTTCTTATTGGAATGTTTAAGCTTGTTCATTCAATTGATGGAACTTTGATATTCAGACGTTGACTAACTATGAGAGACGAGACCTGTGAATGTGCTGTTTTTATGGACTAGCAATAAGGCAGCTATCAAGATCGATCGGATCACAAGGACATTGGGTGAAATATCCTTGAATAACATCAAATTATTTGGATTTGCAAGATCGTCATGAACTATATAAATACTTGCTTATGAATAAGAAAGAATATTTTCATCTGAGGTTTTGCAATTGATCAGTTAAGGCATTATACATCTTTATACCATATTATATCACATAGGGGCCAAGTATAGTCCTATGAAACGCAGTGTAAGATGGTTGCAGTGATTGATAGATGTGTAGCAGCTATGTGCTTTGATTGATTAGTTTTAAGGTTTACACTTTAATTGTGCTTTTGGTAAATACAGTTTCTTTAATCCATTAGTGCCCAATGTTCCCATATGTGGGAACAAATATGGGAACATTGGGCACTAATGGGTTAATATAATGAACATGATACTCTGGAGAAGATTTTTATAGTAGTGATATTTTCAAACTCCAGTTTAAATAGAAGTACCCCCTATTGAAGGATTAATTTGCTATTACTACCAGGCCTCTGTATTCTCTTTTACATGGCACTGTGTGACACTGACACAGCCCTTCAGAAAAGGGAGAGGCACAATGGTTTTGCAAGCCTCTACAGCACCACCAGCACCTGTGGCTGCTACTCAGCTCTGCCCACATGTCACTTCTGATGCTGGAGCTACTGACTTTTAAAAATGATGTGGGGGTGGCATCAGGTGTCTTGCAGAGCCAACTCACTGCTTGAAGGAAGGGTTCAGCTGGTGCTCTGACAGGGCAGACATGGAAGATGCCAAGGCAGTTAACCCTGTACTATATTCTTACAGGCTGTGCTTCTCATAACAGAGCCCCGGTGAGGAAGGAGTACTACAATTTCACCAGGATTATCTCCACAGTTCTGGTAAAGTAAATGTAATACTTTGACAACTCATTCAAAATTGTCATGCTAGTAAAGTTATCTGAATCGGAATCAGAAGGGCAGTTCACAGCTTCTTTCCCCTTGCAGCTTACTCCACCAGAGCAGAGGTGTAGCTAAGTGGGGTGCAAGGAGAACGACCGCTCCCCCAATTTATTTTGGATGAAATGGTGCCTATGTGGCTCAGCCCTTCTTCAGCCTTGCACCAGCGCCTATTTTACAAAAGGTCTGCAACCCCTACATCAAAACCTGACTTCACTTCTGCCACAGAGAGAGACCCAGCTGTGGGGAGCAGGAATACAGCTGCTGTATCTGCATCCCCTTCCCCCACCCTGAGGTTCCTCCAATCTGTGTAATTCAACAGGAAACCAGCCCAGCAGAAAGTTGTATATTGCTGAGAACAAAGACGGAGTCAGAGATGCCTCTGCTGTATCCCCTCTTTCCAGCCTCTCCAGGTTCCCTTCCCTTAGAACGGGGCTTAGCAGACTGTGAGTTGGTGTCCCAAAAACAGGGTTGCACACACCGCGTTTGGGGTCGCAACCTGGCCTCAAGGTACATAGGAGCATCATTGTAACATGCCTTGGCTGGGTCGAGAATGCAGCCCAAACAAAGATTGGTGAGCAGTATTTTAGAGTACACTCACTGTGCGATGTACTATTTATTCCATATACCCAATGTAAAATACACTGTCAAAGGCTCCAGCTCTGTGAGAGCAGAGGAGCTTGAGCACTCTCAGTATTAAGCTAACACCTTTACTCTGTTCAGGGAGGAGTAATTTGTGTTGGGTTTAAGTTTAACACACCAAGTTCTTTTGAAAATGACTTTTAATAGAAAGTACAGTTCTGCTGTAAACCTGCCTCCTTCTCTCCCTGGACATTTGAGCTTGTTTCCCTGCTACACATTTCTTGTTAAAGACTCAGCAGAGTCTCTCTCTGCATTTGCCAATGTCTTGACTCTTCAGGGTATGGGAAAGGGTGTTATTTGGGTATGTGACTGCATGTATATGTTAGTTTACCTTAACATGTTGAACCAGAGGGCACCCTCCTCTCTTTGAGGCTGGTAAGTACTTCTCAGCTGTGCTTTATTTTTCAGGGCACTCCTTGTTTATTTCTGTGGCTTGGTTTTTAGAGATTTGAAAGTAGGAAAAAGTGGCTGATTGTTTTTTAATCTTCTATTTTACAAAACTATTCTTTATCTGATACTTCCATTTCTTGACATTGTAAAGGCTGCATTATTAATGTTCAAAGAACCATTCAACCCAAAGAAGTTTTGAATAATGCTATGTGCAAAATATCGTAAAAATCACACCCATAAATCTAGAACAATTAACTAAGGGGCCTTTTACTAAGCTGCATCCCAACACAGGACTTTCCCATGCACTAAGCCCATTTCCAGCATGGCTGTAAAATAAGCATTTCTCTATTTGTTAGGTTTCTGGCTGTGAGCTAATATTAGCATTAGTACACTGACATTTAAAAAAATGAACGTGGGAGCACATACTGAGGGGCATTTTCGAAAGACATATCCAAGTTGCGATTTGGATGTCTTTGCAAAACAGCAAAATCCAGGGGCGGGGAAACACATATTTTCGAAACATGATGGACGTCCATCTTTCATTTCGAAAATACCGTCAGAGACGTCCAAATCCTTAACTTTGGACATCCCTAGATTTGGACGTCCATAGACCAGTGGTGTAGCCAAGGGTGGGCCCAGGTCCACCCACTTTGGGCTCAGGCCCATCCAGTAGCAGCACACTGTGTGGCTTGCAGGGATTCCCATGCCCCACCAGCTGAAAACTCCCAACGACTGTCCTTCCTGCATACCTTGTACATAGCAGATCTTCGCCTGCAGCAAGCAGCAACTGATACATACTGCTCGCACCGGCCCCACAGCCTTCCCTCTGACGTATTCCTGCCTATGTGGAAATAGGAAGTTGTATCAGTGGGAAGGTTGTGGGGCCAACATGAGCAGTGTGTATTAGTTGCTGCTCGCTGCCAGTGAAAATCTGCCATTTAAAAGATATGCAGGAGAGGGGGGATGTTTGAGAGACCATATGGCATGCAGGTGAGAGACCAAATCACCTGTAGAATGGGGCGGGATTCTTCTGCCCACCCATCTTTGGCCCAGGCCCACCCAAAATTGGGTGTCTGGCTACGCCCCTGCCATAGACATGGACATTTCTGATTTTTGGTGATTTTCGAAACCAAAGATGTCCATGTCAAAAACGTCCAAATGCAAGCCATTTAGGCATGGGAGGCGCCAGCATTTGTAGTGCAATGGTCCCCCTGACATGCCAAGACACCAACCGGGCACCCTAGGGGGCACTGCAGCGGACTTCATAAAATGCTCCCAGGAACATAGCTCCTTTACCTTGTGTGCTAAGCCCCCTAACCCCCACCCCAAAACCCACTACCCACAACTGTACACCAGGGGCGTATCTGACTTTCCCTGGTAGGGGGGCCAGAGCCCAAAGTGCGGGGGCCATTTTTCACCCCCCCCATAGGCTTCCATTGGCGGCACGGGGGGTTGGCGGTGGTAGCGGGGGCCAGGGCCAAATGCAGGGGGGCCAGGCACCCGTTGGCCCCATTACAGATACGCCCCTGCTGTACACCACTACCATAGCCCTTATGGGTGAACGGGGCTCCTATATATGGGTACAGTGGGTTTTGGAGAGCTCACTGTTTCCTCCACAAATGTAACAGGTAAGGGGGTATGGGCCTGGGTCCGCCTGTCTGAAGTGCACTGCAGTACCCACTAAAACTGCTCCTGGGACCTGCATGCGCTGTCATGGACCCAAGTATGACATCTGAGGCTGGCACAACATATTTTTAAATGTTTTTTGAGGGTGGGAGGGGGTTAGTGACTACTGGGGGAGTAATGGGAGATCATCACTGATTCTCTCCGGTGGTCATCTGGTCATTTTGGGCACCTTTTTGTGCCTTATTCATAATAAAAAGACGTCTGGGTGAAAATGTCCACGTGTTCGTCAGGCGCGTTTCGGCGCCTTGTTTTTTCGATTATGGGTCAAAGACGTCCAAGTGTTAGGCACGCCCAAGTCCCGCCTTCGCTATGCCTCCAACACGCCCCCTTGAACTTTGGCCATTCTTGTGACTGAAAGCAGTTGGAGACATCCCAAATCGGGTTTCGATTATACCGATTTGGACGTCTCTGGGAGAAGGACGTCCATCTTCTGATTTATGTTGAAAGATGGACATCCTTCTCTTTCGAAAATGAACCCGTCTCCTATATAGTACGCACTCCCACAGTAGGGACATGCTAACCAGTTAGCACACCAGTGATGTCAGTGCAATGGCGCTTCCATGCCCATTCTCTGACCCTGATATGCCCCTCCCAAAAATCAATCAATAAATACCACACACTCAGCATGCACAAATAGCAAAAGTAATGTAGATCCCTTCCTGGGGTCCTTTTACCAAGCTGCAGTAAAAAGGGCCCTGCAGTAGCAGCGGGGGCCATGTTTGCCATGCGCCAGGGCCCTTTTTACCACAGCAGGTAAAAATCCCCTAAAAAAAACATGTGGTAAGATTATTCTATCTGCGTGGCCATGCGGGGGGAGCACTTAGCGCCACCCATTGAGGTGGCGGTAAGGGATCCCGTGGTAACCAGGCAGCACATGGTGCTGCCAAATTACTGCCAGTGTTAGTGCTGCACTAGAAATTACGGAATTATTCCAGAGCACCGGAATGGCATGCACTCGAGGCAGAACTACTGCCAGTAGCCAAGCTGGGATAGCTGTAGTTCCAAGTTGCGTGCGGCAAGCCCATCGCCACGTGGCAACCCTTTAGTAAAAGGGTTCTCTGTAAGCACATATTAGTCCTTCACACAGCTTAGTAAAAGATTCCCTAATATTTTAAATTCTTTTTGTATACCAAAAGAGCAATGCAAAATTTGTCCCAACAAAAAAAAAAAAGAAAAGAGGACAAAGACCTCAGAACACAGGTTCTTTCCACTTTTCGAGATTGTGGCATTCAATCAAAAATATTTATTGCCAGCCTCAAGAGTGTGGTTCATTTTTCAAATCGTTGATTTTTTATAATTTACTCCCCCCTCTCCTTTTTACAAAGCCGCACGGTAATGCCAACATAGCCCATTCACTAGCACGGCTTTGTAAAAAGGGGGGGTTAATCTTTATATAATACAATAGAAAAGTCCTCAAGCTATTTCTAAATGTCAGTGCAAACTATCACTAATAACTTAGCTTTAATAGCATGGTCCTTGGATTCAACAGAAGTAGCCCCGACTTCCTGAATGCCTCAATATGTTCCCTAACATTGGCCGAAAAACAAAGAGTAGGATGGTCTGGCCTTTGCAATAACCCAGGGAGATGTATAAAAAATAGTCTTTATTAATGAGCATCAAATGACTCAACACAGCAGCTGCGTTTTGGCGCCTATGTGCCTACCTCAGGAGTCTAGATAAACATAAATAAATATACAGAAATATAAAAATTATGAATCATAACACACATATATAGATATTTATATACCAGATTGATAAACATAATTATAAAATTTAACTTAAAATTAGGATGTGACTATAATATGTGACTTAAAATTAAAATGAAAATAAAATACCATACACATAACGTCTTGAAACAAATGAGGAACACAGCTTTTTAAAAAACAAAATAGAACTAACCCATTTACATGTGGACATACACTTATAATATGTGCTATAACTTAAGAGTGTGTGCTCTGGGCAACTGACCATAGGATGTTCCAAGGTGTAAAAAACAAGAATAAAAAATCTTCCTTATGTAATCAATCTAGTATATAATTATATATATACTAGCATAAAAGGCCCATTTCGGTAGGCAATGAAACGGGCAGGTAATCCCCCCCCTCCCTGCCTCCCTCCCTTCCGAGGTCCAGACCCCCCTCCCTCCCTCTCTCGAGTTCCAGACCCCCCTCCCTCCCTTTCCTTCCGTCTGAGTTCCAGACCCCCCTCCCTCCCAGTTCAAGGCCCCCTCACACCCCTCCCACTGAATTCCAGACTCCCCCTCCCTCCGATTTCAACACCCCCCCCGCGTTACTGACCCCTGGCCCCCTGTGCCGCGACCCTCTCGACCCCCCCTTCCCGCAGAAAACCCTCCCCCGCCGGCGTTGCTTACCTGTGCTGAAGACAGCCAAAGTTCTCTTCTTGTCTGCGCCGGCGATGCTTGTTGTCAGACGCACGCACAGAAACTTGAACAGATGATCATTCATCAAGCAACACCCCGGCGCAGTCAAGAAGAGAAGTTTGGTTGTCATCAGCACAGGAACGCAATGGCGGTGGGGGAGGGTTTTCGGCGGAAAAGGGGGGGAGGTCGAGAGGGTCGCGGCAGGGGGTCCAGGGGTCAGTTATGCGGAGGGGGTGTGGAAATTGGAGGGAGGGGGAGTATGGAACTCGATGGGAGGGACGTGTGTGTGGGGGGGACGGGGTGTTGATGTTCTTCGGGTGGGGGGGGGTGCTTTGGTGATGCACCGGGGGGGGGGGGGTGTTCTGTGTTGCCCCGCTCCCTGTCACTTGCTCAGAAGTGGCAGGGAGCGGCGCACTGACAGGTGATTCCCAGGCAGGGGGAGGAGTAGGGAAACATGCTCCACGTGTTTCCCTACTCCTCCCCTTGCCTTGGAATCAGCTGTCAGTGACGTTACTGATGTCAGTGTGTTCTTAGCTGCCTAGCAGACCACCTCCGAGGGATCCACGGTCCCAGGCAGGTTAGAACGTTGGAGGTGAGAATTATTATATAGGATGTGTGTTTTGATTCATAATTTTTATATTTCTGTATATGATTTATGCAGTGCTTTTTTTGTAGAAAAAAAGGTGCCGGTACTCATTGTGGGTGGGGTCACCACTTATGGCTCCACCCCTATGATAGCCACACCCACATTGGCCGCACCCCTTATAGCAGCCATGGCGCATATAAACAGACATCATTGAAAATATACTAGTATAGGAGAAAGAAATAACATGATTTTTTTCATTATAAATAATTTCTGTAAGCTGCTACAGCTCCAGTATACCCAGTGCAAAATAAGACAACAGATGTAAACACTAAAATGAAAATAAAATGATTTTTTCTACCTTTGTTGTCTGGTGACTTTGTTTTTCTATCCATATTGATCCCAGCCTCTGATTCTGCTGCTCTCTATCTGTTCTCTTAACTCCATTTCTAGAGCTTCCTTTCCATTTATTTCTTTCCTTTCCTCTTCTTCATTTCTTGCCCTACATCCATAAGTAAAAGCTGGATCCTCCTCTGCGGAATTGACTGGAGGAGGTACAACATGGATCCAGCTTTTGCCTATTTTCTCCATCCAAGTGCAGTTTTTCTCCTCTCTTTCCTTTCCCTCATCTCCATCCATGTGCATCTTCTTTTTTTCTTTCCTCCGCTCCATCCATGTCCAGCATTTCTCCTCTCTCTTCCCTCCCCTGTATCCATATAAAGAAATAATTCTCTCTCCCCTCTCCTCCATCCAAGTGCATTTCTCCTCTCTCCCCGCCAACCCCTCCATCCATCCATCCATGTCCAGCATGTCTCCTCTCTCCCCTGCTCTCCCCTCCCATGTCCAGCGATTCTCCTCTGTCCCCTGTCCTCCCCTGCCATCCATGACCAGCCATTCTCCTCTGTCCCCTGTCCTCCCCTGCCATCCGTGACCAGCCATTCTTCTCTGCCCCCTGTCCTCCCCTGCCATCTGTGACCAGCCATTCTTCTCTGCTCCGTCCTCCCCTGCCATCCGCGACCCATTCTTCTCTGCCCCCTGTCCTCCCCTGCCATCCGTGACCAGCCATTCTTCTGTACTCCGTCCTCCCCTGCCATCCGTGACCAGCCATTCTTCTCTGCCCCCTGTCCTCCCCTGCCATCCGTGACCAACCATTCTTCTGTGCTCTGTCCTCCCCTGCCATCCGCGACCCATTCTTCTCTGCCCCCTGTCCTCCCCTGCCATCCGTGACCAGCCATTCTTCTGTGCTCCGTCCTCCCCTGCCATCCGTGACCAGCTATTCTTCTCTGCCCCCTGTCCTCCCCTGCCATCCGTGACCAGCCATTCTTCTCTGCCCCTTGTCCTCCCCTGCCATCCGTGACCAGCCATTCTTCTGTGCTCCGTCCTCCCCTGTCATCCGTGACCAGCTATTCTTCTCTGCCCCCTGTCCTCCCCTGCCATCCGTGACCAACCATTCTTCTGTGCTCCGTCCTCCCCTGCCATCCGTGACCAGACATTCTTCTGTGCTCCGTCCTCCCCTGCCATCTGTGACCAGCCATTCTTCTCTGCTCCGTCCTCCCCTGCCATCCTCGACCCATTCTTCTCTGCCCCCTGTCCTCCCCTGCCATCCGTGACCAGCCATTCTTCTGTGCTCCGTCCTCCCCTGCCATCCGTGATCAGCCATTCTTCTCTGCCCCCTGTCCTCCCCTGCCATCTGTGACCAGCCATTCTTCTCTGCTCCGTCCTCCCCTGCCATCCGTGACCCATTCTTCTCTGCCCCCTGTCCTCCCCTGCCATCTGTGACCAGCCATTCTTCTCTGCTCCGTCCTCCCCTGCCATCCGCGGCCCATTCTTCTCTGCCCCCTGTCCTCCCCTGCCATCCATGTCCACTGATTATCCTCTCTCCCCTCCCCTCTCCTTCATGTCCAGCAATTTTCTCTTCCCTGCCCTCCCCTTCTTCTCCAGCCCCAGCATCAGACCCTCAGCCCCAAACCTCAGTGTCTGTCCTTGGTCCCTTTTTCTCCCAGCCACAGAGTCAGACTCTTCTCCCTAAATCAGCTCCCTTCTCCCAGCCCCAGCAAAATACCCTTCTCTCTCCTCAACCCCTAGCGCCCAGCATGTGCCCTGTTCTCCCATCCCCAGGGTCTGCCATTCATCCAACCCCCACATCAGACCTTCTCCCCACCTGACGTCGAGATCCAGCGCCCCTGCCCCAGCTGCCCGCCCTCTTTGCTTCCCGACAGCCCTGCTTTCCGGTCCAAACCTCCCCCCCCCCCGCAACGCGTTTCAATCTTTTATTTATTTTTTTTACTTGCAGTCACAGCGCCGGCGTTGTTGAGAGGACCAGGCTCGCCTCCTCATGCTTTCCTTCCCTTCGCTGTTCTGATTCGCTGCCTCTCAGTGTCCCGCCTTCCTGTGACGCGTTTCCTGTTTCCGCGAAGGCGGGACACTGAGAGGCAGCGAATCGGAACAGCGAAGGGAAGGAAAGCATGAGGAGGCGAGCCTGGTCCTCTCAACAACGCCGGCGCTGTGACTGCAAGTAAAAAAAAATAAATAAAAGATTGAAACGCGTCGCGGGGGGGGGGGGGAGGTTTGGATCGGAAAGCAGGCCTGTCGGAAAGCAAAGAGGGCGGGCAGCTGGGGCAGGGGCGCTGGATCTCGACGGGCGGCAGGAACGCAAGTCAGGAACCCTAGGGAAAAAAGGTGCCGGTACGCCGTACCGGTGCGTACCGGCACAAAAAAAGCACTGGATTTATGTATGTTTATCTAGACTCCTGAGGCAGGCGCATAGGCGCCGAAACACAGCTGCTGTGTCGAGTCATTTGATGCTCATTAATAAAGACTATTTTTATCCGTCCCCTTACTCCCCCAGTGGTCATCAACCCCCTCCCACCATTAAAAAAAAAACAAACTTAAAAATTTTTTTTTTGCCAGCCTCAAATGTCATACCCAGCTCCATGATGACAGCAGTATGCAGGTCCCTGGAACAGTTTTAGTGGGTGCAGTGCACTTCAGCCAGGCGGACCCAGGTCCATCCCCCCCCCCCAATCTTTTACACTTGTGGTGGTAAATGTGAGCCCTCCAAAACCCACTGTACCCACATTTAGGTGCCCCCCTTCACCCCTTAGGGCTATGGTAGTGGTTTACAGTTGTGGATAGTGGGTTTGGGGGGCTCAGCACACAAGTTAAGGGAGCTATGCACCTGGGAGCAATTTCTGAAGTCCACTGCAGTGCCCCCTAGGGTGCCCAGTTGGTGTCCTGCCATGTGAGGGGGACAGTGCACTATGAATTCTGGCTCCTCCCACGACCAAAGGGCTTGGATTTGGTCATTTTTGAGATGGGCGTCCTCAGTTTCCATTATAGCTGAAAACCGGAGACGACCATCTCTAAGGTCGACCATCTCAACATTTAGGCCTACCATCTCTAAGGTCGACCTAAATGATGCGATTTGGGTGTCCCTGACCGTATTATCGAAACGAAAGACGGATGGCCATCTTGTTTCGATAATACGGGTTTCCCCTCCCCTTTGCGAGGCCGTCCTGCGAGGACACCCTCATGAAAACTTGGGCGCCCCATTCGATTATGCCCCACTTGGTGTCCTAACCACTAGGCTACTCCTCCATGGCTTAAAGATTACCTTGAAATTTGACTGTTTCTTGTTTGTTGCAATTCCCTGCCTTGTTTGCATTTGCTGGCCTTATACTTCTTGCCTTTATTTATCAATTAATAAGTACATACGTATTGCCATACTTGGAAAGACCAAAGGTCCATCGAGTCCAGCATCCTGTTTCCAACAGTGGCCAATCCAGGTCACAAATACCCGGCAAGATCCCAAAAATGTACAAAACATTTTATACTGCTTATCCCAGAAATAGTGGATTTTCCCCAAGTCCATTTAATAACGGTCTATGGACTTTTCCTTTAGGAAGCCGTCTAAACCTTTTTAAAACTCCACTAAAGCAAACCGCCTTTACCACATTCTCTGGCAACGAATTCCAGAGTTTAATTACACGTTGAGTGAAGAAATATTTTGCGTCCAAACCTTTTTTAAACTCCACTAAAGCAAACTGCCTTTACCACATTCTCTGGCAACGAAAACCAGAGTTTAATTACACGTTGAGTGAAGAAATATTTCTCCGATTAGTTTTAAATTTACTACATTGTAGCTTCATCGCATGCTCCCCTAGTCCTGGTATTTTTGGAAAGCGTGAACAGACACTTCACATCTACCTGTTCAACTCCACTCATTACTTTAAAGACCTGTATCATATCTCCCCTCAGCCGCCATTTCTTAAGCTGAAGAGCCCTAGCCGCTTTAGCCTTTCCTCATAGGGAAGTCATCCCATCCCCTTTATCATTTTCGTCGCCCTTCTCTGCACCTTTTCGAATTCCACTATATCTTTTTTGAGATGCGGCGACCAGAACTGAACACAATATTCGAGCTGCAGTCACACCCTGGAGTGATACAAAGGCATTAGAACATCCTCATTTTTGTTTTCCATTCCTTTCCTAATAATACCTAACATTCTATTTGCTTTCTTAGCCGCAGCAGCACACTGAGCAGGAGGTTTCAACGTATCATCGACGACACCTAGATCCCTTTCTTGGTCCGTGTCTCCTAACGTGGAACCTTGCATGATGTAGCTATAATTTGGGTCCCTCTTTTCCACATGCATCACTGTCACGATGGTGGTCGTGACCCTTCTCAGCCTCACCTTATTTCCGGCGGTCAGCTTCTGAGCTGGCTTCTGTCTGTTCTTCCTGAGTTAGTTCTGTCTCTGTGTGCTGGCTACTTCCAGCATGGCTCTGATTACTCCACTATACTGCACCTGTTAGTGTTAAGCCTCTCTATGCTTCAGTATGTTTTCTGCCTGTGTCTTGGTTTGTGTTCCTCTTGCCCTCTGGTGGCCAGAACCGGTGGCTGCCATAGACTTTCTTTCTGGTCCGGTCCAGTCCAGATATTCTAGCCTCCAGACTTGGTTTGAAGTTTGGCAGCTAGCCTCACCCGTAGCTGCCTCATGATTCCTGCAGTTGAGTTCAGCTGCTGATGGGTTTATTACCACCTGGAAACCTTCTGAGTTTGCCATTGCATCGTCTAAGGTCCCTGGTTTGTTGGTGCTTTGTTGCACTTCTGCCTAGTCTGGTTTATTGTATTGTTCCTTGTCTGATTCTAGTTAGTCTGTGTGTAGTTTAGCTTAGGTTTATTTGCTTATTTCCCTAGTCTTGTTTCTGGTCTGTATTCCTTGTCTAGTTTCTGTTTGTCTGTGTCTCTTGATTAGTGGCTGCTCTGCAGCTTTCAGTCCTGTCTTTTGTCTGTCAGTATTTGTACCCTGTTTTAGTGGCTGCTCTGCAGCTTTCAGTCCTGTCTCTTGTCTGTCAGTATTTGTACCCTGTTTCAGTGGCTGTGTGGCAGCTTTCAGTTCCTGTCCTTTAGCTTGTCCATTCCCTGCTTTGTGTATTGTCTGTCTGTGATTCCTAGCCAGTTTCCTGCCTTGCTGCCCATGTATATTCCTTTCCCCTCTGACCCTCAGTCCCTGTTCAGCCTAGTTGTTATCCAGTGCCTGCCCTGTCCGGTAAGTCCTGCCGGCTGCCTGCACCCAGGGGCTCAACTCCTGGGGAAGGGTGGTCAAGCGCAGGTGAAGTCTAGCTGTTTCTGTCAGAGTTCTGCCTTGTCTCTGGTGTGGGGTGGTTTTGCCTGCCACTGCTGTTCCACGGCAGTGGCCCAAGGGCTCACAAACCTAGTTTCTGCCTTGAAAGCCTGACAATCACTTTGCACTTGCTCATATTAAACGTCATCTGCCATTTAGACACCCAGTCTCCCAGTCTTGTAAGGTTCTCTTGTAATTTTTCACAATCCTCCCACGATTTAACGACTTTGAATAACTTTGTGTCATCAGCAAATTTAATTACCTCACTAGTTACTCCCATCCCTAAGTCATTTATAAATATGTTAAAAAGCAGCGGTCCCAGCACAGAGTCCTGGGGAACCCCACTAACTACCCTTCTCCATTGAGAATATTGACCATTTCACCCTACTCTCTGTTTTCTATCTTTTAACCAGTTTTTAATCCACAATAGAACACTACCTCCTATCCCATGACTCTCCAATTTCCTCTGGAGTCTTTCACGAGGTACTTTGTCAAACGCCTTCTGAAAATCCAGATACACAATATCAACCGGCTCCCCTTTATCCACATGTTTGTTCACCCCTTCAAGTAGATTGGTGAGGCAAGATTTCCCTTCATTAAAACCATGTTGACTTTGTCTCATTAATCCATGCTTTTGAATATGCTCTGTAATTTTGTTCTTAATAATAGTCTCTACCATTTTGCCCGGCACTGATGTCAGACTCACCAGTCTATAATTTCCCGGATCTCCTCTAGAACCTTTTTTAAAAATCGGCGTTACATTGGCCACCCTCCAATCTTCCGGTACCACGCTCGATTTTAAGGATAAATTACATATTTCTAACAATAGCTCCGCAAGCTCATTTTTCAGTTCTATCAGTACTCTGGGATGAATACCATCCAGTCCAGATTTGCTACTCTTCAGTTTGTAGAGCTGCCCCATTACATCCTCCAGGTTTACAGAGAATTCATTAAGTTTCTCCGACTCGTCAGCTTTGAATACCATTTCCGGCACCGGTATCCCACCCATATCTTCCTCGGTGAAGACCGAAGCAAAGAATTCATTTAATCTCTCCACTATGGCTTTGTCTTCCCTGATCGCCCCTTTTACTCCTCAGTCATCTAGTGGTCCAACCGATTCTTTTGCCGGTTTCCTGCTTTTAATACACCTAAAAAAATTTTTACTATGTGTTTTTGCCTCCAACGCAATCTTTTTTTCAAAGTCCCTCTTAGCTTTCCTTATCAGCGCTTTACATTTGACTTGACATTCCTTATGCCGTTTCTTATTATTTTCAGTTGGTTCCGTCTTCCATTTTCTGAAGGATTTTCTTTTAGCTCTAATAGCTTCTTTCACCTTACTATTTAACAACGCCGCCTGTCGTTTGGTCTTCCGTCCTCCTTTTTTAATACGCGGAATATATTTGGCCTGGGCTTCCAGGATGGTGTTTTTGAACAGCATCCTCGCCTGATGTAAATTTTTGATCCTCGCAGTCGCTCCTCTAAGTTTTCTTTTCACCGTTCTTCTCATTTTATCATAGTCTCCTTTTTTAAAGTTAAACGCTAACGTATTTGATTTCCTATGTATACTTACTTCAAAGCTAATATCAAATCCGATCATATTATGATCACTGTTACCAAGCGGTCCCAGCACCATTACCTCCTGCACCAGATCATGCACTCCACTAAACTCCGCACTAGACTAGGTCTAGAATTTTTCCTTCTCTCGTCAGGTCTAGAATTTTTCATTCTCTCGTTGGTTCCTGTACCAGCTGCTCCATAAAGCTGTCCTTGATTTCATCAAGGAATTTTACCTCCCTAGCGTGTCCCGATGTTACATTTATCCAGTCAATATCGGGGGTAATTGAATCACCCATTATTATTGTGTTGCCCAGTTTGTTTGCGTCCCTAATTTCCTTCAACATTTCTGCATCTGTCTGTTCATCCTGGCCAGGCGGACGGTAGTACACTCCTATCACTATCCTTTTCCCTTTACACATGGAATTTCAATCCACAGTGATTCCAAGAAGTGTTTTGTTTCCTGCAGAATTTTCAATCTATTTGATTCAAGGCTCTCGTTAATATACAATGCTACCCCTCCACCAATTCGATCCACCCTATCACTACGATATAATTTGTATCCCGGTATGACAGTGTCCCACTGGTTATCCTCCTTCCACCAAGTCTCAAAGATGCCTATTATATCTAATTTTTCATTTAGTGCAATATATTCTAACTCTCCCATCTTATTTCTTAGGCTCCTGGCATTCGCATATAGACATTTCAAACTGTGTTTGTTGCTCCTATTTACATCATGCTTAGTACTTGACAGTACTAATTTGCAATCTTTTGTCTGATTTTTATTTAGGGACACCTGATCTACTACGGTTTCTTTTGCAACCTATCGGGATACCCTATCTTCCCTGTTTTGGTGATATCTTTGAAAGATACCTTATCCCAAACCATGCGCTTTTGAGCGACTGTCGGCCTTCCCCCTATTTCTAGTTTAAAAGTTGCTCTATCTCCTTTTTAAATGCAGATGCCAGCAGCCTGGTCCCACCCTAGATAAAGTGGAGCCCATCTTTTCGGAATAGGCTCCTCCTTCCCCAGAATGTTGCCCAGTCCCTAAAAAATCTAAAATCTTCCTCCCTGCACCATCATCTCATCCACACATTGAGACTCCGGAGCTCTGCCTGTTTCTTTGGCCCTGCGCGTGGAACAGGTAGCATTTCAGAAAATGCTACCCTAGAGGATCTGGATTTGAGCTTTCTACCTAAGAGCCTAAATTTGGCTTCCAGAACCTCTCTTCCACATTTTCCTATGTCATTGGTACCCAAATGTACCAAGACAGCTGACTTTTCCCAGCACTATCTAAAATCCTATCTAGGCGACGCGTGAGGTCTGCCACCTTCGCACCAGGCAGGCAAGTCACCAGGCGATCCTGACGTCCACCAGCCACCCAGCTACCTATATGCCTAATGATCACATCACCACCTACAACAGCTGTCCTAACCTTTCCCTCCCGGGCAGCACTTGGAGACACATCCTCGGTGCGAGAGGTTAGTACATCCCCTGGTGGGCAGGTCCTGGCTACAGGAGTACTTCCTACTTTACCAGGGTGATGTTCTCCTTCTAGGAGACCTCCCTCCTCCAAGGTAGCACAAGAGCTACCAGACTGGAGGTGGGACTTCTCTACAACATCCCTGTAGGTCTCCTTTATGTACCTCTCTGTCTCCCTCAGCTCCACCAAGTCTGCTACTCTAGCCTCAAGAGAACGAACAGGTTCCCTAAGAGCTAGGAGCTCTTTGCATCAGGCACACACATATGACATCTCACCAACTGGGAGATAATCATACATGTGACACTCCATGCAAAAGACTGGATAGCACCCCTTTCGCTGCTGGACCGCTGACTCCATCTTAGTGTTTTTGAGTTTTTCAATAATTTAAAACTTGCTACAGAATTAAGGATATTAGCCTAATATAAAAGTGTCTTTTAATTTATATAGTATATTGTATGATTTAGTTAGTGTTTCCTTCTTAGATGGTAATGAAATGTATTTAAAACTCTGTAAGAGCACTCCTTGCTTGTTACCCTAATTACAATAACTGACTATAAATGAAGAGTTGTCCTAGGGGTGGGTGGGAAGACTAAATTAGATCCTGCAGTGCCTGTTAGATTCTGTTAATGCTGTGGTACAAAGCTTTTAAAACTAAGTGGAAAAAGACTATGGAGATTAGTTGTTAAAATTTGCTTTTTATATTTTTATTTTGCCTAACACTAACCTACAATTCCTCCTTTAAACCCCAATCTTTAAGTTCCCAAAGCACAAAGCAAAGTAAGTAGCGTTCACTTACCAGAGAAATGTCCTCTTCTCTCAGACTTCTCAGAAAGTTCAGTTGGACCTTTCCTCTTTATATAGTTTTGAATCTAAGGGGCCTCTTTTAAACAGGCTCTTTGAAGCTGACTCAGCAACCTATGCAAGTATTATACTTCCCCACACCTTAATTAACACTTAATTGAGGTCGCTGGATAAGCTACCTCTCCAGCAGCCAAGGAACAGAAAATAACTGCCTTTTAGAACAAAAGAGTTTTTGGCTGTTTAGTTTCTACCTCCAGAAAAGGTTTCAGTTTAAAACTGTGGGGGAAATGCCTATTTCTAGAGAAAATTTCAGTTTAAAACTATGGGAAAAGGGTTTGTACACTATGAGGCATATGTTCAAAGCACTTAGCCTTCCAAAGTTCCATAGATCTCTATGGAACTTTGGAAGGTTAAGTGCTTTGAAAATATGCCTCAATGGCAACTAGTTAATGATGCTTGCTTTTCTCTCTCTCTCTCTTTTTATTCCCCCCTTAATACTAAACTAGGTCCTGCTTGCTTTTTCCCTCTCTCTCTCTCTCTTTTTATTCCCCCTTAATACTAAATTAGATCCTGCAGTGCCTGTTAGATTCTGTTAATGCTGTGGTACAAAGCTTTTAAAACTAAGTGGAAAAGACTATGAAGATTAGTTGTTAAAATTTGCTTTTTATATTTTTATTTTGCCTAACACTAACCTACAATTCCTCCTTTAAACCCCAATCTTTAAGTTCCCAAAGCACAAAGAAAAGTAGCGTTCACTTACCAGAGAAATGACCTCTTCTCTCAGACTTCTCAGAAATAAAGTTAAGTGGGACCTTTCCTCTCTATATAGTTTGGATTCTAAGGAGACTGCTTCATACAAACCCTTTGAAGCTAGCCCGGTAATCAGACTGCCCCTTAGTAACCTTTGCAAATATTCTACTTACTCACACCTTAATTAACACCTAATTCAGGTCAGTAGCAGTGCTACCTCTCCAGCAAGCAAATAACAGAAAATAACTTTCTTTTAGGATAGTTTGAGCCTTGCTACTATCCTTTCTAATACTCTTGGCTAAGTTTCTACCTCAAGAGAAAATTTCAGTATAAAACTATGGGGGAAAGGGTTGTACACTATGGAAACTATTTAATAATGCATGCTTCTCTCTTTAATTTTTTTTCTAAGACTGAACTAGACCCTGCTGTTCCTTCTAGAGTCTGTTAATACAGTTAAATCTATGGGGGAAAGGGTATGGAGACCACCTAATATAGTTTGAATTACCCTCACATAATGTCTCTAAATCATCTAGAAAATATCTTATCCTACATTTCCCGAATTGTAAGAAAGTAATCTACAAAACAATCCATACTGCTAACTTTTTATATCAAGGCATTACATTTTCAAACTCCTTACCTAGAGAGGTGTGGTAGCCATGTCAGTCCACTTTTAAAGGTAATCAATAGAAATAAAACAAAATAAAACATGGAAAAGAAAATAAGATGATACCTTTTTTATTGGCCATAACAATACATTTCTTGATTAGCTTTCAAAGGTTGCCCTTCTTCGTCAGATAGGCAATAAGCAAATGTTGGTAGATAACAGTATATATAAGTGTAACATCAAAGCATTTCAGTGACAGTATAACAGGATGGGGGTGGATAGGTGAGAGACAGGTAGAGTCGGGTGGATGAGGGACAGGGAGATATGCATGGAGACAGGAGGGGACAAAGCAGTACAATTTTATGGTTTATAATGGACTAGAAAACCCAGATCTTTGTTAAGTCCTGTCTGGTGGGTGCAAAATATTTAATCATTCTGACTTCAAAGGTCTTACATTCCTGTATTGTTTTAAAGTTCCCTTTCAGGATTCTTACCATGAAATCACTGGTACAGTGTTCTGGTTTTGTAAAGTGCTGCCCCACAGGGGTGACATCCTTATTGGTACTAGCATTTTTCATATGGTGTCTATGTAAATTAAATCTCTTCTTTAGCATCTGACTTGTTTCTCCAATGTAGCAGCCTTCGTTGCATTTTTTACATTGAATGATATATACCACATTGGAAGATGAGCACGTGAGAGATTCTTTAATGTTGAATATTTTTCCTTTGTGAATGACCGTGGGGTCCTGTGAAATGTTTTGGCATAGTTTGCAGCTGGATATATTGCAAGGATGTGTGCCGTTCTTTTCTTACCTAAACTCCTTACCTAAAACCATCAAAATGGACCGATGATTATTTGTCATTCTGAAGTCTATTGAAAACTCACCTCTTCAGTCTAGCCTTTGAGGAGAGGTTAAGATGGCTAGGTAGCCTGGAGAAAAGGCGCCTGAGGGGTGATATGATAGAGGTTTACAAAATAATGAGTGGGGTAGAGCGGACAGATGTGAAGTGTTTGTTTACATTTTCTAACAATAATAGAACCAGGGGACACAAGATGAAATTAGAATGTGGTAGGTTTAAAACAAATAGGAGAAAGTGTTTCTTTATTCAGCACGTAGATAGACTCTGGAACTCATTGCCGGAGAAGGTAGTGACGGCAGATGGCCTTGCTGAGTTCAAAGGGGGTCTGGACAGATTCCTGAAGGAAAAGTCCATTGATCGTTATTAAATCTGGGGTTTTTTGCCAGGTTCTTGGGGCCTGGATTGGCCGCTGTTGGAGACAGAGTGCTGGGCTTGATGGACCTTTGGTCTTTTCCCAGCGTGGTGGCGATGCTTATGTGCTTTAAGGAAATAAACTCATGCCATTAATTTTTACCTCATCCCACCTCCCACTACTCCTGTCTATCCCAGTTAATCCTAGCCCTTAACCTTTTCCCTCCATATTTCAATTATCCAGCTTAATCTCAGCGTACTTTTAGTGTATACTCTGGTGGATCCTCCTTTTTCTCTATCCTGCTCTCAGTGGGTGTACCTCAAGGATCTATCCTAGGACCTCTCCTTTTCTTCATCTATACTTCCTCCCTCGGTGCTCTAATCTCATCCCACGGTTTTCAATAATACCTTTACGCTGATGACTCCCAGATCTACCTCTCCACACCAGAAATCTCGGCTGAAATCCAGGCCAAGATATCTACCTGCCTGTCTGACATTGCTGCCTGGATGTCCGACCGTCACCTGAAGCTCAATATGTCCAAAACTGAGCTCCTTATCTTCCCACCTAAACCAACTTATCCCCTTCCCCCACTCTCTATTTCTGTCAACAACACGCTCATTCTTCCTATCTCATCTGCTCGTAACCTTGGGGTCATCTTCGACTCCTCCCTCTCCTTCTCTGCACATATTCAACAGATTGCTAAAACCTGTCGCTTCTTCCTCTATAATATTGCCCAAAATTCGCCCTTTCCTTTCTAAGCACGCTACCAGAACCCTCATCCACACTCTCATCACCTCTCGCTTAGACTACTGCAACTTGCTTCTCACAGGTCTTCCACTCAGCCATCTCTCTCCCCTTCAATCTGTTCAAAATTCTGCTGCACGATTAATATTTCGCCAAAGTCGCTATGCCCATATCAGCCCTCTTCTAAAATCACTTCACTGGCTCCCTATCTGTTTCTGTATACAATTCAAGCTCCTCTTATTGACCTAAAAGTGCATTCACTCTGCACTGCAGCCCCTCACTACCTCTCTACCCTCATCTCTCCCTACACTCCTTCCCAGGAACTCCGTTGGCTAGGCAAATCTCTTCTAATTGCACCCTTCTCCTCCATCGCTAACTCCAGACTTCGTTCCTTTTATCTCGCCCCACCTTATGCCTGGAATAGACTTCCTGAGCCATTACGTCAAGCTCCATCCCTGGCTGCCTTCAAAACCGGGCTAAAGGCCTACCTGTTTGATGCTGCTTTTGATTCCTAACTTGTCACTTGCTCGTAACCTTATCTTGTCTTCCTCTCTTCAATAATCCCCTTTCCCTATGTGTCCTTTCTGTCTGTCCTACCCTTTCCCTTATTTGTCTTGTCTGTCCTGATTTAGATTGTAAGCTCTTTTGGGCAGGGACTGTCTTTCTTCATGTTCAATTGTGAAGCACTGCATACGACTGGTAGCGCTGTACAAATGATTTGTAGTAGTAGTAGTAGTAATTACATCTGTTCTGAACTCAAGTTTTACTGGTCTAAAATTATATGATGTATTTTACTTTCAATTAATAAATGTTGAACATGTTCATAATTTTCTAATTATTATGTAAGCCACTTTGAACCTGAGTTCTACTTGGGCTAATGCGGGATATAAATGTCATAACTAACTAACTAACTAAATAAAGCACAGCTCAAGAGAGGGATCTTGGGGTGATGGTATCCGAGGATCTCAAGGTGACAAAATAATGGAACAAGGTCGTTGCCACTGCCATAAGGATACTAAGCTGCATAAAGAGGAGTTTAACCATTAGAAGGAGGTGTTCATGCCCCTGTACAAGTTGTTGGTGATGCCCCGGAGTATTGTGTTCAGTTTTTGAGGCCATATCATGCTAAGGATGTAAAAAGGCTTGAAGTGGTTCAGAGAAAAGCAACAAAAATGGTATGGGTTTGCATTGCAAGACATATGAGGAGAGACTTGAGGACCTGACCATGTTTAGCAGAGTTTATAAAGGGGTTAGATGGTTTCGTAAAGGACAAATCCATAAACCACTACTAAATGGACTTGGGAAAAATCCACAATTCTAAGAATAACATGTATAGAATGTTTGTACGTTTGGGAGGCTCACCAGGTGCCCTTGGCCTGGATTGGCCGCTGTCGTGGTTAGGATGCTGGGCTCGATGGACCCTTGGTCTTTTCCCAGTGTTGCATTACTTATGTACTTATGTTATGTACACCCTGAAGGAAAGGAAAGATAGGGGTGATAAGATATAGACATTCAAATATTTGAAAGGTATTAATCTACAAAACCTTTTCCAGAGATGGGAAGGTGGTAGCCCTCTAGGAAGTACTTTTTCATAGAGGGGGTGGTAAAGATGAAAATGGTAATGGAATTC
This sequence comes from Microcaecilia unicolor, assembly GCF_901765095.1. Lineage (NCBI taxonomy): Eukaryota > Metazoa > Chordata > Amphibia > Gymnophiona > Siphonopidae > Microcaecilia > Microcaecilia unicolor. Next base: position 241,285,757 of record NC_044034.1, on the reverse strand, counting down.
AAAAATGCATGGGATAAACACAAAGGAATCCTATATAGAAGACATAGAACCAAACAAGATTTGCAGTGACTAGATGACAGCACCAGCAATTGGGAAGCAAAGCCAGTGCTGGGCATATGTCTATTGTCTGTGCTCCGATTGTAGCTGGACAGATAGGCCAGTGCCAAGCAGACTTCTACGATCTGTGCCCTGATCGTGGCTTCACAGGTTTGACTGGGCTGGAATGGGGCTTTGATGACAACTTCAGTAGTTGGAGAACAAGGACACTTCTATGGTCTATCTTCTGAAAATGGCAAAGACAAATGAAGATCAAGTATACTTATGTAGTATTACATCATACCTTATGCCATGAGTTATCTTGTTGGGCAGACTGGATGGACTGTACAGGTGTTTATGTGCCGTCATCTACTATGTTGCTATGATGGTGTCCGTGCTGTGACCAATACGGAAACCAGATTGACTAGGGTGTAATTCAAAAATTGCCCTGGCTTAATGTCCTTTACACAGGTAATTTCCTGTGCCCCCTACTAGTTGTTTCCACTACCCAAAGGTTTCTGGCAAGTATAAGCTTGCTGCCAGTGGTTTAGTCTTGGCTGTGTATGAAATGCCTGCATTTGGAACCATGTGACAACTAGATACAGCAATATAGTTTGGAATGTTCTCTGAGAGGTCCAGACACATCAGTAAACATATAACTTGGGGGTTCTCTAGGATATCTCTCAGTCTGCTGTTGTTATGAGGGAGTGAAACTGGTGTGCCCCTGTGAGGTTGTTGTGTGGATCACCCAGATGTTTGTCTGTTCCTCAAATGAGCACCAATAGTGACAGTGTGCTGCTATTCACCTCTCACCATTACAATACCGGTCCCCCACTAGCTGAATACTTTCATGATAAGGTTCACAAGATTAAACTTGAATTCTCAACCAAGTCACCTCCACCTCTCCTTCCCTTAGTCCATTCTCTCAACCCTACGTCAACCCCTGCCTCCTTTTCTGAAATCACTGAAGAGGAAACTGCACATTTTCTTTCCTCCTCAAAACTACCTGTTCCTCTGATCCTATTCACACCCATCTACTTAGCACTATCTCTCCTACTGTCATCCCTTTCAACTGTCATATTCTCAATCTTTCACTTTCCACTGTGTCTGTTCCTGATGCCTTCAAACATGCCATAGTCAGACCACTCCTCAAAAAACCTTCATTGGACCCTACCTGTCCTTCCAACTATCGCCCCATCTCCCTTTCCTATCCAAGGTACTTGAACATGCTGTTCACCACCATTATCTTGACTTTCTTTCATCTCAAGCTATTCTTGATCCACTTCAATCTGGCTTTCGCCCTCTTCATTCAACTGAAACAGTGCTTGCTAAAGTCTCCAATGACCTGTTCCTGGCCAGATTCAAAGGTCTCTATTCTATCCTCATCCTTCTCAATCTATCTGCTGCTTTTGACAATGTTGATTGCCGCCTACTCCTTGATACCCTGTCTGCACTTGGATTTCAGGGCTCTGTTCTTTCCTGCTTTTCTTCTTATCTCTCCTATCACACTTTTAGTGTTTGCTCTGGTGGATCTTCCTCCACTTCTACCCCACTATCAGTTGGTGTAACTCAAGGATCTGTCCTGGGACCTCTTCTTTTCTCCATCTATACCTCTTCCCTTGGTACTCTGTCTCATCCCATGATTTTCAGTATCACCTTTACAATGACTCCCAGATCTACCTCTCCACATCAGAAATTTCAGCAGGAATCTAGGCCAAAGTATCAGCCTGCCTGTCTGACATTGTTGCATGGATGTCTCACCACTATCTGAAACTAAACATGACCAAGATCGAGCTTATCTTTCCCCCTAAACCCACCTCTCCTCTTCCCCCAACCTCTATCTGAAACTAAACATGACCAAGCCTGAGCATCCTATCTTTTCCCCTAAAGCAACCGCTCCTCTTCCCCCATTTTCTATCTGTGTGGATAACACTCTCATCCTCCTTGTCTTATCAGCTCGTAACCTTGGGGTCATCTTCAACTCCTCTCACCTTCTCTGCACATGTTCAACAGACTGCTAAAACCAGTCATTTCTTTCTCTATATCACCAAAATTCGTCCTTTCCTTTCTGAGCACACTACCAGAACCCTTATCCACACTCTTATCACCTCTTGCTTAGACTATTGCAACTTGCTTCTCATAGGTCTCTCCCCTTCAATCTGTTCAAAATTCTGCTGCATGACTTATATTCTGCCAGTGTCGCTATGCTCATATTAGACCTCTCCTCAGGTCACTTCATTGGCTCCCTATTCATTTCCGCATACAGTTCAAATTGCTCTTATTAACAAGTGCATTCACTCTGCAGCTCCTCAGTACCTCTCAACTCTTATCTCTCCCTACACTCATCCCCGGGAACTCCGTTCACTGCTAACTCCAGACTCCATTCCTTTTATCTTGCTGAACCACATGCCTGGAATAGACTTCCTGATTGTAAGATCTGTCGAGCAGGGACTGTCTCTTCATGGCCAGTGTACAGCGCTGTGTACGTCTAGTAGCACTATAGAAATAAGTAGTAGTAGGGGGAGAGGGCAGGGGGCTAGGTCCCAATGGTGTAACACTCTTGGACCTGGTAGCTGCAGTGGGAAGCATGTCTGCACAGCTATGCTGTACAGTTGCCCCAGGCACAGTGACATTATCCATGCTGTGAGAAACAAGGTACAAGTGTGTGCTCCAGTATGGTAGCTTATAGCTAGTTCTGTTCAGAGTTATGCTTGGTGTTTGCAGACTATGTTTGCTCACCTTACATAGTAACATAGTAGATGACGGCAGAAAAAGACCTGCACGGTCCATCCAGTCTGCCCAACAAGATAAACTCACATGTGCTACTTTTTGTGTATACCTTACCTTGATTTGTACCCGTCCTTTTCCGGGCACAGACCGTATAAGTCTGCCCAGCACTATCGCTGCCCCCCCAACCACCAGTCCCGCCTCCCACCACCAGCTCTGGCACAAACCGTATAAGTCTGCCCAGCACCATCTCCGCCTCCCGCCACCGACTCTGCCACCCAATCTCGGCTAAGCTCCTTAGGATCCATTCCTTCTGAACAGGATTCCTTTATGTTTATCCCACGAATGTTTGAATTCCGTTACCGTTTTCATTTCCACCACCTCCCGCGGGAGGGCATTCCAAGCATCTACTACTCTCTCCGTGAAAAAATACTTCCTGACATTTTTCTTGAGTCTGCCCCCCTTCAATCTCATTTCATGTCCTCTCGTTCTACTGCTTTCGCATCTCCGGAAAAGGTTCGTTTGCAGATTAATACCTTTCAAATATTTGAACATCTGTATCATATCACTCCTGTTTCTCCTTTCCTCCAGAGTATACATGTTCACCTTACCATGGTGGCCCAAATCTTCCGCCACATACTCATAGCCGTGGCCTGAGGCAACATCCACCTGCCCTCCCTGAATAATCTGACCTCATTTTAGAGGACCAGGAGGGCTAGTTAAAAGCTTTCACACTGAGAAATTCCTCTTCTCCTGGCCTTCATTTTCCACAAGCACATGAGGGCTCAGTAATGGGTGCCATATATATATATTGTAAACAAGGCTCCTACTGGCTAAGTCCGAGCAGCCTCCTCACCACCAGCCCGGAGCTCTCTGTTTTCCTCCTTTATGGGTTTCTTCTTTTTTCTTGGGCCTGTTTTTGAGATTAGCAACCCGACCCCCTTTCTTCAACAGCTCCTCGGCGGTTTTAAACACAGTCCCAGTACAGCCCGGCTTCTCTCAGCACAGTTCAATTAAGTCAGGCTGTTTTAAACACAGTCCAAGTACAGCCAGGCTTCTCTCAGCACAGTTCAATTAAGTCAGGCTGTTTTAAACACAGTCCAAGTACAGCCAGGCTTCTCTCAGCACAGTTCAATTAAGTCAGGCTCTGCGCGGGCTCAAAGCCTTGGGGTCCCACCCTCTAGGTCAGTCTCTATTCTCCTGACCTCCTCCCGCTTGACCCAGGACTTCCACCCTATACCTTGAGTGCTGGCTGAGCCATAGCCAAGAGCTCCATGGGTTCGTCTAAGATCAGCTCTGCCTCCTCTTGCTCCATTGCCTCTGGTTCCTTCTCCTTCAGGAGCCCAGTCCATTTTCTCCTCTCCCCACCCCTTTTCCAGCTGATTACACTTTTCTTCATTAACTCTGATAGGCTGCTTTTCCTTCTCCTGCCACCGGTTCAGCCACCTCCTCCACCAGGGTGGTGACTCAGCTTTTCCCCTTTTCTGGTAGCCCCCTTCTGGAGCTTCTTGGGTCTGCACCCTATTTCTCCTTACCCTGGGTTCTCCTGGGGCTTTCTGGGAGTTGTAGTTTCTTATTGGTATGTCCCTCTTGGGCAAAAGCTGAGCAACCTTAGGGTCTTCCCTCTTACCCTCCGGCTCTCTTTTCTCCGGTGGGTAGCTGGGGTCCCTCTTCCTTTCGGCATATTTCTTACAATATATATATAATAATGATCACGAGGCCCAGAAGTCCAGGGCTGGCCAGGTCATTGCTGGGATGGTGTATGTGTAGCAAGGAGCTAAATGTTTTTTGCTTCAAACAGGGCCTCTACATCTTGCACTAAATGTTTTGCACCGCACTGATGCAACACAGATAGCACTATATGTTTTGCACCCACAGGCACTGCTATAGGTTTTGCACTGGGTGCAAGATGGATTGAGTTATACATTTTGCACCCATTGTAATATGTTTTGCATTGCTGCAGCAAGCGCTAGATGTTTTCCTCTGTAGGCGCTGCATGGATGCCTGGTATACACATGTCATGCTGGTGTGGGCTCTTGTGGGACGTTTTCAGTTTCATGGGCACCCTTTGGTACACTTGTTTACTAGTATGTATTTCAGACACTGAGATATTGTCTTTGATGTGATGTATGTTTTTGACTGCTTCTAAGACATCTTGGCCAGGGGACAGAGATATGGCTATTTTACAATAAGCTTAGGTTTTCACTCTTGCATTTGTACAATATGTCACAGGCTCTAGAAATTCTGGCAAAAATGTCTATATTACGACTTCCACAACTTATCTAAAATGGTGCTGCACAAGTAATATTTTCCCAGAAAAATAGGATATTCCAAACATAGCACACAAAGACGCTCAATACTCCTAAAGTGGTAGAACTGTGTTCAAGGCCGTTGCCCATAAATTAAGCCATATAATACCTCCTTGAAGAGTCTACCCTTTTGTTCACCTGAAAAATATACAAAACGCCTCCTCTCGTAGAAAGTAGTAACTTCTCAACATAATCTAAGCTCAAACTACTAAGCTCAACAGTAATTACACTTTGCTAGACACAAACGCGTTTACTCTATATGGTGAATACTGAAACTGGCACTTATGTCTGCGACCTGGAACGTACTTTACTTTAGTATTCAACTCACAGCATTTAGCGAGACAATTAACTAATTAATTCATACCCAACCCAATAACCACGCTCGCAATTCCAGAACGCCCCGCCCCACCCCACCAAAAAAAAATAAATAACAAAACAAAACTCGGACAAGCATACTATATATTCCTTCTCCCGCGCTTTCTAGCATAATTTCACCAAGACGTCATTTTCTTCCCCGCCACTTCACAAACCGAGGTTCCAACCCACCAGGCTTCTTCTCTCCGGTCCGCTTTCGCTTGCAGAGAACCAATTACCATGAGGCAGCCGGGTCGTCCGTTCAATCAGCTCCTCCGTACTGTTTTCCTCAGAACTAGACCAATGGCTACGGTCTGTTCTCTCTGAGCCTGTCCAATCGAAACACACAGCTTCCCCACACCTGGCCAATGGTCGGTAGCGGGCGGGACAGTCTACTGTGAGAGGTCAGCACGGCCGCTGGTTTCCCTTCCTTTTCCCTTCCTCCAGTCTCTTGGAGTCTCGCAGTAATGGCGGAAGAGCAGCAGTTCTACCTCTTATTGGGCAACCTATTGAGCCCTGACAACGTTATCAGGAAACAGGCCGAGGTGGGGTGGCGCAAGCTTTGGGAAGGCTGCGATGATGGGGCTTGAGACGCCGGGGAGATAGTTTCCGCTGTTAGCCTCGGGGACCTTGGAGCCGGCCCAGCCCACGTGTGGGAAGCCGCTGCTCCTGCAGCATCCTGGTCTGTGAGCTCACAAAGTGGGAAGGCAGTTGTCTTGTCTTCGCTTTGGGGGCTTTCGGGCACTTGCTTCTTTCTGACTCCCGTAGCTCGTTCTTAATCCCCTCCCCTTTTTTTTTCTCTCTCTGGTAGGAAACTCGGCCGGTGTTTGTAGTCTCAAAACTGGCATTGGCTTTATGATATGGGGACTACCCCGCGACTTTAAGCGTGGCTTTAGGCTCTAGAGTTGTGTGTAATTTATTTACATGCTTAAAGCGGCCCTCTCGCGGCTGTCAGTTTGTAAGGATAAAACCTATTGATTAGGCTGAGTGTAGGTTATGTCTGCTTCTGTTTTAGCTTGCCACAGCTGATCTCAGTTGGATTCTGACATCCTGTTGCTTGTCGTTTCCCAACATTGATTGCAGTTTAAATTCTGCTGTAGGATATTCTTGCTGTTAATACTTTTTACTTCGTAGGCTTTCCATGTATTTATGTCTGCACCTTTGTTTTGCATAGTAAAAATTTTTAAGAACACAGTGGGCTTCATTTTAAGAAAGTGAATGATTGTAAGTAAGTAGAGAGTGTATTGTTGCTGTGCTAATCCACCTGAATGAATGCCTTTGTTGATTAATCTCCAAGTTGGAGATTTTAGGCCAATCCTGGAAGTCTGACAACTGTATTCTGATGCATTATAGGACCTGTATCACTAATTCAGTAGGTGCTATCGGGGACTAAAAATACTGCATTGCTTTTGGATGTAAGCTTAAAGCCAGAAGTGGGTAAAACTCTCCTTGGTTGTGTCTGTCATCTTTGCTAGGCTTTATTGGATCATTTCAATGTGGAACATAAAACTCTCTTTGGGTGTGCCTGTCATCTATGCTGGTCTTTATTTGATTATTTCAATCTGGAACATAGTGTTATCATACGTTTTTATGCTAAATAAGTTATTTGCATTTTCTTATGTGTTGCAGCTAAAACCCCGTCCCCTTTCCTAGTAAGTAAGCTCGTACTTACAATTCTTTTGTGAAACCTAGCGAGAATCTCTGTAGACTTGAATACCATGGGCAGGTTTAGTATTAGTTTCCATTGGAAGGCTGTTATTATTCTAGTATAATTTTTCATTACTTCTCTGGTCAGTAAAGTTCAGCACATTCTTTTATTACTCATTTAGGAGGAAATATTGGTGTTCTCACTGACCCCAAACAGTTACAGTGATTATCCTGTCTGCATGATTGCTTGAATAGCACTCTGCCAAATTCAGGTATTCATTTATATAGGTGTTCAAGAAGTGATCTCTGCTTTAGGGGCTACATTGTAATAGGTATTAAATATATGCCTAGAACAAGTTGGAGCCTGACAACTTGTTTCTGTTTTAGTTCCAAAAGATGATGTGTGCTTATTTAGTTTGCACCAGAGCATCTCTAAAAGAAGTAAAAATAAATAACAGTGCATTCAGGTTAAGGAATACTAAAAGAGTAATGTCCGCACTGCAGCTTAAAAGATGGTAAAGCATGCAGGCAAGTGTGGGTAGTAAAATGCTAATAATCCTGTTGGAGAAAATGTTAATAAGTTTTAGGTGACTTGTCTACATCAAAACTTCAGTGCATGTCGGGGAGTCCAGGAGGATCCTGGAAGGGGTTTTTACCTAATAAGTTCTTTCCAGCCCACTTGAAGTTGGAAAGAATCATACAACAGGGTTAAGACTGGCTGGCTTGGAGCAAAATAACTCTCCAAAATTTTAGTAGAATGAAATGAAACTGGGAATAGGAAGAGAGTTGGTAAAGACAAACCAGGTTCAAAAGTGGGCCAAACTGGACCAGAGACTTCATAGAAATAAATGACCTGCTCACAAAAAAATAAACTGTGTTAATGCACAATGGGTGTAGGATTCCAGCTTATGTAGCATAGAACATTTAAAAGAATAGGATCAAACTTGGCATATGGGTAAAACTGGTGGAAAAATGTATCGAGGGTCCAGATCAGATTGGGGTTGAGAAATAAGCCTTAAATGGCCCACTTCATTTCTTTGGAAGCCATTTTTGACTGTACAGTACAATCTTGACCATCTGCCATATCTGACAGACACCACCACCCTCCGTGATGTCATTGCATTTGTTTCTATTAAAAATCTGTTTTAGAATGATTTTTGAGAATTAGGAACTTTATGTTGTTTATGCATTATTCTCCATATTATCCGACTTTTCTGACAACGCGTCAGGTCCATTTACGTTGGATAATTGAGACTGTACTGTATATCAAGAATCTAAGTTCAGTTGCTGCAGCATGCAATTTGCAGTGAAACATAGATGTCAAATTTCCTTACTTCACATTGCCCTAATATCTATCCCCTGCATTTAATTGTTCCACTACCCCTACAAACTAACCTCCCAACACACTTGCAGAGAGGTTAAGAATGTTCTGCCTACATTCCCCACTTTCCAACCAAATGGAAGTTGGAAAGAATTAGACAAAAGGGGTCAACAGTGTCTGGTTGCAAGATTACACTGAAAATTTAAGGGAACGGAGTGAAATTTGGCCTATGGGAAAAGCAGGTAAAAAATTTAGTTAAATGGGCCAATGCATTTATGTGCGAGAATGGTTTCCAACTTCTGTAGTGTGGAAACTTAGATACAGTGCAGTTAGGGAGTTCCTCCTTTAAAACTTCCTCTCCCTTTTCTCTACTCTCCCAACCACTCAGACTTCCCCACCACTCCCAGCTACCCGTCACAGACATAATACATGCAGAACTTGCATAGGACACACATCTTATATTCACACACAGGGATGATAAATCCCTTATTATCCCTTATTGTGATGTGCTTCATTTTAAGGTGATATAATTTTGTTTTTCTAGTGTGAAACATAAGTGTTTCTACTGGTTCTTGTATGCAACTAGTTGTTGCCATGTACCATATTAGGGCCCACATGTTTATGGGACTCTCTCAGACGTGCTTGGGGATTGACAACTGTTAGCTTCCATTCCAAACAGAAGCCTAACCTAACTACTCATGAAATATGACCAAGAAAAGTCAACATAGAGTCAAGCTCCACACCTAGACTCCAGATTACATTGTAACTCTTGTCCGGTTTTAAAATTGGTCTGGTGGCCAGGCAATAGGTCCTTACATACCCACATAAACTCTTTTTCTTAAGAGTTTATCCCTTTATTGGTGCTAAACAACATTTGTTTCAACAATCCAGGTCAATCCCTGAAGGGATATACAACTGAATTTTATCTACAAAATAAATTTGGATGATGTACTCTGAAAAAGTGATATATGTTAGAGGTGATAAAGAGCTCCCTGAGGAGCTGTAGACCCTAAGGACCAATGCTGAGATGCCTTCAGACCTAAGCTTACAAAGTGGACTCATTTAAAAATGATTTAAACCAGGTCAGAATGGTACCGTGCATTTTATAGCTGTCAGATGTCTTAGACAAATAGTGGTCTAACACAGTGGTCCTTAATTAGGGTGTCACAAAGACACAGCAGATTTAATAGGGCCTTGCTTCCTCTTCCAGCTTTGTTAAGAAGCTTGATATTCGTGCCCCATAATCTTTCAGGATCTATTGAGCCCGTGCATGTCAAAACTTCATGATAAAGTAGACAAGAAGTTGCAGAGTGGGGAGCCTGGTGCATGCTTTACAAGAGCAGTGGGATAGTCAAACAACTGCTGGCTTGCAGCTACATCAGCTGGTGTTTGTTGCTACTGTACAGCTCAAACTAGCTCCTGATACTAGCCTTAGCTCTTTTCCCCTATTCCCATAGTACTGGGGAGTTATCACTAAAACTGAAAACTACAGACCAGTGGCAACTATCCCTTGGATGGCTAAATTAATGGAATTTATTTTTGCTAAACAACTTACATCATATCTAGATACAGGTGTCGTGCTGAGAGCCAATATGGCTTAGATCCAATCATAGTACGGAATCCCTTCTTTTTTTTTTTTAATTTGAAAATTTTTTTTATTGAACACCACAATAATGATACAGAATCCACAAACTCAGCTTGCAAGCTGTGCATTTTCACTAAACACTCTAACTCCAATTCAACTTGTTGTCAAAAAATATAATAGTTTTCTCCCATCCCTCCCTCTCCCCTCCCATTCTCCACCCCCCCCCCCACCCACCCACAACATTCCCCTTCATGGCTGATTCCCCTGTATAACCGTGCCCCTCGTCCATATTCGCTCTAATTTAACCCATTCCTTAGCATCAGTCTTATATCTGCCCAATCTCCTATCAGTCAATTATTCTAGGCCCACTATGTTCTTAAGTCTCGTTTTCCAGTCTAAAATAGTGGGACCAAGTCTTTGTTTCCAGTGGGCTGCAATCTCCAACTTTGCTGCTGCCAGACACAGTCTTTTTAGCCGCTTCTGCCACTTCTGGCCCCTTTTGTTTCCCCATCCTAGCAGGCACCACTTCGGCTCTGCAGGGAATTGTGTGTCTAGTATACATGTCGTATGCGCCGCTATTTCCAACCAAAATGAGCTCAAGAGAGAACAGGTCCACCAGACATGCAAAAAACTGCCTAGTTCTTCTTCACACCGCCAGCACCGATATCATGGGATACATTTGTTTTAATCTTTCCGGTGTGTAGTACCATCTACTTTAAACTTTATAGGCATTTTCTTTTATTTACACACACATTGATGCCTTTTTTTTTTTTACCTCTAAGCACACCCTTTCCTACTCCTTCACACTGAATTCTGTATTTAAATCTCGTTCCCATGCTTTCATATAGGGTAATTTAATCAAAGTGTGGAATCCCTTCTTATAATATTAACCTCAAGAATTAGGCAGTATTTTTGGATGAGGAAAAACCTGGTTTTCTGTTTAGTTTTAAATAAAGAGAACTCGCCCAAGAATCCACCAAGTCAAATCTGGCCATTTTTTGAATCCAGTGTCTCAGAAAGCATTACTGGCATTGGAATTAAAAGAAAGATGTCATCAGCATAAGAGAGAATAGAAGTTCCGAAAGCTGAAAGAGTTCGCTCCCAAAAAGCTGAAATAGATGTTAAATAATAATGGGGGACAAACAGAAACCCCACAAAGAGCCTTCCATTCTGGGGACAGCTTTTCCCTTTCTAGTTACACAAGATCTATTTCTCAAAAATGCTTCAAACCAAGATAGCACAGCTCCTGTAATACCAATTTCAATCAACCAATGCCACAGCAATTCATGATGAACAGTATCAAAACCTGCAGATATGTCAAACAAGTAAAATTACCCGTTAGTCTGGTTTGGTAATTCAGGACTTTCCAATCTGATAAATGTTACTATTTCATCTGGTGAGATTCTCCAGTAGATTCCCAATCAAAGGTGCTAGGAGTTATGTTATATTCTAATTTATCCTTTGTATCTCAGCTAAACTGATTTGTTAAAACAATACTTTTTAAACTGTCTGCTGTGCAGTATTTGATCAATTTTATCTCAAGAAAATTTCAGAACAATAATTTTATTTGCTGCACTTGTAACCCACATTTTTCCACCTATTTGCAGGCTCAATTCCATATCTTGATTATTGTAAATTATATATTGGGGTATCATCTAAACAATTATACTGTTCAGGGTTGATTGATTTTGGTAAAAAGTATGAAAGAGCCTCTCCTTTCCTTTTATTGCCAAAACTACACTGGCTTCCAATCAGAGAAGGTTGTCATTTTAAAATTAATTGCTTGGTCTATAATAGAGAATGACACGAGGGTCATGCGGTTATTTGTGGAGACGGGGACAAACTTTGTCCCCTTGTAGTTCTCTATTGCAAATCACAATGTGTTGAATTTTTGGAAAAACAAACAAAAGTGCTGCTCAAAGCTGGCAAAACTTGCATTGGGGATTCTGTGCATCTACCAGCATGTCTTCTGAGAGGATATTTTCTATTGTGATAGGAGAGCTAGACTGAGTCCTGAAATCATTATTCATCCACAGATTATAAGAATCATAGCAGTGCTTCATGGGGCTTATTTCTCTCCTGCTAGGGCATACAGAGTAGGTTGTACCCCTGGACACTTTAACAGGATGGATTAGGGCAGTGTTTCCCAAGTCTGTCCTGGAGGTTACCCCCTTGCCAGTCAGGTTTTTAGGATATCCACAATGAATATGCTTGAGATTGGCATACACTGCCTCCATTGTATTTAAATCGTTCATGCATATTCATTGTGGATATCCTGAAAACCTGACTGACAAGGGGGTACTCTAGGACTGACTTGGGAAACACTGGGTTAGGGTTCCTTGGGTAGTAGTCAGCTGATGTTGGGGTTGGAAGGGTAGAGGGTGACGAGTGGTGGATACAGTTGCTCATAGTTCTTGTTTTCTATTTGTGATTTATAAACGGTTGTACGGAATATTGTTCCTTTTTATACAAGATTTAAGTATAAAATCATAAGTGTTCAAGGCATGTTCAGATGAGGACAAGGCTCATGGGTACAGGGACAGACTTTGTCCCCTTGTCATTCTCTAGTCTGTAGGGCTTGCTATGGTGTGTCTGCCACTTCTATGTCTAGAGTGATTGAGATGGCCCAGAGTTTCAGTAGGATTCGATCCTCCTCCCTATTGAAACTTAAATTTCTTTTATTAAAGAATGTCTGTTATGAATGCTCTAGAATAGATTTATATCAGTATCTGTTAAAATATGGGAATTCTCTTCCAAATTTTATTAGATCTACTAGTAAAAAAGGCCCGTTTCTTAACTCAATGAAACGGGCGCTAGCAATGTAATGAGTTCCTGCCATTAATGTTTCCACGGTTGTATTCTGAATATAATTATTTATATGTGTAAGATTTCTTTATCTATATATATAAAAGGCACCACCAACGTTCTAATGAAGCCTCACTTCTGTTTTGCATGGTGGTGTAGATATCCGGTTTCACAAATCACAACCACAGCCACACTAGAGGGGCAGGAGTAAGGAGTAGGGAAACACGCAACCCTCACTGCCCCTCCCCCTGCCACATCAACAAATCCCCTAGGAGCGCCTCCAGAGACGACAGTCCCCCCTACACCCCCTCTCCCAAGTTGCCGCCGCTCCCCCCCTCTCCCTCCGCCCAGCAACTTTCCCTCCAGTCCCGCCCACACACACACCCAACAGACCTGCCGTGCCGCTCTGATCTCTGCTCGAAGCTGCAGTACTGGACCAACAAAAACAACATCAGCTTCATGTACACAGCTCTGCAGCCGCTCCTCTCGCCTCACGTCGCTCCTACAAGGTCCTTCACCAGGGGCACTGACGTCCAGGCGCGAGGACCGGCTGCACAGCCAACTGCCAGTCCTGATGGCCTCCTGCGGTGCCTCGCCTGCTTCGTTCAAACACCTGATGCTGATTTTGTACCGCTGCACCGCCTCTGTGGATGGAGAGAGTTGCTGGCCACACGGAGAGGGGGGAGCACGACTTGGTGAGGGCGAGGGGGACAGTGGCAGCGCAGACATCGGGGGGGGGGAGCGGTGCTAGCGCCCATTTCATTCCTCTCTGAAACGGGCCTTTCACACTAGTATACAATATTTTTTGTGTAAACTGTTACAATGTGGTAAACGTTTTCCTTGTTCAGGCCCTTCAATCAGTTTAACAATCGCATCAGAAGAGCTCCTTACTCGTGAGAATGCAACATACAGTTGCCCATGTGAGAGACTGAGAGTGACTGTGTGTTTTATAGACAGTGTAAGAGAGAGATACACAGAGTGATTGAGTGTGTGATGTGTGTGAGTGACAAAGTGATTAAATTTTTGTCTTCCGTTCTGTGCACTTACTTCCACTGATGTTCGTACCTCCCTGTATATGATTGTTAGAGATTCAATCCACCTCACTTCCCTCCTCCAAGTTCCGTTCTGTCTGATTGGTTCTTCGTTCCTGTGATGTCGCGTTTGTTTGCTTGGCAACTATGCAGCGTTCTGTTTCCTTGACGTGAGGGCAATGAAACGCTGAACTACAGATTTATGAACCCTACAGTGCCACAGAGTCAGCTTCAGAATGTTGTAGGTGCTTTTTATTATATAGGATTTCTTTCTACTTGCTGTTTCATAAGTCTCTGAAAACATTTATTTTCTTTAGTATACAAGTTATGGTTGTAACTTTTTTTATTACTAAAAATAATTACAGTAAATGAGATTTGATTTTTAATTGAATTAGTTGCTGTAGTTATTAACTTGTGTTGTAATCTGCTTTGAATCAATCTTGAAATAGTGTAGAATATAAATATTGGTTGATAAAAGGGTTTATGAAATATTACATTGTTTAAATATCTTAGGTTTTTTTTTTTTTTTTTTTTTAAATCAGGTCCTAAATATTTCTGTGAAAAACTTAATGCCCTTTTTATTAAGATGCGCTAGTGTTATGTTTAAATTTGTTTTTATAGAAAATTGAATGAAACATTTAACAATATATCTGTTTTTGTATTACAAAAGGTAAACTTCCTCTCCTAAAACATTCTATCCCTTCCTCTCCCCCATCCCCTTATGCTTCAACAGTACGTTTATTGATGGCACTTGTTAAAGATACAAACGACAGCTTAAGATCCAAAGCAATAGAGACATATACAACAATCAAACTAATCCATTTGAGCAACTTTTAGGTTCACTTAAGACTACCTCACTCCTACTTTCTTCCAATCAAGATAATACTACATGCCTTAAGGTGGATAGCCACCCCCCCTTAACTGAAAAACAAACAAACAAACAAAAACCCATCCTACCCCCCTTACTCATGTAGAACAATGAATATCAATAGTAAAGATGTCGCATATATCCCCTATAAAGTATTAACAATGAGGCTTCACCCTCGAGGACTTAAAATTTGTAAGTAGGGGTTCCAAAGCAACATAAAGCTCTGCCTATGGTTGGGGGACCTCCTCGCCTCCCTGGTAACTAAAAGATGCACCTGGTTCCTCCAATGCCAAAACGCCGGAGAGTCTGGTGATGTCCAGTATTGTAAAATAACTTTCTGAGCCACCAGACTTAGTTTACAGCATAAGAGGATAGCGTTTCGAGGAGGGGCAATAGGCTCCAGGTATATCAAGTAAAAATTGTTCTAACTTCCCTTGTATATTCTGTTCTGGCAATGTAGACAAATCGTCTGACCTGCTCCCAAAAATTCTGAATTTTTGAACATGACCAAAAAGCATGGAAGAAAGTATGAAGAGTATGACCACATTTAGAACAGCCAGGCTCCCTGGACTCCCCCCACATGGGCTAATTGCAGTTTTGTCATGTAGGTCAAAAGTATCACCCTGTATCCACACTCTCTGAGTCTCGTATCTGTTTTCAGGGTGGGATTGCCCCGGAGAGTGGCAGTGACATCCCAGCCTTCTGAGGGGGCCCCAAAATCCTCTGCCCATATTGGGGCTCATTTTCAAAGCACTTAGCCTTCCAAAGTTCCATAGGTTTCTATGGAACTTTGGAAGGGTAAGTGCTTTGAAAATATGCCTCCTAGTCTTCAGTAGGGTGAAGTCCCTGCTGGGGTCTCTTTTGAGAGCCCTTTATAGCCTGGAAACAGAGAGACCTCAGTCAGACACCCCCTGAAAGTCCCGGACCCGGGATCTCAAATGATTTCCCAGGAGAGGTCCATCTAGAGTAGAGAGAGAGTGTTTAATTTGTGTGTATGCAAAGCGATTGCTCCATGTGACCCCCATCCGATCCTGAAGCTTCTTGAATGGGAGTAACTCACCCTCCCCCTGTAATATAATGTTCCAGAAGGGATATACCCCTCCGTTCCCATACAAGAAAAAGGAACCATTTCCCTGGATGGAAAGTTGATCAGATGTAAATGCATTCTTTGGGGAGACTCAGGCTGTATTATACTCAAAATTGGTTGATGATCTGTGCCGGCCCGGGAACCGACATTTCACATAGCAAAAAGTTTGCTAAGGCCTTCTGAGTGTGCTGCATGTTGGACCGCGCATGTGCCGAGTGTCTTCCCGCTCCTTTTTCTTCCGCACAAGGAGCAACAGCGAGTTTATGTGGCTCCTATATGTGCTCGGGAAAGAGCCTTGACCGTTTTTTGATTTAGCCAGTGCTGTCTTCCCTTCCATGTCATCAAAGACTCCCAGTGGCTTCAAACATTGTAAGCGGTGCAACTGGACCATCTCAGGCACAGATACCCATTCGTAGTGTATCCAGTGCCTTGGGCCCGACCATAGCCCAGCTTGTTGTGACCTTTGTCTTTGTATGAAGAAAAGGACTCAACTGGCTCGAGAAGCCCAGAGAGAGAATGTTTTTGGGGTTAGGTCCGGTCCTTCGGCATCGAGGGACTGTTTGCCGCCGGGAGTGGAGGTAGGCATGGCTGCTGAGAGGCTATGACACGCTGGGAGTAGCGAGGCATCGAGTGGGGCTCCACCCACCTCGAGTTCTACTAGCAGGCCCCCCGGGACCGTCCATCTTCGGACCCGACCCTGAGGCAATGTGGGGATTCAACGTCATCCTCGGCACCGAGGAGCCTCGGTGAGGTGCATTGGGCGAAGGTTAAGAAGCACCGACACCGTTCTCCTTCAATTCATGGTGCCGGGAACTCGGACGCCAAGGGATTTGGCACCCGAAAAACGTCAGTGCTGGGAGGACCAGTCCCCCCCCCCTCCATACAGGAGGTACTGACACGTCGGCCTCTCAGCAGTCCGGTTCCTGCTCCCGAGCCTCAGGCGACTCTGCCACCGACTGCTTCATTGGCCCTGCAGCCTTCTCCGATGGCGGTTCTCGATGAGCGCATATGGGCCTTGCTTCAATCTGCTTCGGGGGGGGGGGGGTGCTTATGCCTGCCGTGCCATCCACTGCAGCTGTGTCTGGTCCTCCACCCGCGGTAAGGTCCCTGAGTTAGGTGCAGCATGCAGCTTCGGTTTTGGCTGCCACCCAGGTCGACTCTCAGTGGAGGCAGGTTCGCCACAGTCCATGCGGGGGTCAGCCCCTTGACATCGCCATCGAGACCATAGGTCTTCGGCGTCGAGGTGGGTTCAGTTCCGAAGGTCACTGAGGGAAGTGCTTTCCGACACCAAAGAGGAACACTCGTGGGAGTCAGAGGAAGATCCCAGGTGCTTCTCAGATGAGTCCTTTGGGATTCCCTCTGAACCTTCCCCTCCACCTGAAAGGAGACTGTCTCCTCCGGAGAGCCTCTCCTTCTCATCTTTTGTGCGGGAAATGGCTCAGGCCATTCCTCTTTTCATAGATGTGGAGGATGAGCCCAGGGCTGAGATGCTGGAGGTCCTGGACTACACCTCTCCACCTAAAGAGGCAGTGATAGCTCCTTTGCATAAGGTACTCTGGGAAGTCCTTATGCGAAACTGGGTGTCCCCTCTGGTCCCGTGATCCCTAAGAACACAGCTTCCCAGTGTCGGATCTACGGTGAACCTGGGTTAATGAGGTCTGTTACCCCATAACTCCATGGTGGTGGACTCCGCCCTCAAAAGAGCCAAGAGTTCTAGGGACTATGCTTCGGTGCCCCCAGGCAGAGAAGCTAGGACCTTGGACTCTTTTGGGAGGAAAATGTATCAGGCCGCTATGCTTGCATCCCTTGTACAATCATACCAGCTCTTCACAAACATCCACTTGTGGAACCCGGTGCGACAGCTGTCTAGTTTGGTCAATGCCCTCCCTCCAGAGCAGGACAAACCTTTTCGCCAGCTGGTCAGGCAGCAGAAGGCATGTTGTAAATTCCTGGCCAGGGGCACATACGACACTTTTGATGTAGCATCCAGAATCTCTTCTCATGGTAGCGATGCACAGACTGTCATGGCTGCGTGTCTGACCTAGACCATTCGGTCCAGCAGAGAATAGTGGATGTTCCTTGCTAGGGGAATAATCTTTTCGGAGAGAAGGTATAAGATCTGGTTGACCAGATCAAGAAGCACACAGATGCTATGGCTTCTCTCTCCTGCCGGGTGCATTCTGCTACCTCCTCCTCAACTAGGAGGTATTGGTGGGTCACGGAGTGGTGTACTCTAGGTGTAGATACACTCCCACATCTCGACAGCCTACTCAGGCTCAGCCCCAGTGCACTCGTTCCTGTCAACAGAGTGCGCCCAAGGCTCCTACTGCTCCCCAGCAAAAGCAGGGGACGGGCTTTTGACTGGCTCCAAGAAAGCATAGCCACAGTAAACGTGTCCGTGCCAGACAACTTGCCGGTTGGAGGGAGGTTAATGTTTTTTTCACCAAAGGTGGCCTTTTATAACTTCCAACTGGTGGGTTCGAAAAATAGTCCGGTTAGGATACACCCTCAGTCTGGAATCCAAACCTCCAAATTGCCCACCGGGAGCTCATTTGTACAGCTCTCAGCATAGGCATGTACTTGCAGAGGAACTCCGCCCGTCTGAAGGCCCATGCGGTCGAACCCATTCTACCAGGGGAAGAAGGGCTGGGATTCTATTCCAAGTACATAAGTACATAAGTACATAAGTAGTGCCATACTGGGAAAGACCAAAGGTCCATCTAGCCCAGCATCCTGTCACCGACAGTGGCCAATCCAGGTCAAGGGCACCTGGCACGCTCCCCAAACGTAAAAACATTCCAGACAAGTTGTACCTAAAAATGAGGAATTTTTCCAGTCCATTTAATAGCGGTCTATGGACTTGTCCTTTAGGAATCTATCTAACCCCTTTTTAAACTCCGTCAAGCTAACCGCCCGTACCACGTTCTCCGGCAATGAATTCCAGAGTCTAATTACACGTTGGGTGAAGAAAAATTTTCTCCGATTCGTTTTAAATTTACCACACTGTAGCTTCAACTCATGCCCTCTAGTCCTAGTATTTTTGGATAGCGTGAACAGTCGCTTCACATCCACCCGATCCATTCCACTCATTATTTTATACACTTCTATCATATCTCCCCTCAGCCGTCTCTTCTCCAAGCTGAAAAGCCCTAGCCTTCTCAGCCTCTCTTCATAGGAAAGTCGTCCCATCCCCACTATCATTTTCGTCGCCCTTCGCTGTACCTTTTCCAATTCTACTATATCTTTTTTGAGATACGGAGACCAGTACTGAACACAATACTCCAGGTGCGGTCGCACCATGGAGCGATACAACGGCATTATAACATCCGCACACCTGGACTCCATACCCTTCTTAATAACACCCAACATTCTATTCGCTTTCCTAGCCGCAGCAGCACACTGAGCAGAAGGTTTCAGCGTATCATCGACGACGACACCCAGATCCCTTTCTTGATCCGTAACTCCTAACGCGGAACCTTGCAAGACGTAGCTATAATTCGGGTTCCTCTTACCCACATGCATCACTTTGCACTTGTCAACATTGAACTTCATCTGCCACTTGCACGCCCATTCTCCCAGTCTCGCAAGGTCCTCCTGTAATCGTTCACATTCCTCCTGCGACTTGACGACCCTGAATAATTTTGTGTCATCGGCGAATTTAATTACCTCACTAGTTATTCCCATCTCTAGGTCATTTATAAATACATTAAAAAGCAACGGACCCAGCACAGACCCCTGCGGGACCCCACTAACTACCCTCCTCCACTGAGAATACTGGCCACGCAATCCTACTCTCTGCTTCCTATCTTTCAACCAGTTCTTAATCCATAATAATACCCTACCTCCGATTCCATGACTCTGCAATTTCTTCAGGAGTCTTTCGTGCGGCACTTTGTCAAACGCCTTCTGAAAATCCAGATATACAATATCAACCGGCTCCCCATTGTCCACATGTTTGCTTACCCCCTCAAAAAAATGCATTAGATTGGTGAGGCAAGACTTCCCTTCACTAAATCCGTGCTGACTTTGTCTCATCAGTCCATGTTTTTGTATATGCTCTGCAATTTTATTCTTAATAATAGCCTCCACCATCTTGCCCGGCACCGACGTCAGACTCACCGGTCTATAATTTCCCGGATCTCCTCTGGAACCCTTCTTAAAAATCGGAGTAACATTGGCTACCCTCCAGTCTTCCGGTATTACACTCGATTTTAGGGACAGATTGCATATTTCTAACAGTAGCTCCGCAAGTTCATTTTTTAGTTCTATTAATACTCTGGGATGAATACCATCAGGTCCCGGTGATTTACTACTCTTCAGCTTGCTGAACTGACCCATTACATCCTCCAAGGTTACAGAGAATTTGTTTAGTTTCTCCGATTCCCCCGCTTCAAATATTCTTTCCGGCACCGGTGTCCCCCCCAAATCCTCCTCGGTGAAGACCGAAGCAAAGAATTCGTTTAATTTCTCCGCTACGGCTTTGTCCTCCTTGATCGCCCCTTTAACACCATTTTCGTCCAGCGGCCCAACCGACTCTTTGGCCGGTTTCCTGCTTTTAATGTATCTAAAAAAGTTTTTACTATGTATTTTTGCTTCCAACGCTAATTTCTTCTCAAAGTCCTTTTTTGCCCTCCTTATCTCCGCTTTGCATTTGGCTTGGCATTCCTTATGATCTATCCTGTTACTTTCAGTTGGTTCTCTTCTCCACTTTCTGAAGGATTGTTTTTTGGCTCTAATGATTTCCTTTATCTTACTGTTTAGCCACGCCGGCTGACGTTTAGTCTTTTTTCCCTTTTTTCTAATACGTGGAATATATTTGTCCTGAACCTCCAGGATGGCGTTTTTAAACAGCATCCACGCCTGATGCAAGTTTTTTACTCTGCGAGCTGCTCCTTTCAGTCTTTTTTTCACCATTTTTCTCATTTTGTCGTAATCACCTTTTCTATAGTTAAACGCTAGCGTACTTGATTTCCTAGTTTCACTTCCTTCAATGCCAATATCAAAACCGATCATATTATGATCACTGTTATCAAGCGGCCCTCGTATCGTTACCCCCTGCACTAGATCATGAGCACCACTAAGGACTAAGTCTAGTATTTTTCCTTCTCTTGTCGGCTCCTGAACTAGCTGTTCCATGAAGCTGTCCTTGATTTCATCAAGAAATCTTATGTCCCTTGCGTGTACAGATGTTACATTACCCCAGTCTATATGCGGGTAATTGAAATCCCCCATTATTATTGTGTTGCCCAGTTTGTTTGCGTCCCTGATTTCCTTTAACATTTCCGCATCCGTCTGTTCGTCCTGGCCAGGCGGACGGTAGTACACTCCTATCACTATCCTTTTCCCCTTTGCACATGGAATTTCAATCCACAGTGATTCCAAGGAGTGTTTTGCTTCCTGCAGAATTTTCAATCTATTTGATTCAAGGCTCTCGTTAATATACAATGCTACCCCTCCACCAATCCGATTCACCCTATCACTACGATATAATTTGTACCCCGGTATGACAGTGTCCCACTGGTTATCCTCCTTCCACCAGGTCTCAGAGATGCCTATTATATCTAATTTTTCATTTAGTGCAATATATTCTAACTCCCCCATCTTATTTCTTAGGCTCCTGGCATTCGCATATAGACATTTCAAACTATGTTTGTTGTTCCTAAGTACATCATGCTTAGTACTTGACAGTATTAATTGGCAATCTTTTGTCTGATTTTTATTGTTATTTAAAGATACCCGATCTACTACAATCTCTTTTGCAACCTCACTATCAGGATACTCTATCTTCCCTGTTATGGTGATATCTTTGAAAGATACCTTATCCCGAACCATGCTCTTTTGAGCGACTGTCGGCCTTCCCCCCATTTCTAGTTTAAAAGCTGCTCTATCTCCTTCTTAAACGCCGATGCCAGCAGCCTGGTCCCACTCTGGTTAAGATGGAGCCCATCCTTTCGGAATAGGCTCCCCCTTCCCCAGAATGTTGCCCAGTTCCTAACAAATCTAAAGCCCTCCTCCCTGCACCATCGTCTCATCCACGCATTGAGACTCTGGAGCTCTGCCTGTCTCTTGGGCCCTGCGCGTGGCACAGGTAGCATTTCAGAAAATGCTACCCTGGAGGATCTGGATTTCAGCTTTCTACCTAAGAGCCTAAATTTTGCTTCCAGAACCTCTCTCCCACATTTTCCTATGTCATTGGTACCCACATGTACCAAGACAGCGGACTCCTCCCCAGCACTATCTAGAATCCTATCTAGGTGACACGTGAGGTCCGCCACCTTCGCACCAGGCAGGCAAGTCACCAGGCGATCCTCACGTCCACCAGCCACCCAGCTATCTATATGCCTAATGATCGAATCACCAAGTACAACAGCTGTCCTAACCTTTCCCTCCCGGGCAACATTTGGAGATATATCCTCGGTGCGGTACTTCCTTGTGTAGAAGAAAACGGGGGGATGCGTCCCATCCTAGACCTAAGGGCCCTGAACAAATTCCCTGTCTGCGAGAAGTTCAGGATGGTTTCTCTGGGCACCCTTCTTCCCATGATTCAGGAAAACTATTGGCTGTGCTCTCTGGACTTAAAGGATGCTTACACGCGATTCTTTCAGCTCACAGGAAGTATCTTCGATTTCGGCTGGGAATGCAGCACTTTCAGTACCGTGTACTGCCATTTGGCCTACAGTCAGCTCCCAGAGTATTCACAGAATGTCTAGCAGTAGTTGCAGTGTCACTACGCAGATTGGGAGTGCATGTGATTCCTTATCTCGATGATTGGCTGGTGAAGAGCACCTCAGAGGCTGGTGCTCAGGAGTCCATACAGAGGACTATTCAGGTTCTAGAACTACTAGGGTTTGTAATAAATTACCCCAAGTCCCATCTCACACCTGTTCAAAAATTGGAGTTCATTGAAGCACTGCTGGACACGAGGATAGTTCGGGCCTAACTCCCAAAGGCATTGGTGGGCAACCTTCTGTCCCTGGTGTCCACCAAATTTTGAAACTCTCTGCAGTGGTGGACAATTCGGTCCATTCTGACCATGGGACACCCATTCCAAATCCGTCAGCCGTAGAAAGTGCTGACGACGGATGCATCTCTCCTAGGGTGGGGGGGCTCATGTAGATGGGCTTCACACTTAGGGAGCCTGGTCCACCCAGGAAACAGGTTTTCAGATCAACCTCCTGGAACTTCGAGCGATCTGGAACGCTCTAAAGGCCTTCAGAGATTGGCTGTCCAACCAAATTATCTTAATTCAAGCAATCAGGTTGCAATGTACTACAACAAGCAGGGGGCACCAGGTCTTGCCCTCTGTGTTAGGAGGCCATCCAGATGTGGCTTTGGGCACACCATCACGGCATGGTTCTGCAAGCCACTTATCTGGCTGGCGTAAACAGTTTGGCCGACAGATTGAGCAGGGTTATGCAACCTCATGAGTGGTTGCTAAATATGGGTGTAGCCCGCAAGATCTTCCGAGTGTGGGGCACCCCCTCGATGGATCTTTTTGCCACTCAGCTCAATCACAAGGTCCCTCAGTTCTGTTCCAGGCTTCAGGCCCACGACAGACTAGCGTCAGATGCCTTTCTCTTACATTGGGGAACAGGCCCTTCTGTATGTGTATCCTTCCATACCTCCTGGCGGGCAACACTTTTGCTGAAACTCAAACAAGACAGAGGAACCATGATCCTGATTTGGTTCCCTCTTCTTCTGGAATTGTCCTCCGAAGAACCGTGGAGATTGGAGTGTTTCCCGACACCCATTATACAGAACGAGGGGTCACTTCTACATCCCAACCTCCAGTCTCTGGCTCTCACGGCCTGGATGTTGAGAGCCTAGAGTTCTCTTCCTTAGGTCTTTTGGAGGGTGTCTCCCTGGTCTTGCTTTCTTCCAGGAAAGATTCCACCAAGAGGTGTTACTCTTACAAATGGAGGAGGTTTGCTGTCTGGTGTGACAGCAAAGCCGTAGATACTACACGGACCCTACTTGAATATCTTCTACATTTATTAGAGTCTGTTCTTAAGACCAACTCCGTAAGGGTTCACCTTGGTGCAATTAGTGCTTATCAGCGTGTAGAAGGTAAGCCTATCTCTGGACAGCCTTTAGTTGTTCGCTTCATGAGAGGTTTGCTTTTGTCAAAGCCCATTGTCAGACCTCTGCCAGTGTCATGGGATCTCAATGTTGTTCTCACCCAGCTGATGAAAGCTCCTTTTGAGCCACTGAATTCCTGCCATCTGAAGTACTTGACCTGGAAGGTCATTTTCTTGGTGGCTGTTACTTTGGCTGTTACTTCAGCTCGTAGAGTCAGTGAGCTTCAGGCCCTAGTAGTGAGTGGATGCACCTTAAGTTTCATCACAACAGAGTAGTCCTCCGCACACATCCTAAGTTCCTGCTGAAGGTGGTGTCTGAGTTCCATCTGAACCAGTTGATTGTCTTGCCAACATTTTTTCCCTGTCTTCATGTCCACCCTGGCAAAAAGCAGCTTGCACAGCTTGGACTGCAAGAGAGCACTGGCCTTTTACATGGAGCGGACGAAGCCCTTCAGACTGTCCAGTTGTTTGTTTCTTTTGATCCCAACAGGAGGGGAGTAGCTATCGGAAAACGCACAATCTCCAGTTGGCTAGCAGACTGCATTTCCTTCGCTTATGCTCAGGCTGGGCTGACTCTGGAGGGCCGTGTCACGGCTCATAATGTCAGAGTCATGGCTGTGTTGGTGGCTCACTTAAAGTCAGCCTCCATTGAAGACATTTGCAAGGCTGCAACGTGGTCATCCGTCCACACATTCACATCTCATTACTGCCGAGCAGGATACCTGACGCAACAGTCGGTTTGGGCAGTCGGTGCTGCAGAATCTGTTTGTGGTCTAGAATCCAACTCCACCCCCATAGGCCCTTTTTGTTCTGTTCCAGGCTGCACTCTCAACTAGTTGTATATAGTTTCAGGTTAATCTATGTTATGTACTTGCCATTGCGAGGTCCAATTGGCCAACCTTTGTTGTTCTTTTTTGGGTGAGCCTGGATGGTAGGGGTACTCCAATTGTGAGTATAATACAGCTTGCTTGTCCATGGTGAAAGCAAAGATACTTACCTGTAGCAGGTATTCTCCAAGGACAGCACGCTGATTATTCTCACAAGCTCCCCTTGGAGTTGTCTCCTCTATCTCTCTTTTTACTCCTCACTGAACTGAGGAGCATGGCCGTGCAGCGGGCGGGATGATATTTGGCGCATGCGTGGTCCGACGTGCTGCATGATCAGAAGGCTCTAGCAAGCTTTTTGCTGTGTGAAATGCCGGTTTCCAGGCCGGCGTGGATCGCCGACCCAATTGTGAGAATAATCAGCCTGCTGTCCTCTGAGAATACCTACTACGTGTAAGTATCTTCGCTTTACCCTCCAATTTCCCCACTAAAATCCTCCGCACTTCCTGTAAAAGGTCAAGCAATATACTCTCCTTCAAGTGATTAGGTGTGTGGATTGTCAACAAGTGTAGCAAAGAGAAAAAGTTATCCAAGGTGTAAAACGAGCACTCAAACTCTACCGGTGTATGGATTTGTCTGACCAAACCAGTCTCCCAAGTGACGAAGTAAAATGCTTGATTGTAATGTTTTAAATCGGGAAGTCCAATGCTTCCTCCTCTCCAATTGCCTAACATAGTGGCCAGCCATATTTTTGGTTTTTTATTTGCTCAGCACAAGCGACTAAAATCTATAAATACCTCTCAAATCCTTCTGCAAGAGCCTCAAAGGTAAGATCCGAAGAACATAGAGCCATCAGGATAACTGGACCGTTTTGAAAAGGCTTATCCTTCCCAGCCAAGGATAGAGGGAGGTCTCTCTAGCACTCCAGGTGCCGCTGAGTATCCTCCATGAGGATCGAAATGTTAAGACGATATAGAGTCCTTGTCGAATACCCAAATATCTAAGGGAGCCAGCAGCCCATTGTAAGGGAAAGTCTGGACCCCAAGAATTTTGTAACTGCAGTGATGACGGTAAGGCTTCTGATTTCTCTAAATTAAGATGAAACCCTGCACACTTCCCATATTCCTGAAATGATTCTAGTAACGCTGCGAGGGATTCCTTTGGGTTCATGAGGTGAACCAAGAGATCGTCAGTGAAAGCCAACACCTTGAAACAGGACCAATCAATGTCCGGGTTCGCCACAATATCCCGAAGAAAGGGATCTAGTGACAGCACAAAGAGAAGGGTAGAAAGAAGGCAGCCTTGCTTAGTCCCCCTGAGCACTGGAAAGATCAGAGATTCCTGCCCATTAACTAGCACCCTTGCCTGGGATGCCAAATATAACGCCTTGATTACTGAAAGAAAACGCCCTGCCATATGTAGCCAAAGAGGCAAACAGGAAATACCAGTGCACCCAGTCAGAGGCCTTCTCAGATTCAAAACTTATAAGCATGGACTGAAAGTCGCCTCTCTGTCTGTATTCCAAAGTGGCCAGTATTGTCTGAAGGTTCTTAGCTTTCGGAGCGATCCTTAACAAAGCTCACCTGTGATTCATGAATAGGGCAAAATACGAGCTAACCAGTTAGCTGCTATTTTTGCAAACAGTTTGGCCTCGTAATTCAAGAGAGAGAGAGGTTGATAACCCTGGTAGTATAGGGTCTCTTCCTTTCTTAAGTAAGACGATTATTTGCACCATATCCAGTGACGAGGGCATAGACTCCATGTGTACTCCGATCCCATGACTCTCCAGGAAACTGGAGAGTCATGGGATCGGAGGCAGTGTATTATTATGGATTAAGAGCTGGTTAAAGGATAGGAAGCAGAGAGTAGGGTTAAATGGCCATTATTCTCGATGGAGATGGGTGGTTAGTGGGGTCCCTCAGGGGCCTGTAATGGGACCGCTGCTTCTTAACATATTTATAAATGACCTTGAGATGGGAGTAACTAGTGAGGTAATTAAATTCGCAGATGACACAAAGTTATCCAGGGTTGTCTTGTCGCGGGAGGAGTGTGAAAAATTACAAGAAGACCTTGTGAGACTGGAGGATTGGGCGTCCAAATGGCAGATGAAGTTCAACATTGACAAGTGCAAAGTGATGCATGTGGGAAGGAGGAATCCGAATTACAGCTATGTTATGCAAGGTTCCGGGTTAGGAGTTACGGATCGAGAAAGGGATCTGGGAGTCATCGTGGATAGGACGTTGAAATCTTCAGCTCAATGTGCTGCGGCGGCTAAGAAGGCGAACAGAATGTTGAGTATTATTAGAAAAGGGATGGAAACCAAGCATGAGGATGTTATAATGCCGTTATATCGCTCCATGGTGCGACCGCACGTGGAGTATTGTGTTCAGTTCTGGTTGCCTCATCTCAAAAAAGATATAAAGGAATTGGAGAAGGTGCAGAGAAGGGCGACAAAAATGATAAAAGGGATGGGACGACTACCCTATGAGGAGAGGTTAAGACGGCTAGGACTCTTTAGCCTGGAGAGAAGGCGGCTGAGAGGTGATATGATAGAGGTTTACAAAATAATGAGCGGGATAGAGTAGACAGATGTGAAGCGTTTGTTTACGCTTTCTAACAATAATAGAACCAGGGGACACAAGATGAAATTAGAATGTGGTAGGTTTAAAACAAATCGGAGAAAGTTTTTCTTTACTCAGCGCGTAGTTAGACTCTGGAACTCATTGCCGGAGAAGGTAGTGACGGCAGCTGGCCTTGCTGAGTTTAAAGGGGGTCTGGACAGATTTCTGAAGGAAAAGCCCATTGATCGTTATTATAATTTTGGGTTTTTTGCCAGGTTCTTGGGGCTTGGCTTGGCCGCTGTTGAAGACAGAGTGCTGGGCTTGATGGACCTTTGGTCTTTTCCCAGCGTGGCAGTGCTTATATGTACAATCTTATTTAATAAGTTGGTGAGTGGGGATACAACCTCTGTACCCATAAGCTTGTAAAATTCTGCACGAAAATAGTCTACCCCAGGAGCCTTGAGCAGTGTGGGCTACGATCTGTTGCTAATGTAACCTTGTCCTCTTGTATTGGTGAGTTTAGATAGTCTCTATCTTCCTTTCCCAATAGAGGGCAATGACACTGTGTCTAAATATAACTTTCCCGGGAGACCCACATCTGAGGGCAAAGCATAGAGGCAACGATAGTAATTATGAAAAATATCACATATAGCCTCATCCGAATGGACGAACTCCCCTTGCGTCACAGAGCGTCAGGAAATCTAGACTGCCCCTATTTGACTGACTGTATATTTGTCCTTTAGATTGTAAGCTCCTTTGAGCAGGGACTGTCCTTCTATGTTAAATTGTACAGCGCTGCGTAACCCTAGTAGCACTTTAGAAATGTCAAGTAGTAGTAGTAGTAGTTTTTTGTTGACTCCCTTTAGGGATGGATCAATCAGACAAGTAACTGCCCTGCTTTATTACCATGTCTGTGTAGCCTGTAACGATAGTACTACTACGACTTAAGAGCCCGCTGATGAAGAAGTGTGTTCAATGCCACCAGCAGATCTAGCACTTGTTGACGATGTGCTTTCGTTTGGGAGGCCCCAAAGTGTTTCCTGGCGCGATGGAGTTGTGAGCCTAGCCTCAGTATTTACCTGTCTCTCGGAACTCTGACATAGTGTGACTAAGTTATTATTCTCCCCCCCCCCTCTGAAGTACTGCCTTTGTTGCTTCCCAATATAACACTGGATCAGTCTTATGGGCCGTGTTGTTGATCTTGCAAGTCTTCCAACAATTTAAAAGCCGTTCCTGAAAAATAGGATCTTTGTACAAATTGAGGAAACATCCAACAGCCACATCGGCTCTCACTTGGTCGTAGGCCCAATCTATCCACACCCAAACATGATCCGATGTGACACATGGGCCTATTTCTGCTTTCTCCACCCTACCAAACTCCCTCCTTAACAAAAGATAGTCTACTCGAGCCTGGGTGGAGTGCACCAGAGAAAGATGGGTATAATCTTTGTCCGAATGATGCAGCTCCCTCCAAACATCAGTGAGATCTAACAGACGGCTCAGCTGAAGCAAACCTTTATTAGTATGGTAGGACTTGGGTTCTCCTGGTATAGACTTGTTTACCCTAGGGTCCCATACTGCATTAAAGTCCCCCCCCACCCCCACCACTAGGGAATTGTGCTTCTATTGTAGAAGGAGGTTAATCATTGTTTGATAGAATTTTTTATCATACTGGTTCGAGGCATATGTTACAGATAAGAAAAGCATGATGATTGACAACCACTTCAGCCAAGACATATCGGCCCACTGGGTCTACTTCTAAAGGATGTACTTTCTCCGCTATTCCCTTCCTAACCGAAATGGCAACCCCGCCCCTCTTTCCCTGGGCTGCCACTGCCACACAATCCCCCACCCATCAAGTTTTGAGTTTGGCATGCTCCAAAGCATTCAGATGCGTCTCTTGCAACAGGGCAATGTCAATTTTGTGTCTATGTAAATGTTGTAAAATTTTTGACCTCTTTATAGGTGACTTTATCCCCCCCACATTCCCAGTCACCAAGTTCACCATGGAAAAATTGCAAACAAGGCCTTTACATGCTCTGCTCCCAATCTTTGAATCCAGAAGGGGTATCCCAGCCAGCGCCCCTCCAAGAACAGTGCCTCAGAGTCTTCACAGCCCCAAACATAAACATGCAACATCTCAATCCTCTTATGCAAACACATCCACAGATCCATCCAGACATTTTTGATCAGCTTCTGACCCTGTAACCCTAATTCCCCAGTCCCCTCCAACCCCACTCCCACAGATTAATGTCCCCCCCCCCCCCATAGGAAATGTCACATCTAACATCTCCCCCTCGTCCCCCTTTGCAACCATACCAGACCAATATTATGGCGTCGGACCCCGCCTCTTACTGAAGAATAATGAAATATATGCAAAAAAAAAAGTCCAAGCTCATGCCTAATCAAATGAACTTGGGCCAGTGTTTCACCTAAACAATGTCACAGTCTTGCCTCGGCTCGAGTACACTTAATTTCGGTACTATAACAGTACATCATAGGCTTCATCTAGTCTCGTTTAAACTTCACACAGTAAAATCGCCCAATGTGGAAGGTCATGTAAACAGTTTTTGTTGGGTCAGGGCATTAAGTAGTAGCATGCATCCAATCAATGGTCAACAAGTCAGAACCATGTCTTCCTCTGCTTCCAGCTCCCCCAATTACAAGAGGAACACGTGAGCTGCCTCCACCATCGTGTAAATCTGGGAAGAACCATTGTGGGTGATCTTGAGTGACAGAGATACATCAGAGCAAACTTTATTTTTAAAGAAAACAATTTAGAGCATATGGAGGCAAAGGCTCTGTGTTGTGCTGCCACTCCAGCCGAGTAATCCTGAAAGCAAAGAATCTGCATGTTTTATCTTCCATAGGTGGTCAACTATTCCATATTTGGTTTTGTTCAGTGTGACTAGTATTTTAATAGTACATAGGGGGATCTGTGCCAATCTTATTTGTTGTGTTTTTACCAATAGGACATGCACTGGTGTTTCATCACTTCGTCTTAATAAGTAGGCTGTTGCTGTGTCAGTCGTAGGAGTTAATGCGGTGGCCATAGCTAGAAGGTTGTTCGGCTGTATAGAGAGAGGTGTGACCAGCAGAAGAAAGGGGGTGTTGATGCCCCTGTATAAGTCGTTGGTGAGGCCTCACCTGGAGTATTGTGTTCAGTTTTGGAGGCCGTATCTTGCTAAGGATGTAAAAAGAATTGAAGCGGTGCAAAGAAAAGCTACTAGAATGGTATGGGATTTGCGTTACAGGATGTATGAGGAGAGACTTGCTGACCTGAACATATGTATACTCTGGAGGAAAGGAGAAACAGGGGTGATATGATACAGACATTCAAATATTTGAAACCTTTTCCGGAGATGCGAAGGTGGTAGAACGAGAGGACATGAAATGAGATTGAAGGGGGCAGACTCAAGAAAAATGTCAGGAAATATTTTTTCACGGATAGAGTAGTGGATGCTTGGAATGCCCTCCCACGGGAGGTGGTGGAGATGAAAACGGTAGCGGAATTCAAACATGCGTGGGATAAACATAAAGGAATCCTGTTCAGAAGGAAGGGATCCTCAGGAGCTTAGCCAAGATTGGGTGGCAGAGCCGGTAGTGGGAGACGGGGATAGTGCTAGGCAGACTTATACGGTCTGTGCCAGGGCCAGTGGTGGGAGGCGGGGCTGGTGGTTGGGAGGGCGGCAATAGTGCTGGGCAGACTTATACGGTCTGTGCCAGAGCTGGTGGTGGGAGGCGGGGCTGGTGGTTGGGGGGGGGGCAGCGATAGTGCTGGACAGACTTATATGGTCTGTTCCCTGAAAATGACAGGTACAAATCAAGGTAAGGTATACACAAAAAGTGGCACATATGAGTTTATTTTGTTGGGCAGACTGGATGGACCGTGCAGGTCTTTTTCTGCCGTCATCTACTATGTTAATCCACACCAGGACCTTTGCTTTCTATCCCATGAGTCTTTAATTTTCTCATGAGAAACTTTATCAAAAGCTTTCTGAAAATCTAGATACACTACATCAACTGGCTCGCCTTTATCTGTATGTTTGTTTACGCCTTCAAAGAAATAAAGCAGATTGGTGAGGCAAGACTTCCCTTTGCTGAACCCATTTGACTCTGTCCCATTAAACCGTATTTGCTGATCTGGCTAGTGATGTGTAAACTGGTTAATGATATGTAACTTGTTATTAAAATTATTCATAGTACCTGAAGATTGGAGGGTGGCCAATGTAATGCTGATTTTTTAAAAAGGGTTCCAAGAGTGATTTGGGAAATTACAGACTGGTAAGCCTGATGTCAGTGCCGGGCAAAATAGTGAAAAGTACTATAAAGAATAACATTACTGAACACACAGATAAAACATTTAATGGGACAAAGGCAACATGGATTCAGTCAAGGGAAGTTTTGCCTCAGCAGTTTGCTTCATTTTTTTGAAGGTGTGAATAGACATGTTGATAAATGTGAGCCGGTTGATGTAGTATATCTAGATTTTCAGAAAGCTTTTCACAAAGGCCTTTGAGACTCCTGAGAACATTAAAAAGCCATGAGATAGGAAGCAATGTTTTTTTGTTGTGTATTAAGAACTGGTTAAATGATAAAAAACATAGGGTAGGGTTAAATGGCCATTTCTCGTAGTGGAATGTCCCAGGCATCTGTACTGGGACTGGTGGTATTTAACATTTTATAAATGATCTGGAAATGGGAATGACAAGTGAAGTGCTTAAATTTGCAGATGACACAAAACTATTCAAATTTGTTAAAACATGTGGATTGTGAAAAATTTCAGGAAGACCTTAGGAAATTGGAAGACTGGGCATTCAAATAGTAGACAAAATTTAATGTGGACAAATGGAAAGTGAAGGTCCGAAGAAACAGGCAGGCGATCCACAAGATCCAGAATAGATGACACAATATCAGATTGTTAATAATAAAAATCCAAAGCAGTCCAAGTTTATTCACCACATAAAAAATAATTGTCCAAGGACAAGTAGGCCATAATGTTCACAGTTGGGTAAAGCGATCCTGCATTGTCTGGTTCCGGAGCTTTTATCAAGTTTTTAAGAGCTTTGTGGAGCACAAGCCTTCCTGCCCACTGTGAGTGCGGTTACCGTAGTTGCCTTTTTTTTTTTTTTATTGCGGTGAGGAGTGGTTGCTTTTTGTGGCCTCTTTTCACAGCTCAGTTCGGAGAGCTGCCTTTGTGGGTGTTTTTGGTCCTCTTCTTTTTCACAGATTTGTTTTTCGGGTTCCCCTGTATTTTTTTTTTAGTGATTTGTTTTTTTCCCTCTTCTAAAATTTCCTTTATTTTTGTCATGTCGCTTGGATGTTTTTAGGCCTTGACTTCAGGCGCATTTCCCCTTTCTTTTTTCTGGTGCCTGAGTGCTTTTTCAGGCACCATTGTGTCATTTGATTTGGCTGCGGAATTTTCCCCTTTCATGTCCATGAAGAGCTTCAAGCAGTGTACCTGATGGAATCAGACCATCTCTGGTAAGGACACCCATTCATGGTGTATTTAGTGTTTAGGGCACGACCATAGCCCTACTAATAGTCCTTTGTCTTCATATGAAGAAAGGGACTCAACCAGAGAACCTCAGTGCGAGGGAATTTTGGAGCCAGGTCGGCGGTGTCTGCATCGACAGCACTACACTGGCATTGGGAGCATCGGTCCGCATGGTTTCTAGACCTCTGGACACTGGGAGCAGTGGGGCATCAAGTGGGTCTCCATCTGCCTTGGTGGCCAGTGCTAGTCCTGGGACTGGCTGATGTTGGACCCGACCCCGAGGCGACGTGAGGATTTGACGTCGTCCTCATCAGCACCGAGGAGCCTCAATGACTGACTTTGGGCGAAGACCAAGAAGCATCAGCATGAAATCGCCGTAAACATGGTACCAAGAGCTCCAAGGCATTGAAGGATTCGGCACCCGAGAAGTGTCGGTGCTGGTAGGATTGCTCCCCCTCCATTCAGGAGGTGCTGATGCGTCGCCAGGACCCGGCTTCCGTCTCAACCCCAGCAGCTCCGCAGCCTGTCTCTGCACCAACGCCACAGTCTTTCCCGATGTCGGCCCTCAAGTGCATCCAAGCCTTTCTCCCCGAGCTGCTGGATGGCCTCTTGCAAAGGTGTGTATCGGCATTAGGGGTGCTTGCGTCTACCTTGCCTCCTGTTGTGTCTCCGCTTGGCTCTTAGCCTGCGGTGTGGCCTCTGACAGCAGCATCACTTGCGACCCCTGCTGTTGACTGTCACTCAGGTCGGTACACCCTCGACGTCGGTGGAGGAAGCTTCACCGTAGTTGAGGAGGTAAGACTCCTTGACACCCTTCTCGAGGACATGGCTCCTCCAAGCCTCAGCCCTCCCATGAGGCGTTCTTGACTGACAGCGATGAGGAGCGCTCATGGGAGTCAGAGGAGGATCCTAGGTACTTTTCAGAGGATGAGTCCTATGGCATCCCCTCAACCCTACCCTCCACTAGAAAGGTGAAAATCTCTATATTCAAGTGCCTTTCTTTTCCCTCTTTTGTGAAGGAAATGGTGGCTACATTCCATTTCCTTTGGAGGTGGAGGACTAGTCCAGGGCCAAGGTGCTCTAGGTCCTGGACTGCACGTGTCTTCCTAGGGAGGCTGTGACTTTCCCTCTGCACAAGTTCCTGAAGGATGTTCTGGTGCGGAACTGGGAGTCCCCTTTGTCGCGGTACTGCCCAAGAAGATTGATACCATGTACCAGATCCACAGCACACCTGGATTTGATAAGCCTCAGTTGCTGCTTCATTCCTTGGTGGTGGAATCTGCTCTCAACAGTGCCAAGAGTTCTAGAGACTATGCTTCAGCACCCCCCCAGGCAGAGAAACTAGGACGTTAGTTGAAAGAGGTGATCTTTATTGGAACAGTTCAAAAGACTTGACATAGCAGTTGTGTTTTGGCATCTAAAACGCCTGCTTCAGGAGACTCGTGATGTTTGTAGTTCAGATATAAGCAAAATTTTCTGGGATCAAATATAAACTTTAAATGAATAAAGTGGATCCAAAGTACTTAAGAGCGCATAAAAAAAACTTCCATCAGTTGAACGCTAAAAGAAGAGCATTTTGCTTATATCTTTTATACTTCTTTGAACTATCATCTCCCTCTTTTTTTTTTTTTTTTTTTTTGAAGAGCCAATCTGCCCTACTCCTTGGTGTTTCTCTTGCTGACGCACGTAGGGATTGATCATTCCTCCACTTTGTGTGGTTGCTTCCTCCATTGTATTCTGTTCCAGGCTGCACTCTATTTTCATATAGTTTCAGGTTTATCTGAGTACCCACCTTACTGTTGTGAGGCCCAATCGACCAGTGTTTGTTTTCATTGAGCCTGCATTCTAGGGATACCCCAATTGTGAGAATTACGGCCTGCTTGTCCATGGGAATAAAATGAAGATACTTGCCTGTAGCAGGTACTCTTCAAGGACAGCAGGTCTTATATTCTCACTAACCCTCCCACCTCCCCTTGGAGTTTCTTTTTTTTATGTTATAGTATTTAACTACGGTATCCGTGCTCTTGCGGTGGGCCATAAGACACTCTCGCATGTGTGGTGGAGTGTGGCTCATGCTCCACAAAGGTCCAGACTGGGCAATGCAGAATTGCATTACCCAGTTGTGAGAATAAAAGGCCTGCTGTCCTCGGAGAATACCTTCTACAGGTAAGTATCTTCGCTATACATAATTAAAAGCCTGACATGGCCATCATGTTTTGCCCTTACAAGGCTGCGTCGGGGTCTGTTAAAAAAGATAGGTCAATAAATATGTAAAAATGTTAGTATAAATCATAAATTTGTAATGCATGAAAAGATGGTGGTGTAAATTATAAAAAAACACTCTTAATAGTAGTGGTAAGCCACAGGTTAGCCAAAACACATTCATATGAAGAGATACACTAACAGCCATGTAAAAAACATGCATAAAGTTGCAAAAATGTTAAAAAGATTGAATCTGTCAAATGGTGAAATAGAGCACACGTTCTTTCTCTCCTTGCAGTACTAGCTTATGGTGAATCTACCATAGCAAAGTTAATGCTCACTTAAACTGGCTGATGAAGGGTCATAGGTCACAGCAGTCATTTGTTTGTGTGTGTGTATGTTTGAAAGAATTATTTTATTGTGCTGTGATTTATGACCTCCTCATCAGCCAGTTTTAAGTGAGCCTTAACTTTGCTGTGGTAGATTCACCACAAGCTAGTGCTGCAAGGAGAGAAGGAATGTGTGCTGTATTGCACTGTCGGACTGATTCAATCTTTTTAACTTAGTAAGCATATGTTTTTTTTTTTTTCATTAGAACTTTTTATGCATGTTTTTTACATGGCTGTTAGTGTATCTCTTTATATGTATGTGTTTAGGCAGGTCTGTGGCTTACCACTACTATTCTTAATAATTATTTGTATTTGATTTACACCACCACCACCATCTTTATGTATTTATGTATATTTGTATTTATGATTTATACTAACATTTTTACGCATTTATTGACCCGTCTTTTAATGGCCCCTGATGCAGCCCTTGTAAAGGCGAACCATGGCTTTGTTGGGCTTTTAATTATTTATCTATGTATTTTTTTTTTATGTGGTGAATAAACTTGGGCATCTTAACGATCTGCTGTTTGTAGGCTAGTTTCAAATGGAAGGTGATGTACGTCGGGAAGAATAATCCAAATCATAGTTATCTGATGCTAAGTTCCACCTTAGGAGTTGGCACCCAAGAAAAAGATCTAGGTGTCATCGTTTGCAATATGCTGAAATCTGCCTGGTGTGTGGCAGCCAAAAAACCCAAAGTGCTAGGAATTTAAGAAAAGAGAATATTACAGTTCCCCATGGCTCCGTGGTGTAACCTCATCTTGAGTATTGTGTGCAGTTCCTGTCGTATCTCAGATATAGCAGAATTAGAAAAAGTTCAAAGAAGCGTGACCAAAATTAAGGCGATGGAGCTTCTCTCATATGAGGAAAGCTTAAGATCAGGGCTCTTCAGCTTGAAAAGGGGATATGATGGAGGCCTACAAAATCCTGAGTGGTATGGAATGGATAAATATAAATTGCTTTTTTTACTCTTTCGAAAGAAAAAGACTAGGGGACACTCAGTTACATGGTAATAATTTTAGAATAAATAGGAGGAAACACTTTTTTACTCAATAAAACAGCTCTGTATGTCATTGCTGGAGGATGTGGTAACAGCGAATAGCCTATTTGGGTTTAAAAAAATGTTTTGCCAAGTTCCTGGAAGAAAAGTCCATAGTCTGTTATTGAGTTAGACATGGGGAAATCACGTTTAGCACTTGTTTTGATCTTCTTTTCCCCGCACAAAGTTGCTTTCTATCTGCTACCCAATTCATTAGTGCCCCAATGATCAGAAGCAAACGTGGGCACTAGAAGCTATTAGCGTCATACTAATGCCCATGTTTGTTGCTGGCTCTGACTGCAAGTAGCATGCAAATGCATGCTAAATAAGGCATTACATATTCTTCCCCAGTGCTCAGCAGGCAAAGCGCCAAACAAGGGCACTGCTGCCGCAGCAAACCCTACACCAGCTGGGAGCTGGTGTTAGGGTTTGCAGAACATTTGGGATGAATGTGGAGTCCTGTCTAGCATGCATCTGTATGCTAGCAGGCCTCCCCATCCTACCCCGGGCCAAGAACCCTGCCCCCCAATGCACCCGACATGGGCTGGCTGTCCAGTGGACCTGCAGCCCCTCCAAACCACACCCCTCCCTGGACAGAGAGGGCTAGAGATTTGGTGGACCTCCAGCCTCCCAGCTGCGCCCTCAAACCTCACTAACCTGTACCTCGAAGAGACTGAGGATGGAGTAGCACTCCTTCCTCCTTCAAGCGCCGCCTCCAAAATAAGGGAAGCCATTCCTAGCACATTCCAGGATGCACTGGGCAGAGTGCTGCCATTTTGAAGGCGGCGCTGGAAGGAGGAGGGAGTGCTACTCTGTACTTCGTCTCTTTGAGGTACAGGAGGGTGAGGTTTCTTTTGGAGTAGCTACATAAATGAACACTGCTTCAATAGTTTTTGGGCTTGAAAGCAGTATATAAGAAATTAAAGAAAAGCTTTTAAAAGTTCTCTCTTTTCTAGACTGCCATTGATTGCGTTTGGATCACCTGGTTCTTATATTCCCTTCCCTCTACCACCTCATTGTAGTGTTATGTTTTTGTAGTCAAGTGCTCAGAGCCATCTTCAGAATCTGTTTTCTTAAGCCACATATCTAGTTGATCATAATTTTATTTTTGACATTTCTACCTTGCATTTTCCCAAGAAAGTTCAGGTTCAATGTGGCTTACAAAACAAATTAAGAAGAAGCATTATAAGACAATTAATATTAATACAAGAATACAGCTTAAAAAATCTTTTCATATTAGCTGAACACAGTTCTAAAGAAGTGGGCTTTAAGTAAACTTCTAAACAACGTACAATGTGTCTGATATACTTCTGAGTAATAAGTTCCAGAGTTTGATACTTTGGTAAGAAAAATTAGCATTATGGATAGTTTTGTAGGTTGTTTTTACAACTTGGGAAATGCAATATGGCATATTCTTTAGATGATGAGGTGGCATTTCATGGTGCTAACGTAATAAGATCTATCATATATGATGGTAAGGTACCATAAAGAATTTGATGAACAAGAACACAGAGCTCGAATATTGTGTTCAATTCTGATCGCCACATCTCAAAAAAGATATAGTGGAATTAGAAAAAGGTGCAGAGAAGGGCGACGAAAATGATAAAGGGGATGGGACAACTTCCCTATGAGGAAAGGCTAAAGCGGCTAGGGCTCTTCAGCTTGGAGAAAAGGCGGCTGAGGGGAGATATGATAGAAGTGTATAAAATAATGAGTGGAGTTGAACGGGTAGATGTGAAGCGTCTGTTCACGCTTTCCAAAAATACTAGGACTAGGGGGCATTCGATGAAGCTACAATGTAGTAAATTTAAAATGAATCAGAGAAAATGTTTCTTCACTCAACGTGTAATTAAACTCTGGAATTCGTTGCCAGAGAATGTGGTAAAGGCAGTTAGCTTAGCGGAGTTTACAAAAGGTTTGGATGGCTTCCTAAAGGAAATGTCCATAGACTGTTATTAAATGGACTTGGGAAAATCCACTATTTCTGGGATAAGCAGTATAAAATGTTTTGTACATTTTTGGGATCTTGCCGGGTATTTGTGACCTGGATTGGCCACTGTTGGAAACAGGATGCTGGGCTTGATGGACCTTTGGTCTTTCCCAGTATGGCAATACTTATGTACTTTCATTGATAGGTAACTAGTGTAGGTCCTTAAGAAGAGGAGATGCTTTAATGGACCATGGCGATCTATATATAAGGCGGGTAGCTGGGTTTTGTACAGTTTGCAGTTTTCTTAGGAGACTCCACTTAATACCTGCTTAAATTGAATTGCAGTAGTCAGATTTGGTTAAGACTAACAACTGAACTAAAGTGCGAAAGGCTAATCTTGAAAAGAATGGTGTTAATCTTTTTAAGTTTCTACAATGAATTAGACATTTGAGACTAGTTTTGAAATTTGGCAATCAAAAGGAAGAAACTGATCAATTAAGATCCCCAAGATTTTGAATTAAATCCAGCTTGTCACTTTTTACATGTTACAGCTAGAAAATGTTAATGTTTACAACTGTCAGTCTGCAAATAATAGAATCAGTTTTCCCTTTCTCTTATAGGAAACGTATGAGAACATACCAGGTCCATCTAAGATTACATTTCTTC
The DNA here is from genome assembly GCF_901765095.1 of Microcaecilia unicolor. Classification (NCBI taxonomy): domain Eukaryota; kingdom Metazoa; phylum Chordata; class Amphibia; order Gymnophiona; family Siphonopidae; genus Microcaecilia; species Microcaecilia unicolor. The sequence goes on along the minus strand of NC_044034.1, from coordinate 241,246,801 downwards.
TGCATTCTATCAGAAATGCTGCTGCTGCTGAGGAGGTATATTTCAAGAATTCTTTCTGTAAAACAATTGAGTCTTCTGGGTCTGAGGAGAAAGCCTGGTGGATTAGGTGCTTTTATAACCTCATGTAATAAAAAAAAAAAGTGCTAAAAATCAGCATTAGATTGTTTTACCTTTTGTAATAACTTTTCACCTTTTATCTTAAAATTTTTTTATACCACTTCTACAGGTAAAAAATACATTTGTTCAAAGTGGTTAATAAGGATACATTCATAATTTTAAAAAGTTTTACAATAAAATAGAGGTTCCATGTAAGGTTTCTGACTCCCTTTCATAAAATCATTCAATCCAGAAAAAAACAGGTTTTTAGCTGCTTTTTTTAAAATATTTTTTTCTTTCTTAAAACTTGCATTATACAGTCCAAGCAATGAAATATTAAAGAAATAACAATATTACCATCCAATACAATAACTAAGCAATTGGAGGAAAAGAAATCTGGTTACTATTATAAGTTCTCCGTAAATTGGGAAGAGCAAGAGATCTAATGTGAACAAGAAAATTTCAAGCATTAAAGCTTTATAAGAAAAACAAGTTAGAGCTAGATAGTTAAGGGGTCCCTTTTCCTAAGCTGCAGTAAAAAGTGGCCTTCATTAGCTTGGGCACCACGCCCACTTTTTACCACAGCTGGAATTTCCGTAGCGCTAATGTTATATATATTTTATATAAAATTAGCACTGTGGAAATTCCAGCTGTGGTAAAAGTGGACGTGGCACCCAAGCTACTGGGCTATATACACATATATACATACACAGTGCAATCCGCTTAAGTGCAAGGATTTGGGACCAAAGAAATACATAGTAACATAGTAGATGACGGCAGAAAAAGACCTGCACGGTCTATCCAGTCTGTCCAACAAGATAAACTCATATGTGCCACTTTTTGTGTATACCTTACCTTGATTTGTACCTGTCTTTTTCAGGGCACAGACCGTATAAGTCTGCCCAGCACTATCGCCGCCCCGCCTCCCACCACCAGCTCTGGCACAGACCGTATAAGTCTGCCCAGCATTATCCCCGCCTCCCACCACCGGCCCCGCCTCCCACCACTGGCTCTGGCACAGACCGTATAAGTTTGCCTAGCACTATCCCCGCCTCCCACTACCGGCTCTGCCACCCAATCTCGGCTAAGCTCAGTTAACTGGAGTGTGCACTTAACCGTTGTGACCCAAAGAAGCTTGACATCTGATAAACATATGCACAGTACAGTATACACTTTTCGTTAACTGACGTTAGGCTTACTTTGAGTAATTAGTTATAGTCCTCTGTACACTATTGGGTCTGTGAGTTCCATAGACTACGTCTGCCAGACAGTAAAAACTGTCACAGCACTGACATCCAGTGGCCTCCAGATAGGCCCGCACGGTGTTGACTCTTCAGCGCTCTTGCAAAAGTGACAGGAGGAGGTTCTTGAATTTTGCCAGCATGTGCCTCGCTTCTCATTTCATCATCTGTTTCATCATCAGCCATCGTTGCCTGCGTGTAGGCGCATATCTCGACATTAGTTCTGTCATCAGCTGTTTGTAGATCGTAATCAACAGCTAAGTAGCAATGGAACTCCTCTTCAGTAACACCGGCTGGGATGTCAATAACCTGTTCATCTGATGCGTTTGCAACTGCTGCATCTGTTTCGTCCCTCTCCACATCCTTAACAAAGCTTGCCCACTTGTAGCAGTTTACAATGGTTGCCTGTGTAACATGATTCCAGGCTTCTTTCTGCATATGTAGTGAATCCAACAGTGATAGATTACGAGCCAGTTGAACAGCACGTTTATCCTTGCCAGTCTGGTCATCCATAACGCTCATCAGACGACGTAGCACAAGAGCCCGATAATGTTGTTTGGAATTGGCTATTATGCCCTGATCCATAGGTTGGATCAGAGAGGTAGTGTTTGGTGGCAGGAAGACTACCTTGACATTAGACAGCCCTAACATCATCCCTGTGTGCAGCACAATTATCACAAAGCAACAAAATCTGACATTTTTGTGCCCACATTCTAGTGTCTAACTTCTTTAGCCACTGCTTCCAAATTTCCCCAGTCATCCATGAATTTGCGTTAGCCTCGTATGACACAGGAAGTCGCTTAACTTTCTTGAAGCACGGGGCTGTTTGCTCTTTCCAATGACGAGGGGTTCCAACTTCACTCCCATCCATATTGCAGCAAAGGAGGATTTTCAGTCGGTCCTTCAATGTTTTACCTCCAGTAGTTTCGGCATGTTTGAATGCAAGTGTTCCATCAGGAATTGCTCGCCAGTAGAGACTGTTTTCGTCAGCATTGAAAATGTCACGAGGTGCAAACTTCAGTCTTCCAGAAGTTGATCTTTACAGTGCAATCCGCTTAAGTGCAAGGGTCTGGGACAAAAAAGATGCATTCAGTTAACCATTTAAGCACAAGATATATATTTCTGAAACAGAAAAGTTTTCAAGGTTTTCCTAAAAACAGTAAGATTGGGAGAAATAAAAAAATATCAGCAGTCATTCCAAAATCTGGCTGCTTGAAAAGCCTAACTTTGTTCAAATAAACTTAATAAACTTAATCTCTTTGGCCAAGGGAAACGAATAATCTATCTCGCTTTTTCGTCTTGTTCTTTTAGCAGCAAAAAAATTGGAAATGGTTGTACAGATAGGTGCCAAACTGTGCACAATTTTAAAAAGAAAACAATCCAACTTAAAAAAATATTCTTGCTTCAATATGTAACCAGTGTAATTTTAAGAAACTGGGAGAAATATCTGTCACATTTGGATAAGCCAAAAATCATGCGAACCACAGTATTTTGAATTGTCTGCAATTTCCTAAGAAGACCTTATTACAGCCTAAATATATAAGGTTACAATAATCTAATTGAGAAATAAGGAGTACCTGAACCAATAGTTTGAATTGATCTTGTTCTAAATAGCTATGCACACATTGTAGCTTCCTCATTAAATAAATAAATAAATAAACTTGGTTTTCCAAAGAGATAGCACTGTCCACAAGAACCCCAAGAATCTTAATTGTCGGAGAAAATGCAAAGATAACTTGATCAATACAGATTGTTTTAGGAATATCAGTGTCAGAACATCAAAACTTTGTTTTATCTGTATTCAATTTTAGTTTGACAAAACAACCAATTATCTTTTAAGGATATACAAGTCTGGATCAACAAGGAATCAATTTCAGATACAGAATTAAATGGAATTAAGACAAATGTCATCAGCATAAATGTAATTTAAAAAGTTATTGTTATGCAACAAACTACTCAAGGCACAAAAAGAAAACCAACCAACCCCCCCCCCCCCCCCCCCAAAAAAAAAAACAAAAAAACAAAACCCCAACCCAAAGCACAGGAGAAAGGGGTGAGCGCTGAGGAACTCACATGTGTTCCACCATGTTAAAGAATAACCCTGTACGAAATGTATTAAAAATCACCAAACCAATTGAACACCACCTCAGCGATACCAATTTCCTTGTGTGACTGTAATAAAATGTTATGATCCACTAGATCAAATGCTGCCAAAAGATTGATCTGCAGCAGCACTGCACACTAGCCTTATCTAATAAAGAACTGACGACAGTTTCTGTACTAAACAAGGGTTGAAACACTGACTAACAGGAATGTAAAATAAAAAATTTATCCAGATAACTGGGGCACATGAATGTAGTGACTTGCCAGAGGGTCTAGCAGATAATCAGTGGTTGAGATTGAGAGAGAGGCACGGGTGTTCAGTAGTTGAGAACATTAACCACCTGCTTACAGCTTGTCCATCTTACTAACTGAATCGTTTGTATGGTATAGTAAGAAAAAGAAAGTTGGATTGGGTAATTGTCTCCAGGTGAACAGGCTGATGGCCACTGCCGAAAGCTTTCGCGGGTGGGAGCACAGTTACTATGAGGCCTATGTGTGTGTTTCTAGCTACAAAATTTAGAAAGGGGTTCACCATAGCAGTTAACTCCATATGGCAGATATCAGCATACAACCTATTAAAATGAATGTTAATGGGGCTATTTGCTATTCCATCCTGATGCATAGAAGTACTCAGATTTTAAGGTGAGCACAGTGTCTGAGGACTGAGAAAGTGAAAAAGAGTTAACTTTCCCTTTTGCTGTGGTTGCATTAGGTTAGAAAAGTTAACAGCCTTATTGTCGTTCTTTCTGTCGTTACCCCAATAGCCACCAAACAAATTTCCGTGGTGTCTAGTGGACCCCCAGCTCAGTCCTTCCAAAAAAGCACTAGTGTATAGCATTACCACAACCCCCTGCAACCCTACCTCAGGCCTCTCCCTTGGTATACCTTCAAAGAAACAGGAGCAGTTCTTCCTCTGCACCACCGTCTTGGAAAATGATGGCACCAGAGCCCACACAGTGCATCCTGTGATGTACTGCACAGGGTTAGTCTTCCAAATATGAAGGTTTTTCCCTTATTTGGTGTCTAGGTGCAGGCTACCAAATATGAGAAAAGTTCCCTTGTTTGTCAGACTGACCCAATGCGGAACATCCTACTATGCATCGCATGAGTTGAGGTGTTGCCACTTTCCAAGATGACAACGTGGAGGTAGGAATGAGTATCGTGCCTACCTTTTTGAAGGTACGCAACGGGAGAGGCCAAGCAGTTTTAAGGAGGGGGGGGGGGTGCCAATAGACACCAGACCACAGAACTGAGAGGTTCTGGTAGGGAGCTGGGTCCACTAAACACCAGGGCAGTTTGAGAGCGGTTGGTGTGGTTGGGGATGCATCACAGTTTGAGGATTGGGTCTTTGGGGACCCAGGAGGGAGGTTCTGGCTATTTTTAGGAATGATTAGGTGCGTCCACTAGACACCAGGGTGATTTTGTTTTGGGGAGTTGGGAGGGATCAGGGTGTCGGCAGTGGGTTTTGGTGTATCAAGGACTTTTTATTTTTTTTGGTGGGGGGGAGGGAGCATGGATGTGACCACCTCATGCAGCAGCAGGGTACTTTTTTTTTTATATAAATGTCTCTCCCATGCACTGATAGGAAGGGGACATTTCCTTACTGTCAGCAGCAGATGAATCCAGAGACCAGTGGGTTGTGTCCATCTACCAGAATGTAGAGAGAGAGAGAGCACTAAATTGTACTGTGCCTAATAGGGCATAATACTCCCTGGCTAGCCAGCATTCTCCATCTCCTGCAGGCAAACGGACGGAACCTTTCAGGCTCATGGCTGCTTCTGTTGCAGCTCCTCTTCTAGTCCTCTAGTTCAGTAGAGCTTGGGGGTGACTGGCTAATTGGTGCCAGCTTTGGGAGGTACACCTGGTCATCTCAGGTCCCTAGCCTACCCTGCATCTCTCTATTTTCTGCCTTCCACCAGCTCCTTCCTCACACTGTACTGTTTAAAAAAAAAAAAAAAAAAAAAAGCAGTTTTTAGCAGTAGCAGTGTTCCTGCCTTGGTGGGCTCTAGCACTGAGTGCTACTAGGCAGAGAGGGAAGTAGTGCACATTCCTTGTAGCATTGCCTTCAGCAGGAGGAGATCGCCCTGTTCTTGTGGTGAGTGTTTATTTACCTTCCTGCATTTCTATGGCAGCAGAACTCATCAAACGCTGCTCCCACTGTGGAAAGTGGAGAGCAGCATCGAGCCTTTGCCCTGAGGTGCTGGATAGTATCAGCGGTGAGGTGGATGCTGGAGTTTCCCGCATGCTCTTCTCTGCAGTCGACAGGGGTGGCGGCTATTTTGTCCACTCCCGGTGAAGTTAATAGTGTCCCACAGAGGTGCTGCCATTGGGTCTGTGTCGGTTTTGCACTTCCACGGGTAGCAGTGGGAAGCTTTCCGTATGTTCCCTTGGGGGGGGGGGGGGGGGGGGGGCTGGTCATCTCCCCAGAGTTTGTTTTATTGCTTCACCGTGCATTTTATTAAAAGATCTGCGACTGGGGCTGTGGCTATCTGTCTGCCCCTTTAGGGACCCCCACCCGAAGGCTCCGGGGACGAAATGGATGCATTGGAGGTCCGGCTCTGGGGAATAAGTCTACTTTTATTACCGCTTAGCTACATCTCACAGGTCTCAGATTCATCTGCTGCTGATGCTAAGGAATGAAAATTGTCTTGCCTGATAATTTCTTTCCTTTACTCGCAGCAGAGTCCCACCCTTATCGCTTTTCTGGTTTCAGATGGTAGAGACCTTTTTTTCCTATGGAAAGTTTTGCTGCATGGTTTACGGGAGGGTTTGGGTTATTTTTTTGTTTTTTTTTTCTTACATTTAGGATTTTGATTGCCCCGGTTCTAAGTGTGGTGCATATCTGGGGGGGAAGGGGCAGATATGGATTCTTTCTTCTTAAGCTTTGTTATGAGGTATACTGGCTGGCTAGGGAGCACAGTAGAATTCAGTGCTCTCTATCTCAACTGCTGGTAGATACAAACACACAAACCCACAGGTCTCTGGTTCATCTGCTGCGACTAAAGGAAAGAAAATTATCAGGTAAGACATTTTTCATTGCAGTGAGATGCAGAGTACTCACGATTTTAACACAAACAGTAATTTGAATGCTTGTTGAATACTGTATCCCATGGGTAACTTTGCAACGAACTAATGATAGAAGCTGTGCAATGAGCAGCCCTAATGCACAGCTTTCTGCATTGACTCCTATGAGAGAGCTTCCTTTGTGTGTAGAAGATGAGCACCGTTTTGCCTTTAATGCCTATTGAGGATTGGCATATTATGTAGCTGCAATTTTTAAATTTCACAAATATTTGAAATTATCTCTGACAATTTGTGGTCGATTTATTTGGAGTATAAATGTCAACATTACAGGGCGCTGATGTTACTACAGTGTTGATTTCAAATTGTTTATATTCAGGCACAATAGCAGATGTGAAATGGGCAATGCAACTTTGGTTCACAAAATCTTGTGTTTGTGACTCTGGTGCCACATTTCAAGGAAGACTTTCCTTGCTAATGTGCATAAAAATTCTTATTCTGTAGGCAAGACAAATGGCTGCTGTCCTCCTACGGCGACTTTTGTCTTCCTCATTTGAGGAAGTCTACCTGCCTCTTCCACTAATGTACAGACTGCCATCAAAACCGAGCTACTGTTGGCCATTCCAGGTAGAGATCAGACAAACATGCGGAAGAAGATCTGCATATTGCTGCTGAACTTGCTCGGAATTTAATTGGTATGTATGAAGTCTTTTATTCTGAATTTCTCTGAGAGCAAGTGTGCTTGGTTGGATGAAGTTGATGAAGTTGATAACAGAATTCCTGATACTGAGATGGGGAATAGTGAATGGAAGTAGGATTATATCCTTTTTGGTCTATATTCTTGATCTGTGAGGTTAGTATATACTTTGGCAATATTAAAATGAAGAAAGTTAGTCACCATCTGTGATTGTCTGAAATAGCTGATTTGAAGCAAGTTTATTTTGTTAGGGGGTTGTGTGGAGTGTCCCCTGTAAGTACATGCCCAGCTTCCTGCTTGGTAAAGAGACATTTTAACTTATTCTATCTGTGCTTTTAACTGCTAGCTCACAGATATCTGGTCATCTTCAGTTTCTGGTAGAGCTGTCTGCTGGAGGGAGGAAGTTAAGGGATAAGTACTATATGAAGGAAAAGAGGGGAGATGAAGGGAGGCTTTGATAGTGTAGAGGGAAAACAGAAAAAATTGAGAGAAAATAGGAGGAATGCGTAATGAACAGCTTTTCATTTTAAAGGAAACAAAGCAAGAGAAGCTACTATGAAAAAGCTAGCATGTCAGTTTTCTTTAGAAATAGGGTGGGTTTTCATGATTGTTTTTTTTTTTTTTTTCTGAAAAGTGTGTGGTGTTGGAGGTTCTCTTGATGTCTCCTGAGGAACCTGGAAGGCAGGATCACAGCACTATTTTGATAAAGAGGGAGGAACCCCTTGAAGCTAATAAGACTGACAGAATGAGGGAGATGGCCAGCTACTATAAGCATACGTATGGTTTAATTTACTGTAAACCTTGTTCTCAGGAAGCTGGAGGCTGTTTTAAAATGTATTCAACTAGTAATCTTATTTGAATATCTGATCTTTATACTCTTTAAGATGATGATGGTAACAACCAGTGGCCTGAAGCTTTAAAGTTCCTGTTGACTCGGTCAGCTCGCAGAATGTGGGGCTGCGTGAAGCTGCTCTACACATTTTCTGGTATGTTCTCTCATGTAATGTCCAACATTCAGCAGAACTCCAAGCGAGATCGTATTTGAGCAATTATTTTTAGCCTTTCACAGGACTGCAAGAAACATAGAATCTGCTGTTAAATTTGGTTCTTAAGAAAATCTCTAGCCTATGCAGATCTGAAGGTGGTATTCATCTAAAACCTTGGATCCTCTGTAGAATGCTTGTAGATTTGCTTATTGGAACTTGTATTGCTGCCTTATGAAATGTTTTTATATTGTCTGTTTCTGCGTCACCAGTGCAGGTGCACAATCCCTGTATTAATGATTTTTTTGTTTGTTTCAAATCTTTTTATTGAATTATACAAAGAAGACTCCACAGTGGATACAAACAAAATGAGCATGTACAATCTATCAACATGCCATGAATAGAACAGGTTCACTTAATAGACAAACGAGGTAGTGAGTATTCAGCCATCTCAAACTTGAGAACATCTTTAATAATCACAAAAAAGGGGCAAATGCAGCACTTCCATCATATATTTATGAAGCATCCTATCATCAGCTGTAATCTTCACATGTTGAGTAGGCGGCTTCTAGCTGTTGGGGTGAGAGTTGTCCAGAAAGGTTCCCAAATCTCACAAAACTGCTTCCCGAGTTTTGTATCTAGATCTGTGAATTCCCTCCGTTCCAAAGAGGCTTGCATGATAAGCAAAGTTCTCCTCTGCGCTGTTGTGGGAGCCTCTGGTTGGCTCCATTGAGTGAGAATGCCTGTAAGTCCCATCTGGACTGCCCTCTTGACGTACCCAAGACATCCTTGTGGTCTTGGATAAGAAATATCATATATTCTCACTAGTAATTTAGGCCTTGGGGTCCATCGTATCTTCCATAATGCAGAAACATGTCCTATATATATCCAATAGGCCTTAATTAGCAAGCAGTGCCAAAACAAGTGACCTAAAGTTGCTCTCCTCTGATGGCATTTAGCACGTTTGTCAGTATTGCTAAAATGTACTTTATATGCTCTGGTAGGGGGGATGTAAAGTTACATTACAATTTTATACTGCATTTCCCAATGAGTTATATTTTTAGTTGTAGCTTTGCATGCCCTAAGGCTCTTCAATAATTGTCTTAGTAGTATGGTAGTATTTAAGTCAATCGACCAGCGCTGTGCTAGAGGAGCCAGGTTATAGTCTGGGAGAAGTTCTATAAGCATTTTATGGTGTCATCTCAAAGGTACTTGCTGTTGGGCCTCCAGGTTTCCATTAATTGTTCATGCGCTTCATTGGTGAGTACCGAGATAAGAATAGTTGCTATATAATGTTGCAGTTGTATATAAGGAAAAATATCTCCAGAATCTAGTTCAAATTGTGAACACAAACTGGAGTAAGGGCATAGGCGTCCCTCTTCATTCAGAATTTGAAATAAAAATACAAGACCCCTAGCTCTCTATTGCTGAAAGCGAGCTACAGACATGGAACATATTTGGCCTGTGCTTTCAGGATGGTGTTTTTGAACAGCATCCACACCTGATGTAAATTTTTGACCCTTGCAGCTGCGCCTCTTTTTGGGTTTTTTTTTCACCATTCTTCTCATTTTATCATAGTCTCCTTTATCATAGACTTTTGAACTTCTTGAAAGATTTGTTTCCATTCACTCTGAGTGACCTGCATCCCAAAATCAGTTTCCCACTGATCTATAACCAAAGTTTTGAAAAAAAACATCCCCTAAAAATTTATTTAACAATGACAAAGGCCAAGGCCACTTAGCCAAGACCTGCTACAGATTTTCAAAATGTTCAGTATCATCAGGGTCCAACTTATGGTATCCCTGCCCCATCATATAATGCTTAATCTGAAGATAGGAAAAAATATCCCCTTCAGCCAAAGCATAAGTTTTTCAAATCCTCAAAGGGAACAAACTCTCCAACATCCAACAACTGGTGAAAACAAATGAGCCCTTTTTATTCCCTCTGAATGAACACACCACAATCCCAGGAACTCCAATTCTGAATGCCGAATTTCCTCTTCACCCTTCTCCATACTCCCAATAGATTTTTCATAAAAGGGTTTTGAATACTCAAGTACTCTGGGGGAATCAGAAGGAGTAACCTAATACCAAATAAACAGCTCCAGCCAGCTGTCTGGAGCTGTTTATTTGGTATTAGGTTACACATTTTGCCCCAGCCACGCTGCATTTGTTTTGTGCAGTTATCCATTTTGGAATCAGAAGGAGCCAAAGTTAAATAACTAAGGAGAAAAATGTTACTGCTTTTGATAGCACCCTACCTTTAACCCCAGACCCTTTCCATATTTGTCTAAGTTGTCCCACCTAATAATATCATAAAACAGTAGGCCCTGTCCTCCCCCCATACCGATCCTGCCCCAACACCTTTTTAGTCAACCGGGAAGATCTCCACACCCCCCCCCCCCCCAAATAAAACCGGGAACATTCCTCTTGCAACATCTGCAAAACCCCCTCGGGAACCTCTACTGGAAGTGTCGGGGGGGGGAGGGGAAAGTCGGGGGAGCACATTCATCTTTAAAGCTGCTATCTGCCCCCACCACGACAGCCCAGGTAGACTGCCATCTATGCAAATCCCCTTTAACATTCCTAAGCTGAAAGGGTCATAGTTCAAAGAATACAGGCACTTAAGATCCTTACCTGAATACCCAAGTACCGAATATGAGAAGTCAACCATTTAAACAAAGTTATATTGCAAAAGTTCCTCCTACTAAGGGTCTAGAATAAACCCCCAAGATTTGTTTTACTGTTTTATCCAAGTTCACTTTAAACCCAGCCACTTTCCCAAACATCTGTAATTCCTGTAGGATGACTGAAAGAGAAAAATGCGGATGTCCCACATATAACAAAATATCATCTGCTAATAGTGCTAATTTATGACGGCACCTGTCACCCAGCTGGAATCTACAAATATATAAATTGGAGCAGATCTGCTGAGCCAGAGGCTCAATAGAGATTGCAAGTAAGTGTTGAAAGAGGACATCCCTGCCGGATGCCCCGCTCTATTACAAATGGGTCCGTTTAACCTCCATTAACCTGCACCTGGGCTGTCACACTAAAATAAAGATTCTCCGAGGACAAGCAGGCTGCTTGTTCTCACGACTGGGTGACTTCCGCGGCAGCCCCCACCAACCGGAAGAAGCTTCGCTGGCGGTCCGCACGCAGGACACGCCCACCGCGCATGCGCGGCCGTCTTCCCGCCCGTGCGCGACCGTTCCCGCCAGTCTTTTCTTTTCCGCGCTGGAGAGAGTCGTGCGTCGCCGCTCTCTCTTAGTCAGCCCCGGAAAACCATCGCGTTGTTCGCGAATTCGTTAATTTTCTGTTCCTTGTTGCCGCGCGCTCCAAACCTTTTTTTCCTTTTTACAAAAAAAAAAAAAAAAAAAGAGAGCGTGCTTAATTTTTCCCTCGTTTTCTAGCGGGGGCGTTGCTTTGCGGCCTTGTGGCCGCGCGGTCGATTTATTTTTCGAGGTGTGACTTACCGCCACCATCGACGACTTTAACTTCGCCGACGCGATTTTTCCGTCGATGTCCTCGAAGGTCCCGAGTGGATTTAAGAAGTGTAGTCGGTGCGGCCGGCCTATCTCGCAGACCGACACCCACGCTTGGTGCCTCCAGTGCCTCGGGCCGGAGCACAATATCAAGTCGTGTTCTTTGTGTCTTGGTCTCTGGAAATGGACTCAGGTTGCGAGGCAAGTTCTTCGGGACCGTCTTTTTGGAACTTGCGCTGGCCCCTCGACGTCGACCTCGGCGGCATCGGTATCGACGGCCGGTTCTTCGGTACCGGTATCGATGTCCGCAAAATCGGCACCGATGGCATCGACCCCAGGAGTACAGGTCCCGTCGGCCCGCCGGTCCTCCGGTGATGGTAGGGGTGAGAGGCCGCGTGGGCACTCGGCCCCGGTCACTCCCTCTGCTCATGGCCCTCGGGACCGAACCCTGTCCGACTCGAGACCGAGGGGGATCGACCTCCTCCGTTCCACCTGGCGCCGATGACGGGCACCGCAAAAACAGAAAAAGCACCGTCATCGGTCCCCATCGGTGCGCCCGGCCCTCGATGCCGGAGAGGAGTCGACGCCGAAGCGTCCACGTCGAGAGGAAAGGTCCCCCTCGGTAGTGGAGGTACCGACACGTCAGGGTCCCAGCACTTCGGTGCAGTCTCCTGGACCCGAGCAGTTTCCGGCACCGACGCCTCTACCGGCCCCCCCCCCGTCTTTCCCGACAGCGGGCCTGGACGAGTGCCTCCGAGCCATCCTTCCGGGGATCCTGGAAGGGCTGATGCGCCAGGCTGTGCCAGCGCCCTCGGCGCCGTTGACTGTGGCGCCGGCGAGCTCTAGCCCGGCCGAGGCCTTTGACACCGCCGCCGCTTGCGGCGCCGGTCTCGACCGCCACGCAGGTGGAGTCCCCGTCGACGTCAATGGAGGGAGCTTCGTCCCCACCGGCGCGGGAGTCCACCGCTCGACGACACCGAGGCCTCGGTGCCTCGACGTCGAGCCGGGCCCGGCTAAGGACTCAGCTACATGAGCTTATGTCCGATACCGAGGGCCTCGTGGGGGGAAGAGGAGGACCCCAGATATTTCTCCTCAGAGGAGTCTGTGGGCCTCCCCTCTGACCCCACGCCTTCACCGGAGAGGAAGCTCTCGCCTCCTGAGAGCCTCTCCTTTGCCTCCTTTGTTAGGGATATGTCTATATGCATTCCCTTCCCCGTGGTCTCTGTGGACGAGCCGAGGGCTGAGATGCTCGAGGTCCTCGCCTATCCATCACCACCTAGAGAGTCCTCCACGGTGCCGTTGCACAATGTCCTCAAAGAGACACTGCTTCGGAACTGGATGAGACCATTATCTAATCCCACCATTCCCAAGAAAGCAGAGTCCCAGTACAGAATCCACTCGGACCCAGAGTTAATGCGGCCCCAATTGCCCCATGACTCGGCGGTCGTGGATTCTGCTCTCAAGAGGGCACTGAGTTCAAGGGATACCGCCTCGGCGTCCCCGGGGCGGGAGTCTCGCACTCTGGACTCGTTTGGGAGGAAGGCCTACCAATCTTCCATGCTCGAGACCCGCATCCAATCTTACCAGCTCTACACGAGCATCCACATGCGGAACAATGTGAAGCAACTGGCGGACCTGGTTGACAAGCTCCCGCCGGAGCAGTCCAGGCCTTATCAGGAGGTGGTCAGGCAGCTGAAGGCGTGCAGAAAGTTCCTGTCCAGGGGTATCTATGACACCTGTGACGTGGCATCTCGTGCTGCGGCCCAAGGTATAGTGATGCGCAGGCTCTCATGGCTGCGTGCCTCTGACCTGGACAACCGCACCCAGCAGAGACTGGCCGACGTCCCTTGCCGGGGGGATAATATTTTTGGTGAGAAGGTCGAGCAGCTGGTGGACCAACTGCATCAGCGGGAAACCGCCCTCGACAAACTCTCCCACCGGGCGCCTTCAGCATCCACCTCAGCAGGTGGACGTTTTTCCCGGGCCCGGCAGGCTGTGCCATATTCTTTTGCCAAGCGTAGGTACACCCAGCCGGCCCGAAGGCCTCGTCAGGCACAGGGACAGCCCCAGCGCGCTCGTTCTCATCAACAGCGTGCGCCTAAGCAGCCCTCTGCGCCTCCACAGCAAAAGCCGGGGACGGGCTTTTGACTGGATCCACGGGAACATAGCCGCCCTCAAAGTGTCCGTACCGGACGATCTGCCGGTCAGAGGGAGGTTAAAATTTTTTCACCAAAGGTGGCCTCTCATAATCTCTGACCAGTGGGTTCTCCAAATAGTGCGGTGCGGATACGCCCTGAATTTGGCCTCCCTGCCACCAAATTGTCCTCCGGGAGCTCAATCCTTCAGCTCCCATAACAAGCAGGTACTTGCAGAGGAACTCTCCGCCCTTCTCAGCGCCAATGCGGTCGAGCCCGTACCACCCGGGCAGGAAGGGCAGGGATTCTATTCCAGGTACTTCCTTGTGGAAAAGAAAACAGGGGGATGCGTCCCATCCTAGACCTGAGAGACCTGAACAAATTCCTGGTCAAAGAAAAGTTCGGGATGCTTTCCTTGGGCACCCTTCTGCCAATGATTCAGAAAAACGATTGGCTAAGTTCCCTGGATTTTAAAGGACGCATACACTCGCATCCCGATACTGCCCAGCTCACAGACAGTATCTCAGATTCCGCCTGGGCGCACGGCACTTTCAGTATTGTGTGCTGCCCTTGGGGCTCGCCTCTGCCCCACGAGTGTTTACAAAGTGCCTCGTGGTGGTAGCGGCGTATCTACTCAAGCTGGGAGTGCACGTGTTTCCATATCTCGACGATTGGCTGGTCAAGAACACCTCGAGGCGGGAGCCCTCCGGTCTATGCAGTGCACTATTCAACTTCTGGAGCTGCTGGGGTTTGTGATAAATTACCCAAAGTCCCATCTCCAGCCAACACAGTCTCTGGAATTCATAGGAGCTCTGCTGAATACCCAGACGGCTCGGAACTTCCTTCCCGAAGCGAGGGCCAACAACCTCCTGTCCCTGGCTTTGCAGACCAGAGCGTCCCAGCAGGTCACAGCTTGGCAGATGTTGAGACTTCTGGGTCATATGGCCTCCACAGTCCATGTGACTCCCATGGCTCGTCTTCACATGAGATCTGCTCAATGGACCCTAGCTTCCCAGTGGTTCCAAGCCACCGGGAATCTAGAAGATGTCATCCGCCTCTCCACCAGTTGCCGCACTTCACTGCTCTGGTGGACCATTCGGACCAATTTGACCCTGGGACGTCCATATCCAAATTCCTCAGCCCACGAAAGTGCTGACGACGGATGCATCTCGCCTGGGGTGGGGAGCTCATGTCGATGGGCTTCACACCCAGGGTCTGTGGTCCCTCCAGGAAAAGGATTTGCAGATCAACCTCCTGGAGCTCCGAGCGATCTGGAACGCACTGAAGGCTTTCAGAGATCGGCTGTCCTGCCAAATTAGCCAGAATTCGGACAGACAATCAGGTTGCAGTGTATTACACCAACAAGCAGGGGGGCACCGGATCTCGCCCCTTGTGTCAGGAAGCCGTCGGGATGTGGCGTTGGGCTTGCCAGTTCGGCATGCTCCTCCAGGCCACATACCTGGCAGGTGTAAACAACAGTCTGACCGACAGACTGAGCCAGAGTCATGCAACCGCACTAGTGGTCGCTTCATTCCAGAGTGGTACGCAAGATCTTCCGAGAGTGGGGGCACCCCCTCGGTGGAACCTTTTCCGCCTCTCATACCAACCACAAGCTGCCTCTGTTCTGTTCCAGACTTCAGGCACACGCAGGCTAGCGTCTGATGCTTTTCTCCTTCATTGGGGGATCGGCCTCCTGTATGCTTATCCTCCCATACCTTTGGTGGGGAAGACCTTACTGAAGCTCAAGCAAGACCGCGGCACCATGATTCTGATTGTGCCCTTTTGGCCCCGTCAGATCTGGTTCCCTCTTCTTCTGGAGTTGTCCTCAGAAGAACCGTGGAGATTGGAGTGTTTTCCCGACTCTCATTTCGCAGAACGACGGAGCGTTGCTGCAAACCCCAACCTTCAGTCTCTGGCTCTCACGGCCTGGATGTTAAGGGTGTAGACTTTGCTGCGTTGGGTCTGTCTGAGGGTGTCTCCCGTGTCTTGCTTGCCTCTAGGAAGGATTCCACTAAAAAGAGTTACTTTTTCAAGTGAGGAGATTTGTCGTTTGGTGTGAGAGCAGGGCCCTAGAACCTCGTTCTTGCCCTGCACAGACCTGCTTGAATACCTTCTGCACTTATCAGAGTCTGGCCTCAAGACCAACTCAGTAAGGAATCACCTTAGTGCGATTAGTGCTTACCATTATCGTGTGAAGGTAAAAGCCATCTCTGGAGAGCCTTTAGTCGTTCGATTCATGAGAGGCTTGCTTTGTCAAAGACCCTATCAAGCCTCCTACAGTGTCATGGGATCTCAACGTCGTCCTCACCCAGCTGATGAAACCTCCTTTTGAGCCACTGAATACCTGCCATCTGAAGTACTTGACCTGGAAGGTCATTTTCTTGGTGGCAGTTACTTCAGCTCGTAGGGTCAGTGAGCTTCAAGCCCTGGTAGCTCATGCTCCATATACCAAATTTCATCACAACATAGTGCTCCGCACCCACCCAAAGTTCCTGCCGAAGGTGGTGTCGGAGTTCCATCTTAACCAGTCAATTGTCTTGCCAACATTCTTCCCCAGGCCTCATACCCGCCCTGCTGAACGTCAGTTGCACACATTGGACTGCAAGAGAGGCATGGCCTTCTACTTGGAGCGGACACAGCCCCACAGACAGTCCGCCCAATTTGTTTCTTTTGACCCTAACAGGCTGTCGGGAAACGCACCATCTCCAATTGCTAGCAGATTGCATTCCTTCACTTACGCCCAGGCAGGGCTGGCTCTTGAGGGTCATGTCACGTTCATAGTGTTAGAGCCATGGCAGCGTCAGTGGCCCACTTGAAGTCAGCCACTATTGAAGAGATTTGCAAGGCTGCGACGTGGTCATCTGTCCACCACATTCACATCACATTACTGCCCTCCAGCAGGATACCCGACGCGACAGTCGGTTCGGGCAGTCGGTGCTGCAGAATCTGTTTGGGTGTAAATCCAACTCCACCCTCCAGGACCCGCATGTATTCTGGTCAGGCTGCACTCTCAGTGTTCTTCGTAGGTCCAATTTTCTGTTGTATCCTCGCCGTTGCGAGGTTCAATTGCCCTGGGTTCTTGTTTTGAGGTGAGCCTGAGAGCTAGGGGATACCCCAGTCGTGAGAACAAGCAGGCCTGCTTGTCCTCGGAAGAAGTGAATGAGCATACCTGTAGCAGGCTTTTCTCCGAGGACAGCAGGCTGATTGTTCTCACCTACCCTCCCTTCCTCCCCTTTGGAGTTGCGTTTTCATCTTTTTGCTTGTCATTCAACTGGCGGAACGGTCCGCGACGGGCGGGAAGACGGCCGCGCATGCGCGGTGGGCATGTCCTGCGTGTGGAACCGCCTCGGAAGCTTCTTCCGGTTGGTGGGGCTGCCGCGGACGTCACCCAGGTCGTGAGAACAATCAGCCTGCTGTCCTCGGAGAACACCTGCTACAGGTATGTATCATTCACTTTACTGATCCAATTACAAAAATTATTCCCCAAGCCAACCTTTGCCAAAACTTGTCCTAAAAACGTGCAGCAGACCCAGTCAAAAGCCTTCGCGTCTAAAGCCCATAAAATCAGCTTTGACTGTTCGGCATATGATATCTCTTACTTATTGCTTACACCTTCCTATCCCTGTCATAAATTTCTTCAGTAAGTTACAATTCCTATATTAATTCACCTTGGTAACTTTAACTGTTTTCAATGTTTAACAAAACTTTATTTATTCAATATTTCTTTTACAATTTACAAAATCTTAAAATCCTCCTTATCCTCACTGTTTCAATCACATACATACATCCATGCACCTCTCTTCATACTAACTACATTCAAACATAAAATCCATCAACATCACAGTGTGAATAAATCCAAATTATTCATATTCATGATTGAAATTCAACTTGTGCATTGGTAACTCTGTTGATTATTCCTATCTCTGTTGTATCCGCTGGGATTCTCTATACAGCCAACAATTCTCGATATTAAATCTAACAGTCAAATTCTACTTTGTCTTGTAAACAAGCTCTTATCTTGAGTCGTTTGTTCAATTCACATCGAGTTGTTAATTGCCTCCTTTTCTCAGACTCTCAGTTCTTTTTCCAATACACAGGACTTCAATCAAAGGACTGCTCTTTATGCCTTTTCACTTTGTCATGCTGAGCTCTGCTCTATTAACTCCGGCCAAGCAGTTCCTTGATTATCAATCCCTCCTCTGTAGGCTTCACTCTGCTATTTGTATATTCAAGCCCAACACAATTGCGTTTCGCTGTAGCGTCGTCAGGGCGATGACACTGAGCAAAAAAGAACAAACAGTGAGGGAATTCTCTCCTACTTCCTAACACTTAACCAGTGGTGTGCTGGTAATTTTTAACAACAGGCTTTCTCCCCGGTCCACCTCGGCGCCCCCCCCCCCCCAAAATTGCAGAGCTGGCCATAGCCGGGGGGAGGGGGCAATGCATTACTCTCTCCAGGAAAAAAAATTAAATGATCCCAGGTTCCAATCTAATTCATGTTAATATGGGATAAATGCCGTAAATAAATATAAACCTTTAAACGTTCAGCACCTGATTCTCAAAGTGGACATATACCAAAACACTATAAGGAAAATAAAATAATTTTTTTTCTACCTTTGTTGTCTGGTGACTTTGTTTCTTGATTCTGCTGGTCCAGATCTGATTCTGCTGCTCGCTATCTGTTCCCTTGACTCAGTTTCCAGGCTTCCTTTCCATTATTTCTTTTCTTTTCCTTCCTTCTTCTTCATTTCTGGTCCTCCGCAGACTTGACTGTCCAGTGGATCTAGCTTCTTCCGATTTCTCCATCATGTGCAGTTTCTCATCCTCAATTCCTTTTCCCTCATCTAATCTCCTTCCTCTATCTTCCCTCCATGTCCAGCATTTCTTCTCTCTCCCTTCCCTCCCCTCCAGTCCATGTCCAGAATTTCTCTTGCTCTCTCCTCCATCCATGTCCTGAAACTCTCCTCTCTCCCCTGCCCCCTCTCCCCATCCATACCATTGATTCGCCTCCCTCCCCTGCCCTTCCCTCCCGCTCCCAAACATGTCCAGCGAACGATGTTCCTTCGCCCCCCACCCTCCCCTCCACGCTCCCATATGTCTTTTTTAATTAGCTCCGTCGAAGCCCGCGCTATTTAAAAGCCCTGCTGCTTGCAGGCTGTCTCTCCAGCTTCCCTGCTTGCTTCGGTGATGTTCGTGCCCTTAGTCCCGCCTTCGCGGAAAAAGGAAATGACGTCAGAAGGCGGGACTAAGGGCGGCGATACGTCACCGAAGCAAGCAGTGGAAGCCTGGAGAGACGGCCTGCACGCAGCAGGCTTTAAATAGCAGTTTCGACGGAGGTAATTTAAAAAGTCAGATGGGAGCGGCAGGGTGTGGGCGAAGGACATCGTTTGACACGTTTCGGAGTGGCAGGGGAGGTAAGCATGGCCTGTGATGGCGCTCTCCTGCCATGCTTACCTCCCCTAATGGAGCCGGCTCGCCCCAACAACAACCGGCCTCGCAAGAGGCTGTCAAAATTTAACAAGTGCTCTTGCGAGCCGGACAGAGCCGGCTCCAGCACACCACTGCACTTAACTCAAAATTCATATATTTTATCTATATTGTGCACATACCTTATCATTATTAGAACTTGCTCTGCTTTACAGCTTGGTCAGAACGCCAACCCGACTGTGCAAAATGGAGAACAACTCTCCTGTGACGCCGCGCGTGCGTCTTACTACAATTCAATTCCTTCACCCTGTGGATCTCATTTCCTCTCTTATAGCCCCGCCCACTCGATAGCTTTGTTCAATCCTGTGGGGGAAGCTGTCTTCCACTGGAAGATTAAACGTTGTTCTATCTTTAACATATTATGCATTATATTGCCCCCCCCCCCCCCCCCCGGTGGTGTCTAATTGTACCAGCACTACAAATTTTAATTCCTCCACTCCGTGTCCTGATTGAATCCAATGGTCCACCAGTGGGGCTTCTATCTTGCCCAATTTGATATTGCTGAGGTGGTGTGCAATTCTGTGTGTAATTTTCTTTCTCCGAGGACAAGCAGGCTGCTTGTTCTCACGACTGGGTTGACGTCCACGGCAACCCCCACCAACCGGAAGAAAACTTCGCAGGCAGTCCCGCACGCAGGGCACGCCCACCGCGCATGCGCGGCCGTCTTCCCACCCATGCGCGACCGTTCCTGCTCAGTTTTTTTCTATTCCGCGCTGGAGAGAGACGTGTTACCCGTCTTTCTCTTTGTCAGCCCCGGAAACCGGATTGCGGCCTAGCCGCGGTTTTTCTTTGTTTCACGTACGCGTTCGCGTGTTTTTTTTTCTTCGAAAAAAAAAGAGTTGTCCTCCTCGTTCTAGCTGCGAGGGCGCTTCGTTGCGACCTTATGGCCGCGCGGTCGTTTCTTTTTCGGGTGTTCTTTTCACCGCCACCATCGACGATTTTGACCTCGCCAACACGATTTTTCCGTCGATGTCCTCGAAGGTCCCGAGCGGATTCAAAAAGTGCGGCCGGCAGATCTCGCAGACCGATACCCACGCTTGGTGTCACAAGTGCCTCGGCCCGGAGCATAATTCCAAGACGTGCACCTTGTGTCTCGGCTTAAGGAAGCGGACGCAGGTGGCGAGGCAAGTTCTACGGGACCGTCTTTTTGGAACTTGCGCCGGCCCTTCGACATTGACGGCATCGGTGTTGACGGCCGGGTCTTCGGTACCGGTACCGATGTCGATGAAATCAACGCCGACTCTGGCACCGACTCCAGGAGTACAGGTACCTTTGGCCTGCCGGTGACGGCGGGGGTGAGCGGCCGCGCGGGCAGTCTGCCCCGGCCACTCCCTCTGCCCAGGGCCATCGGGACCGAACCCTGTCGGATCCGATTCCTCGGGGGGGGGGGGGTTCCACCTCCTCCTCGTCTTTTCCGCCGAGCGCCGATGACGGGCATCGAAAAAGCAAAGAAGCACCGTCATCGGTCGCCCACGGCGCACGGGACTGCCAGCTCTGGCACTTCTAGGGACGACTCGACGCCCAGGAAGCGGCAGTGCCGGGAGGAGCATTGCCCCTCGGTCGAAGAGGTGTCGCGTCAGTCCGCGGGTACCTCGGTACCGTCTCCTGGACGCGAGCAGCTTCCGGCACCGACACCCACACCGGCCCCCCTGCCTTTCTTGACAGCGGGCCTTGATGAGTGCCTCTGAGCCATCCTTCCCGGAATCCTGGAAGGGCTGATGTGCCAGGCTGTGCCGGTACCGGGGGTGCTTGCGGCACCGGTGTCGACCGCCACACAGGTGGAGTCCTGTCGATGGGGGGAAGCTTCGTCCCCGCCGGCGCGGGAGTCCACCGCTCGACGCCATCATCGAGGACGTGGTTCCTCGCAGCCGAGACGGGCCCGGTTGAGGTCTGAGCTGAGAGAGCTCATGTCCGACACCGAGGAGGAGGCCTCGTGGGGGGAAGAGGAGGACCCCAGGTATTTCTCCTCAGAGGAGTCTGTGGGCCTTCCCTCTGACCCTACACCTTCACCGGAGAGGAAGCTCTCGCCTCCTGAGAGCCTCTCCTTTGCCTCTTTTGTCAGGGATTTGTCTATCTGCATTCCCTTTCCCGTGGTTACTGTGGATGAGCCGAGGGCAGAGATGCTCGAAGTCCTCGACTATCCATCACCACCTAGAGAGTCTTCCACGGTGCCGTTGCACAATGTCCTTAAGGAGACACTGCTTCGGAACTAGCTGAAGCCACTATCTAATCCCACCACCCCCAAGAAAGCGGAGTCCCAATACAGGATCCACTCAGACCCAGAGTTGATGCGGCCTCAATTGCCTCATGACTCAGCGGTTGTGGACTCTGCTCTCAAGAGAGCACGGAGTTCGAGAGATACCGCCTCGGCGCCCCCTGGGCGGGAGTCTCACACTCTGGACTCGTTTGGGAGGAAGGCCTACCAATTGTCCATGCTCGTGACCCGCATTCAGTCGTACCAGCTCTACACGAGCATCCACATGCGGAACAATGTGAGGCAACTGGCGGACCTGGTCGACAAGCTCCCCCCGGAGCAGTCCAGGCCTTTTCAGGAGGTGGTCAGGCAGCTGAAGGCGTGCAGAAAGTTCCTGTCCAGGGGTATCTATGACACCTGTGATGTGGCATCTCGAGCTGCGGCCCAAGGTATAGTGATGCGCATACTCTCATGGCTGCGTGCCTCTGACCTGGACAACCGCACCCAGCAGCGACTGGCGGATGTCCCTTGCCAGGGGGATAACATTTTCGGCGAGAAGGTCGAGCAGTTGGTGGACCAACTGCACCAGCGGGAAACCGCTCTCGACAAGCTCTCCCACCGGGCGCCTTCAGCATCCACCTCTGCAGGTGGACGTTTTTTCCGGGCCCGGCAGGCTGCACCCTACGCCTATAGCAAGCGCAGGTACACCCAGCCGGCCCGAAGGCCTCCTCAGGCACAGGGACACTCCCAGCGCGCTCGTTCCCGTCAACAGCGTGCGCCTAAGCAGCCCCCTGCGCCTCCACAGCAAAAGCAGGGGACGGGCTTTTGACTGGATCCATGGGAACATAGCCGCCATCAAAGTCTCCGTACCGGACGACCTGCCGGTCGGGGGGAGGTTGAAAGTTTTTCACCAAAGGTGGCCTCTCGTAACCTCCGACCAGTGGGTTCTCCAAATAGTGCGGTGCGGATACGCCCTGAATTTGATCTCCACTCCACCAAATTGCCCACCGGGAGCCCAATCCTTCAGCTCCCATCACAAGCAGGTACTTGCAGAGGAACTCTCCGCCCTTCTCAGCACCAATGCGGTCGAGCCCGTGCCTCCCGGGCAGGAAGGGCAGGTATTCTATTCCAGGTACTTCCTTGTGGAAAAGAAAACAGGGGGGGATGCGCCCCATCCTAGACCTGAGAGGCCTGAACGCATATCTGGTCCGAGAAAAGTTTAGGATGCTTCCTTGGGCACCCTTCTACCCATGATTCAGAAAGACGATTGGCTATGTTCCCTGGATTTAAAGGACGCTTACTCTCACATCCCGATACTGCCAGCTCACAGACAGTATCTCAGATTCCGTCTGGGGTCACGGCACTTTCAGTATTGTGTGCTGCCCTTTGGGCTCGCCTCTGCACCATGGGTGTTCACGAAGTGTCTCGTGGTGGTTGCGGCGTATCTACGCAAGCTGGGGGTGCACGTGTTCCCGTATCTCGACGATTGGCTGGTCAAGAGCACCTCAGAGGCAGGAGCTTTTCGGTCCATGCAGTGCACTATTCACCTTCTGGAGCTGCTGGGGTTTGTGATAAATTACCCGAAGTCCCATCTCCAGCCAGTCCAATCTCTGGAATTCATAGGAGCTCTGCTGAATTCTCAGAAGGCT
Source organism: Microcaecilia unicolor (assembly GCF_901765095.1). Classification (NCBI taxonomy): domain Eukaryota; kingdom Metazoa; phylum Chordata; class Amphibia; order Gymnophiona; family Siphonopidae; genus Microcaecilia; species Microcaecilia unicolor. Next base: position 241,223,711 of record NC_044034.1, on the reverse strand, counting down.
CAGACCTATCTTCCCGAGCCGAGAGCTCAGAATCTTCTGTCTCTCTCTTCCCAGACCAGAGCATCTCAGCAGGTCACAGCTCGGCAGATTATTGAGACTCCTGGGCCATATGGCCTCTACAGTCCATGTGACTTCCCATGGCTCGTCTTCACATGAGATCTGCTCAATGGACCCTAGCTTCCCAGTGGTGCCATGCCACCGGGAATCTAGAAGATGTCATCCGCCTGTCCGTCAGTTGCCGCAATTCGCTGCACTGGTGGACCATTTGGACCAATTTGACCCTGGGACGTCCATTCCAAATTCCGCAGCCCACGAAGGTGCTGACGACGGATGCCTCTCGCCTGGGGTGGGGAGCTCATGTCGATGGGCTCCACACCCAAGGGGTGTGGTCCCTCCATGAACAAGATCTTCAGATCAACCTTCTGGAACTCCGAGCGGTCTGGAACGCACTGAAGGCCTTCAGAGATAGGCTGTTCTACCAAACCATCCAAATTCGGACAGACAATCAGGTTTCAATGTATTACATCAACAAGCAGGGGGGCACCGGATCTCGCCCCCTGTGTCAGGAAGTCGTCAGGATGTGGCGTTGGGCTTGCCAGTTTGGCATGCTTCTCCAAGCCACATACCTGGCAGGCGTAAACAACAGTCTGGCCGACAGGCTGAGCAGACTCATGCAACCGCACGAGTGGTCGCTCCATTCCAGAGTGGTACGCAAGATCTTCTGAGAGTGGGGCACCCCCTCGGTGGACCTTTTCGCCTCTCAGACCAACCACAAGCTGCCTCTGTTCTGTTCCAGACTACAGGCGCACGGCAGACTGGCGTCAGATGCCTTTCTCCTCCATTGGGGGAATGGCCTCCTGTATGCTTATCCTCCCATACCTTTGGTGGGGAAGACCTTGCTGAAGCTCAAGCAAGACCACGGCACCATGATTCTGATAGCGCCTTTTTGGCCCCGTCAGATCTGGTTCCCTCTACTTCTGGAGTTGTCCTCCGAAGAACCGTGGAGATTGGAGTGTTTTCCGACTCTCATTTCGCAGAACGACGGAGTGCTTCTGCACCCCAACCTTCAGTCTCTGGCTCTCACGGCCTGGATGTTGAGGGCATAGATTTTGCTTCGTTGGGTTTGTCTGAGGGTGTTTCCCGTTTCTTGCTTGCCTCTAGAAAGGATTCCACTAAAAAGAGTTACTTTTTCAAGTGGAGGAGGTTTGTCGTTTGGTGTGAGAGCAAGGCCCTAGAACCTCATTCTTGTCCTGCACAGAACCTGCTTGAATACCTTCTGCACTTATCAGAGTCTGGTCTCAAGACCAACTCAGTAAGGAATCACCTTACTGCGATTAGTGCTTACCATTATCCTGTAGAGGGTAAAGCCATCTCTGGAGAGCCTTTAGTCGTTCGATTCATGAGAGGCTTGCTTTTGTCAAGACCCCCTGTCAAGTCTCCTGCAGTGTCATGGGATCTCAATGTCGTCATCACCCAGCTGATGAAGCCTCCTTTTGAGCCCCTGAATTCTTGCCATCTAAAGTACTTGACCTGGAAGGTCATTTTCTTGGTGGCAGTTACTTCAGCTCGTAGGGTCAGTGAGCTTCAAGCCCTGGTAGCTCATGCTCCTTATACCAAATTTCATCATAACAGAGTAGTACTCCGCACTCACCCTAAGTTCCTGCCAAAGGTGGTGTCGGAGTTCCATCTTAACCAGTCAATTGTCTTGCCAACATTCTTTCCCAGACCGCATACCCGCCCTGCTGAACTTCAGTTGCACACATTGGACTGCAAGTGAGTGTTGGCCTTGTATCTGGAGCGGACACTACTACTACTACTACTTAACATTTCTAAAGCGCTACTAGGGTTACGCAGCGCTGTACAATTTAACATGGAAGGACAGTCCCTGCTCAAGGAGCTTACAATCTAAAAGACAGGTGTACAATCTAAAGACAAGTGTACAATCTAAAAGACAGGTGTAAGTCTAGAGACGAGTGTACAATCTAAAAGACAAGTGTAGAGTTGATCTGATAGGGCTTACTATGTTTCTCGAAGGGTTAGGCGCCAAAAGCAGCATTGAAGAGGTGAGTTTTAAGCAGAGATTTGAAGATGGGTAGGGAGGGGGCTTGGCGTAGGGGTTGAGGAAGATTGTTCCAGGCATAGGGTGAGGCAAAGTTGGCCTTGTATCTGGAGCGGACACAGCCCCACAGACCGGCCAGTTGTTTTTCTTTCGACCCCAATAGCAAGGGGGTCGCTGTCGGGAAACGCACCATCTCCAATTGGCTAGCAGATTGCATTTCCTTCACTTACGCCCAGGCTGGGCTGACTCTTGAGGGTCATGTCACGGCTCATAGTGTTAGAGCCATGGCAGCGTCAGTGGCCCACTTGAAGTCAGCCACTATTGAAGAGATTTGCAAGGCTGCGACATGGTCATCTGTCCACACATTCACATCACATTACTGCCTCCAGCAGGATACCCGACGCGACAGTCGGTTTGGGCAGTCGGTGCTGCAGAATCTGTTTGGGGTTTGAATCCAACTCCACCCTCCAGGACCCGATTTATTCTGTTCAGGCTGCACTCTCAGTTAGTTGTTCTTCGTAGGTCAATTTCTGTTTTGCCCTCGCCGTTGCGAGGTTCAATTGACGTGGGTTCTTGTTTTGAGTGAGCCTGAGAACTAGGGATACCCCAGTCGTGAGAACAAGCAGCCTGCTTGTCCTCGGAGAAAGCGAATGATACATACCTGTAGCAGGTGTTCTCCGAGGACAGCAAGCTGATTGTTCTCACCTACCCTCCCTCCTCCCCTTTGGAGTTGCGTTTTACTCATTCCTTTGCTTGTCATTCAACTGAGCGGGAACAGTCGCGCACAGGCGGGAAGACGGCCGCACATGCACGGTGGGTGTGCCCTGCATGCGGGACCGCCCGCAAAGTTTTCTTCCGGTTGGTGGGGGCTGCCGTGGACGTCAACCCAGTCGTGAGAACAATCAGCCTGCTATCCTCGGAGAGCACCTGCTACAGGTATGTATCATTCGCTTTACAGTTTGTCCGATGTATGTTAAGCCACACGGGCATTGAACTGCATATATAACACATTCGGATTCACAATTTGTTCTACTTTTTAGGTGAAACTTTTTTTCATTGTCCTGATTAGGGATCCAAATCCAATTCCCCTCTATTGCTAGAGGGCAATATCTGCAACCTGTGCATTTATAATGACCCCCATTCAGTTATTGGGATATTGTTTCTTTTTCTCAATTTCTCTCCCAAATTCCATCCCCTCTTATATGTAAATCTAGGGGCATTCTGAAATACATTTTTGAATCCCCAACATTGTCCAGTGTTTTAAAATAATTTTCTTCACTCCCTCAATGTTAGCTACATATGGGAGGTCACACGGGATTCTATTTTCTTTATTTTCCTTCCCTTTTTCAAACAGCCACTCCCAGTGTGTATTATATGCCCTTTTAAATGCCTTATGCACAGTCTTTTTCGGATAACCCCGCTCTCTGAATCGCTGTCTCAACAATTCTGCCTGATCTAAAAAATCTTCCTTGTTGGTACATATTCTGCGCATCCGTAAAAACTGCCCCATAGGAATACCATTTTTCAATGGGGTGGGATGGTGACTCTTGTAGCACGGTATTTCTATCAGTGGGCTTACGAAAAACATTTGTGATGAAACGACCCTCAGAATGTTTGATCCTCATGTCTAAAAATTCACATTGGTCTCCACCTATATTTGTTGAAAAGGTGACGTTACTATCTATCACACTTATTTAGATATTCCAAAAACTCCCTTAGATCTTCTATATTGCCGGCCCATATGAGAAGAATGTCATCTATATACCTGTACCATTGAGCTACCTGTACTATATATTTGCTTTTATACACATCTGTCCTCAAACCGGGCCATGTACAAACACACCACTGTGGGGGCTACCGTAGCCCCCATTGCTACTCCCTTAGTCTGCAAGAAAAACTGTTCTTCAAAGGCAAAATAATTCTTCGTAATCACTGATTTTGCTAGGTTGTTAATTAGCTCTATCTTCTCAGAAGATCCAATTTCGTCAGTGTTTCTGATATCAAACCCAAAGCTGCTTCCTGTGGTATGTTTGTATATAATGAATTGACAATCAAGGGTGGCTAGTGTGTGATATTACCTGTATGTTGAAACTTGTGCTAACATTTGCATTAGGTGCATAGAGACCCTTACATATGATTTAATTTGGGAACCTCGTGTTCAGATGAAAATCTACAAATTGGGACAGAGGTTCCATAAGGGACCCCCTTCCATTCACTATCGGACGTCCGGAGGGCTCTCTAGAGCACTTATGAATCTTCGTAAAAAAGAAATTCTCGGTATTGCGGAGACTGATTAAACAAATATTTAAACTCTTGTTATAATACCCCTCTCACTCGCTACAATCAAAAGGGAACATATCTCTCGTAGATATGTGTGTCAGATAGCAGGCCCCAATTTATCATAAAACCCTTATTCATTTAACTGTCTTTCTGCCTCTTCTAAATATTTCTTTCTATCTTGCACTACCACTGCACCTCCCTTGTCCGCCCTGGATATTACTAAAGATTCATTCCCTGCAATTGTGTTACAGCCTGTTCTAGCTGTTTAGACATAATTTCCATATTTATTGGAATGCGTTCTTTCTACTCTCATCAATTCTGTTATCACCCATTGTTGAAATGTGTCTATTATGCTGTCCACCTGGCCCGGGGGAACCCACGTGGATGGGAGTGATATTTAGAGTGCAAAAGTAGGTACGTATCTTGTGAATCCTCCTGTGTTTGTTCTGTGTTCTCAAAAAATAGTTTACAAGGCGTAACTGCCTAAAAAAACCTGTGTAAATACTGACGTACCGTGAAAGCATCATAATGTTGGGTTGGTACGAATGATAAGCCCTCTGAAAGAACTTCATATTGATCTCTAGTTATTGCTTAGGGACAAAGCCTGCCTGATCCTGATGAACCAACCTGGGTAACACCAACCCCAGGCAGTCAGGCAGCACCTTGGCCAAAAGTTTAACATCTGCATTTAACAGACACCAGGCGATAACCCAATGTACCCAATCTGTCCCAGTTTTAAAGGTACTGTAATATCCGCTTCCCGCATACTAGGGACAGTAAATTCCCTTGCAACAAACCATTACCCACCTGAGTCAAAATTCCCTCTACATCCTCTCCAAAAACTTTATAAAATTGAGCACCAAGACCTCTAGGCCTAGGGCTTTCCCACTTGAAAATTTGTTGTAGCTCTCCCTATCTGCTCGATCGTAATGGGAGCACCCAAATGGCCTGTATCCTTCCAGCCCCCCTAATTTTGTTGTAGCTCTCCCTACCTGCTCGATAGTAATGGGAGCACCCAAACGGCCTGTATCCTTCCAGCCCCCTAATTTTGTGTATCACCTGAGGCGCCCTATGTTTCCTTAATAACCAACTGCTTATCATACTTATTACCAAATTCAAAAGAACAGCGTTTTAACCGCCTATGCGTACAATCTACCTGTTCAAGCTGCCATCGTCCCAATTCCGCGCAAAGTTCAACTCCTTCCACACCCGAGCAGTCGAGGTCTTCTGTTCTAACTCATAAGTTGTTCTCATAGCCTAAGGTGTACTCGGGCCTGCTCCTTTTCTGATGAGCTCCCCATTCACCAAGTGACCCCGAACCACTGCCTTAAGAGCATCCCATAATATGCTATCATTCACAGTCCCATTGTGATTATCTAAGAGAGAATTCTGAATAACTAACATCAGGTCATCACAAATCTGATCTCCAATCAGATGCTGATTGAGCCTCCAAAATCCCTGTGGGTGTTGACACCCTTCCTGAACCAATTCTACCCATTCCAGGGAATGATCTGAAACATGCATCGGTTCTATATGTGCAACTTTAACCTGTCCTCATATCCCATGATGACACCATAGCAAATCAATCCTAGTATAAGTTCAAGCTGCATGAGAGTAGAAAGCATACCTCTTTGTAGAAGGATGGTGTAGACACCAAACACCAAAGATGCAGACCCTTGAATAATATGACAAAGGGCTCACCTATGTCTCCGATTATAGTCCCCCTTCCCTTTAGAATTATCCCACACACCACCCGAAGCCAAATTAAAATCTCCACCCATTATAACTTGTCCCCTTGCAAACTGCTGTAATGGCCGCAAAAGTGAACGGAAAAAAGCACCCTGATTCCTATTGGGAGCATAACTATTGATAACAGTAATAGGGATCCTGCTAAGATGACCAAATACAGCTACACAACGACCCAGTGGATCATTATGCATATCCTCCACCACCAAGGGGCAAATTGATTTACTTAAAATTGCCATACCCCCCATTTTTCCATTACCCTCTGAAGTATGGGTTCCATGCCCCACAAAAGATTAATGGGTAAGATGTGTATCCCTGGCCCTAAGATGGGTCTCCTGCAAGAGAATAATGCCGCATTGTAGGTGCTTTAACTCAGGAAACACTATACTCTGCTTCCTCGCATCATGCAAACAATTAACATTCCATGAACTTAATTTAAACTCAACAACTTTACCCAACTCCCTTCTATCCCCCCCCCCCCCCCACCAAATGATCCCTGCTGTCTCTGGTCCTCCTTCCTGCCCCATCCCATAAGCATCCTCCCCCCCCCCCCCCCCCCCCCCAAACGTTCTTACTGAACCACTCAGCATAAACATGAGCACTCCTCTACACACTATCAGCAACCATGCACACCCAAAAGCATAGGATTAGCAATAAAACATGACTGTCCCAGCTACAAACAAATCTATTCAAGTGTCCTGGGTCTCAGTATGTTGGGCTGGCTTCGATCTGCCCTCAACAACTACCTTCCAACCAGGAAAACCCACAGCATGTCTAGGTGAAGAAAGGCTCTGACGCTCCTCTCGGGCTGGAAGATCCTTGCATCCCAACTCCTTTAGCACTTTCCAGGCCTCTGCACAAGTGGATACTTTCCTTGATTTTCCATTTGCTGTAAACAGTAAACCAAATGGGAACGGCCACTAGTATCTGTAATTCGCAGACCACAAGTAATTGGAGCTAATTCACAACAGTGCTATAATGTGCTGCACGCCAGTCCCAAAGACCCTGCAGTTGTCCCAAACCAAGTCCTTTCTGGTGCGAGCTTTCTGCAAAATCTCTCCTTTAAAGTAAAATCATGAAAACGCACAATGATATCTCGTGGTGCCAAGTCTTTGTGCAGGCCCACAATGCAATACATCCTGTCCAGTTTAATCTGCGGTAGATCTGAGTTCACCCCCTGGTCCTCAGAGTGGAGCAATGCCTTGCAAATAGCAGTAACTGTTTTAACACAAACCCGATACTTTTCCAGCTCTGGGATCCTGCAGAAGCTTAGATTGTGCCAACAAGATCTATTCTCTAGATCTTCAATCAAGTCCAGCAACTCCGTATGCTCCTGTTCATGGGAGTTTAATTTTTCAAGTGCTTCACCACATCTGCTCATTCTTGTATCTGCTCCTTCTGAGCCCCGATCTTGTCACATCCCTCTACAACTCCAGGAGGGTCTTTTGAAGATCCCCTCGCATTGCCTGCGTTTCGGTTTTTAACACTTTAAACCAGCTCACCACCTCCTTTTTAGTAATCTCCTCAGACTCTGAATAGATCACGTGCTACTTATTCTCTGTCTTTTCTCGATCCGCCGCCATATCGGAGACACTGTCTCCTCCGTGGCTCGGTGGTTTGTGCTCCACAGTCTCAGGCAAATACTTAAACTTCTCTGAACATTTTCAGCTGTGCATTTCCACTACTCCCTTCACGATAGAGTTGAAAATTCCATGTAGGAGAGACTGAGAGGAGTGAAATCAAGCTTAAATTACACTGCTTCCACAGAGCTCAAGCTTGCAGAATTATTGTTAGTAATATGGAATTTATCTTTAAAATCAAGCATGATACTGGAAGACTAGAGGGTGGCCAATGTAATGCTGATTTTTAAAAAAGGTTCCAGAGGTGATCCAGAAAATTTCAGACAGGTGAGTCTGACATCGGTGCCGGGCAAAATGGTAGAGACTATTATAAAGAACAAAATTACAGAGCATATTCAAAAGCATGGATTAATGAGACAAAGCCAACATGGATTTAGTGAAGGGAAATCTTGCCTCAGCAATCTATTTACATTGTTTTGGGGTGAACAAACATGTGGATAAAGGTGAGCCGGTTGATATTACGCATCTGGATTTTGAAAAGGCATCTGACAAAGTACCTCATGAAAGACTCCAGAGGAAATTAGAAAGTCATGGGATAGGAGGTGTTGTTCTATTGTGGATTAAAAACTAGTTACAAGATAGAAAACATAGAATAGGGTCAACTGTCAGTATTCTCAATGGAGAAGGGTAGATAGTGGGGTTCCCCAGGGGTCTGTGCTGGGACCGCTGCTTTTTAACATATTTATAAATGATCTAGAGATGGGAGTAACTAGTGAGGTAATTAAATTTGCTGACAACACAAAGTTATTCAAAGTTGTTAAATCGCAAGAGGATTGTGAAAAATTAAGAGGACCTAATGAGACTGGGAGACTGGGCATCCAAATGGCAGAAGACGTTTAATGTGAGCAAGTGCAAAGTGATACATGTGTAAAAGAGGAATCCGAACTATAGCTACATAATGCAAGATTCCACATTAGGAGTCGCCAACCAGAAAAGGGATCTAGGCGTCATCGTTGATGATACATTGAAACCCTGTGCTCAGGGTGCAGAGGTATTATTAGGAAAGGGATGGAAAACAAAATGAGGATGTTATAATGCCTTTGAATCACTCCGTGGTGCCACCGCACCTTGAATATTGTGTGCAGTTCTGGCCACCGCATCTCAAAAAAGATATGGTGGAATTAGAAAAGGTACAGAGAAGGGCGACGAAAATGATAAAGAGGATGGGACGACGTCCCTTTGAGGAAAGGATAAAGTGGCTAGAGCTCTTCAGCTTGGAGTAGAGATGGCTGGGGGGAGATATGATAGAGATCTATAAAATAATGAGTGGAATGGAATGCGTACACATGAATCAATTGTTTACTCTTTCCAAAAATACTTGGACTATGGGGCATGCAATGAAGCTACAAAGTAGTAAATTTAAAATGAATCGGAGAAAATATTTCTTCATTCAACATGTAACTAAACTCTGGAATTCATTGCCAGAGAATGTGGTAAAAGCAGTTAGCTTAGCGGGGTTTTAAAAAAGGTTTATAGCTTCCTAAAAGAAGAAGTCCATAAGTCATTATTAAAATGGACTTGGGGAAAATCCAGTGCTTATTTCTAGGATATGCAGCATAAAATGTGTTGTACTGGTTTGGGATCTTGCCAGGTACTTGTAACCTGGATTGGCCACTGTTGGAAACAGGATGCTGTGCCTGATGGACCTTCGGTCTGTCCCAGTATGGCAATACTTCCAGTTCTTATACTGGACAACAGAGGGTAGTTGTTAAATATTTGATCAGGAATAAAAAATTTAATCCTAGTTAAAATAAAAAAAAAAAAATAATTGAAGTAATAGTGCTCTAAATGCCCACCCTTAATTTTCATTATTATATTTGGTACCGCTGTAGTTCAGATATTCTGCATAGTGTTGATCTTCTAGGACAAGACAGTGCCTTCAAATATCTATTTTTTTTTAACTTGAACCCTTTATCCCTATATACTTGGCTACTCATATGAAATCCTTTGATGTCATAGGGGCACTGGTGGTTAGTGTATCAGAAGATACTGGTGTACTAGTACAGTACAGTCCGGGCTATATGCTCAATCTGATTAACCTTCCAACCAGAAACAGGTCTGAAACTTCACGAACTTACCTCAATCTGCATTACCCCAATTGTAAAGGACTCAAGTACAAAACCTATTATGGATCCAACTTCTCCTTTTTGGGCAGCCAACTCTGGAATGCCCTACCCAGACCTATCCGTTCAATCAGTGACTATCTACCCTTCTGGAAATCACTAAAGACCCATCTATTCAAACAAGCCTACCCAAATGACCACAGCTAATCTTATGAACCCATCTACCCAACATTTATTTATTTATTTGTAGTATTTATACCCTGCTCTTTCCCGCTCAATAGCAGGTTCAGTGCGGCTTACAATGTATGGGTACAAAGTATCACAGAGAACACAATTGTATAGAGAAGGACAAGAGGAAGAGATGTGGGGGGAAGGATTGAGGTATGTTCATGTTATTGGTGTGGATTAGATTCGTAAGTTAAGTTGGGTTGTTTGGATAGGCTTGTTTGAAGAAGTATGTTTTCAGCAGCTTTCGGAAGGATAGATGTTCGTTGGTTGTTCGGATGTATCTTGGTATGGCGTTCCAGAGTTGGCTGCCTATAACGGAGAAGTTGGATGCGTAGTAGGTTTTGTATTTGAGACCTTTGCAATTGGGAAGGTGAAGATTGAGATATGTTCGAGAAAATTTAGACCCGTTCCTGGCTGGAAGGTCGATTAGGTTGGTCATGTAATTTGTATCCAGGAAACGACAATGCCCTAGATTTCATCTCCCACCATATTTCCCTTGCTTATCCTGTGTCCCACTCCCCCTCCCCTACACCTCCCCCTTCTCCCAGGCCCACCTACCCCTTGTTCATAGTTCCTTCACCCCTTTCTCCCTTGCCCATCACTACCTACCTATCTCTTTCATTATTCTGCTATACTTATTTTTATTTATCAATACTGTGCAATCCCTATTACTGTGTAAGCCGCATTGAACCTGCTTTGAGTGGGAAAGCGCGGGGTACAAATGTAATAATAAATAAAATAGAGTTGAAATTCCATGTAGGGGAGACTGAGAGGAGTGAAATGAAGCTTAAATTATACTGCTTCCACAGAGATCAAGCTTCAGGTGTCCTTACTCGAGCAGCAACGTTACTTTCTCGCCAACGTTGAGCACTTTTAACTTTGAGTTGCCTTGATGGACAGTGTGATATCGTGATCTGATGCTTTAAACTATTTTTAGTTGTGGATGTGCACAGTCAAATGAACATTGTAATTACCTTGGTGGTGATCTTATTAGAATGTAATATGCACAGATTCACAGGTCTTGTGCTTTTTAGTGATACAGGCAGTGGCATAGCCAGACCTAACATTTTGGGTGGGCCCAGAGCTAATATGGGTGGGCACTATGTATATAGATATGAGTAGTGTTTCTTGGGATGCTACAAAATAATTCTTTAGAATGCACTTGATGATGGATTTCTAAGTAGTCTGCCCAACAACTGTCCCTCATCAACATAAACCACATACATACTTAATGGAAAACAAAACAGTATTTTTTACATTATACTATCTCTAACTTGACCAGACATCCCCATAGCCAGTATCAGCCCTTTCCTTCTCTACCTTCCCTCTCCTCCCCATCCATCCCCATAACCTAGTATCAGCCCATCCCCACTATCCATCCCATAGCTAGGCATCAGCCCTGTTCTACCCCCACCCCTCCCTGAAGCCTAGCATCAGCCCTGTTCTACCCCCTACTCATCCCCCCCCCCCACCCTGAAGGACACCAGCACTAAATATAAAACTGTGTTTTTTTTTGTTTTTTGTTTGTTTGTTTTTTAATGTCCTGGGTACTGCAGAATCCTCCTCCACCCAGAGACCTGCCTACATTAAATGTAAAAAAACAAATTTTTTTTTTAAAATTTTAAGCTGGGCACTGCAGAGACCATCTCCACCCAAAAACCCACCAACATTTACAACCTTTTAAAACTTTAACCTGGGCACTAGTAAAACTTGGTGGGTTTCTGTGTGGGGGCGGGCTCTTCACTAGGGCAAAAAAAAGAAAAAGATAGGTTTTGGACTCTTCACTGCCTAGGGAAAAAAAGCTATATTAATGATTCATGAGATTCATATATTCATGAGATTCATTTGCACATGCACTGCTTCCACTTCATGCACATTTCTGTCATGCACATTCAATGTGGATATCCTGAAAGCATGACTGGCTGGGGTTCCCCCAGGACGGTTTTGGGAACCACTGGTGTACAATCTTCTGAAAGAGCTTGCACTATTGGGAAAGATGTACACTGTTCACAAATAGGGTGAGCTCTTTGTGAATATTGCATACTGTTTGAAAGAGCGTGCACTCATAACAACATTGCTCCCATAACGACAAATGAAAAAAATCCCCCAAAAAACTATTCCCAGAAATGGCACAGGAAACAACACTATTACAACACGATGGAACCAGGACTTAGGAAACAAAGGTAAAACACCACAAATTCTCCTCACCCTCAGACCCACAAACTTCACCATGTAATTAAATTACTTTTAAGCAGTGCATTTTCTCTAGCGAAAAAGGTGCCGGTACTGAAATACCAGGCCACCCTTCAGTGGTGGGGTGATCACTAAGGGACCCACCCCACAGTAGCCAGGCCCCCTGCAACCAGTTCTATGACAAGGCAGAATTGGTGTGTAGAGCCTGAGCTCTTTCATTATAACTTGGGGATAACGGGTCAATTTTATCAGACAATGGAAAAGGTGCCGGTACTCAGTACTCCCAAGTACCCCCTCAAAAAAGCCCTGCTTTTAAGGAGACACTGAGGCCTTTCCTCCTTAAAAGTAATTTAATTACATGGCAAAGTTTGTGGGTCACGGAAAACAGCATGAGGTCCATGGAGCCTGGCATCCTGCCTCTGACAGTGGCCAGTCTGGTTGGAATATGTCCACTTTGAGAATCAGGTGCTCAACATTAAAAGTTTATATTTATTTACTTATTTATGGCATTTTATCCCACATTAAACATGAATTAGGGTGTTTTGTGGCTCTACATGAGAAACTCCCTGAGCCCATATGCCAAGGCCCCTCCCTGCCCATCTTCAAATCCTTGCTCAAAGCCCACCTCTTCAATGTCGCCTTCGGCACCTAACCATTATACCTCTATTCAGGAAATCTAGATTGCCCACCTTGACATTTCATCCTTTAGATTGTAAGCTCCTTTGAGCAGGGACTGTCCTTCTTTGTTAAACTGTACAGCGCTGCGTAACCCTAGTAGCGCTTTAGAAATGTTAAGTAGTAGTAGATTAAATATACTTTTTTTTTTTTTGGCCTAGCCAGTGAAGATCCCACCCCCACCAGGAAGCCACCACCAGCCAACAATACACTGTACTCCTTAAAATTAAAAAAATATTTATTTTACCTGGACAGCTGGTTTGCATGTGGTGGCAGGTGGTGCCGACTCGGAGAGCGCTGTACTCGTTCCATGTGTGCTGGCTCCTGTGCCTGTTGTGGGGCCGTAGGGGAATGCTGAGGGTGGCTGGGGAGGGGGGGGGGAATCAAGAAAAAGCTGATTTTGCTCCAGCGAGGGCACAGTGGAGGAGCCGCGACACTGATGGCAGCTGGCAGATTTTCCTTCTGCACTGTGGCGCCAGCGTTCACTTGGGGGACGGGAGGGAAGCAAGGCACAGCAGCAGACTCCAGAGTGAAGATGGCCGGTCATCAGCGTGAGCGAGGGAATACTGTTGTGGGAGTGCAGTGCTAGACTGGCCAGGCCTACCGACTTCTGGATCAGGACCTGCACTAAAAAAAAAAAAAAAAAGGCTGGTAGGAGGAGGACTGGAGCGCTGCCGGCTTCTTAAAAGCTGCATATCATGGTGGCTCAGCTGAGCAGTGGCAGAAAGGCGGTAAAGTGCACATCCTATCAGGACAACTGGGTGGGCACCCAGGCCCACCCATAGCTACGCCCCTGGATACAGGACTGTATGTTTTTGGTTTTTTTGTATTGTACCAGCACATTGATTAACTTTCTCTACTAAAATTTGAAATGGTGCTAATGTCTCTTATTTTGCAGTGCACTTTCAAATAACATTTTTAGATATTCTTTGTCCGATACACTGGGTAGGCTCTTGAACGGTCTGGAGGATCTAGAGGAAAGAAAATTAGCAGGTAAGGCCTAATTTCACCTTCCTCAGCAATCCTCCAGACCGTTCAAGGTGCTTGGGACGTACCAAAGCAGTAAACACATCTAAACGTGGGACCTGCGAAGCCCCGAGGACAGGACTGCAGCTCCAAAACTGGCATCCTCCCTTGCCTGTACATCTACTCTGTAATGTTTGACAAAAGAATGCAGGGAGGACCACACCGCCGCTCTACAAATGTCCACCGGTGGAACAAAACTACTCTCTGCCCAAGAAGCCGCCATCCCCCTAGTGGAATGTGCCTTGAGCCCCACCGGCACCGTACGGCCATGCAATATGTAAGCCGAAGAGATGGCATCCTTCAACCACCGAGCTATAGATGCCTTAGAAGCAGCCGCTCCCTTCTTGGGCCCCCCATGAAGGACAACCTGTCCGAAGACCTGAATTCCTCCGACCTGCGCAAGTAAACCTTCAACACTCTGCGTACATCCAATTTCACCAAACGACGCTGAGAAGCATCCCCCGTCCGGTCCCCCAAGACCGGCAACGAAATCACCTGATTGACATGAAAGGAGGATACCACCTTAGGCAAAAACGAAGGCACTGGACACAGCGAAACCTTTTCTTTAGAAAACCACAGAAACGGAGGCCTACATGAAAGAGCCTGACGTTCCGAAATCCGGCGAGCCGACAATATAGCTACCAAAAAGACCACCTTCATAGTAAGGTCTTTTATCGAACAAGACTCCAAGGGCTCAAAAGGAGAACCCGCCAAAGAGTCAAGAACGATATTAAGATCCCTCTGAGGAACTACCAGCCGCTGAGGAGGACGAAGCAACTTCACCCCCCTCAAAAAAACGGACCACATCCGGGGAGACGCAACCAACCTGCCCTGCACCTTACCCCGAAAACACGCCAAAGCAGCTAGCTGCACCTTCAAAGATGACAATGAAAGGCCTTTCTGAAAACCATCCTGCAAGAAATCTAAAATGCACGACACAGAAGCTGTCGAAGGGACACACACCCGGTCCCCACACCAATCTTCAATTATGCGCCTCACACGCGCACAGGCCAAAGACGTCGAACGTTTGCGAGACTGCAGCATTGTCTGAATCACCTTAGGGGAAAACCCTTTCCTTTTCAACCGTTTCTTCTCAAGGGCCACACTGTAAGAGAGAACCGATCCGGATCCGGCATGACAACTGGACCCTGACACAACAGCACCGAGCCCCCCCAGCCGCAGAGGCTCGCCTTCTAACAAGCGCATCAGATCCCCGAACCACGGCCGACGCGGCCAATTCGCAGCCACTAACAACACCGGACCCGCATGACATTCTACCCTCTGTAGGACTCGACTTATCAAGGGCCAAGGGGGAAACATGTACAGCAATACCCGCTGAGGCCATGGAAGGACCAACGCATCGATCCCTTCCGCTCGCGGATCCCGACGCCGACTGAAACACCGAGGAACTTGAGCATTCTGTGCCGACGCCATGAGATCCACTACTTGCATTCCCCACTTTAGAACTATCTGGTCGAACACCGACCGGTGCAGAGACCATTCTCCGGGGTCCAACATGCGTCTGCTTAGAAAATCCGCGTTCACGTTGTCCACCCCGGCCATGTGCGCTGCCAAAATCTGCACTAGATGCCTTTCTGCCCAACTCATGAGCAGAGCCATCTCGATTGCCAACAGCGGACACTTTGTACCGCCCTGCCGGTTGACATATGCTACTGCTGTCGCGTTGTCGGACATGACTCTTACTGCCTTTCCGACCACACTTGAGTGAAACGCCAACAGAGTTAGCCGAATCGCCCTCGTCTCCAACCGGTTGATAGACCACTGAGCTTCCTCCGTCGACCACAGCCCCTGCGCGGACCGACCGAGACACTGAGCTCTCCAGCCCAGCAGACTGGCATCAGTTACCAGAATCACCCACTGAGGAGGTTCCAACGGCATGCCCTTTTTCAGATGGGCCGAGCACAGCCACCACTGGAGACTGCACCGAGGAGCCCCCCTCAATGGCAACTGCAACTCCAAACTGTGTACCTGAGGAGACCACCGGGACAACAGAGCCACCTGAAGCTGACGCATATGCGCCCTGGCCCATGGTACTACCTCTATTGTCGCTGCCATGAGGCCCAGAACTCGAAGGTACATTCAAACCGTCAGACTCTGAACGGACATTAACAGCTGGACCTGCTGCTGACGAGAGGCGAGCTGAGAATCCGGCAGAAAAACACGACCCACTGCCTTGTCGAACCGCACTCCCAAGTACTCCAGACTCTGCGATGGGATCAACTGACTTTTGGCTACATTCACTACCCATCCGAGCGATTCCAGAAACGTGACCACCTGAGCCATCGCCGCCACACTGTGAGCCCGAGACTTCGCCAGGATCAACCAGTCGTCCAGATACGGATGCACCAGAATTCCCTGCCTCCGCAAAGCCACGGCTACCACCACCATTATCTTGGAGAAGGTACGTGGAGCCGTTGCCAGACCAAAAGGCAGAGCACAGAACTGAAAGTGCCTCCCTAAAACAGCAAAACGAAGGAAACGCTGATGGGCCTCTCGAATCGGCACGTGCACATACGCTTTCGTGAGATCCAGTGACATGAGAAATTCTCCCTGATGAACAGCCACTATGACCGAGCGCAGAGTCTCCATTCGGAAGGATGGCACCTTGAGCGCCCCATTGACCCTCTTGAGATCCAAAATGGGTCGAAACTGGTCCTCCTCCTTCGGCACCACAAAGTAAATGGAATAACAACCCATTCCCAGCTCGTGCTGAGGAACGGGTACCACAGCTCCCAACTGGATTAAGCGACCCAGAGTCTCTTGAATAGCCTTTAACTTGAGAGTGACAAGGAGAGGGAAGAAACAGATCCGGCAGCGGGTGCTTGAACTCGAGCACATAACCGTCGTGAACGACCTCCAACACCCACTGATTTGAAGTAATTTGGGTCCACCCCTGATAAAACAGACGAAGTCGCGCCCCGACCTTCACAAGAGGCTGGATTCGCACACCTTCATAAGGAGGACTTATTAGCATTTCCGGCACCTCCGGAGGAGTCCCGACCTCTTCGACGACCCCCTCGAAAGGACTGCGTCCGCTGGAAAAACCAGCTTTTAGAAGGGGACACATCTGCCTGGTCTGTACCGCCTCGCGTCCTTAAACCGACCTTTAGCTGAACTACCTCGACTAGCCACCTTAGGCCGTAACTCCGGCAACCGTGAGACCTTGGTATCCCCAAGACCACTCATCAGTTTATCCAAGTCCTCTCCAAACAACATAGAACCTTTGAAAGGTAGAGAACACAACTTTGCTTTAGAGGCTGCATCTGCCACCCAGCCCCTAAGCCAAAGAGCCCTGCGAGCCGTCACCACCAGAGCCATATTCTTAGCCGAAGCCCTTAGCAAATCATAAAGGGTGTCTGCCAAAAACGAAGACCCCATCTCCAATTTGGCCAGGTCCTGAACCAAACCAGTCCTATCTAACGCAGGCTCATCCAAGAGCTTCTCCGCCCAATGGAAACAAGCTCTGGCTACCAAGCCCCCACACACAGAGGCTTGCAAGGCCAAAGCTGACAAATCAAAGCTGCGCTTCAGAAAAGACTCTAGCTTCCTATCCTGAGGATCCCGTAAGGCTGTACCGCCATCCACCGGAATGGCCGTAGCCTTAGTAACCGCCGTAGCCTTAGTAACCGCCGTAACCACTGCATCCACAGTAGGTGGTTTCAGCAGGGCCAAATCTTCTGGAGGCAAGGGATACAGCCGCGCTATAGCCCTAGACACCTTACAAGTAGCCTCCGGCACAGACCATTCCTGAAAAAACATAGTAACACAGTAGATGACGGCAGAAAAAGACCTGCACGGTCCATCTAGTCTGCCCAACAATTTACACTCCTATGTGCTACTTTATGTGTATACCTGACCTTGATTTGTTTCTGCCATTTTTAGGGCACAAACCGTAGAAGTCTGCCCAGAACAAGGCCCACCTCCCACTCACCAGCCCCGCCACCCAATCTCGGCTAAGCTTCTGAGGATCCCTTCCTTCCGAACAGGATTCCTTTATGTTTATCCCACGCATTGTCCCTAATGTCTGAATTCATGGGAAAGGAACGGGAGGCTCTCCGAATCCCCTTAACCAAGGGATCTACCTGGGTCCCTCTGCAGAGGGAGTGGCTGCCAGAGCAAACTTCAAAGTAGAGATCACCTGATCAATGAGCTCTAACAACTCCTCCTCATGAAAAATGCGAACCACTGAAGAATCTTCCCCAGGCCTTAGCCCATCCTGATCCTCAGACTCATCTAAGAGATCCTCCTCTCCTGGGTCACTCCAAACGTCCGACCCAGGCAGAGAAAGTATCTCCATAGGCTCCGAAATATCCACCTGTGGGCGCTTAACTCCCACTGAGCTAGCAGCTTCCGGGGAACAAACAGCTTGAGAGGGGCCAGCTCTCCAGGCATTATACAGAGACCAAACAAACTCAGTGGGGAAGCCAGACCCCCCCCCCCCCCCGACGCTGCTGAAGCCCCAACAGCACTTCCTGCAGTCTCCGTGACGGACCCCCCCCTCGCTCCCGAGGCGGCAGGTCCATTGCGTGATCCGCGGCTAAACTAGGTGCGCTTCCCGCCACACACTGGTCCGCTGGTGCGGAATGCGCAGCCTAAAGGGCCGCGCAGCCTAAAGGGCCGCGCTTCCCGCCAAAAACGGCTCCGTCGAGGCCGACCCGGGACACGCAGCCAAAATGGCCGCGTTTCCCGCCAAAACCGACCCCGCCGTTGCTGGCCCGGAATGTGCGGTCAAATCGCCGCCCAACACCTCCGCCGACTCAGGGGAAAAGCACGGGGGGCAAGAGCGCTGACAACGTAGGCTCCCCACAAAATTTACATTGGCCACCTTTCACTTCAATGCTGCGCTTTGCGCTAAACCGACACCTCGCCGGCTTAGACATAATGACTGCGAACACAATAAAAACAAACAGTTGCTTTGTGCTCTGACAGACTAATAGGCAAAACCGCCTAAGGCAAGAATGCCCTTGAAGACGTTTTATTTCTGGACTGCCACAAGAACAGCCAAAATAGCCGCCTTTTAAAAACGTTTTTTTATTTTTTTAAACCTCGTTGCTGATGCCTAAACGCCTCAAGGGTACAGAACGAGGTTTGTAGCCAAGGTCAAGCAGTCCTCCAGAGGAAGAGCACAGGGGGAGGGACCCAGCCACCCGGGTGTGACACCCCACAGGGAATAATAGAGATCTAAGTGTGGGTTCTCTAACATTTACAACCCAACCTAGAAACCCCAAACGGGCCTACCAGACTGAGTACACTGCACAGGCTGCACACATCTACCCTCTGCTGAGACTGAGAAAATACTGGTTAGTAGAAGGTCTGCACAGGCTACTTGTATAAGAAGTTTTAGTGTTCTCAGTCTCCCTCTGCTGGTAGGAGTGCATAACCCAAGCGTCTTGAACGGTCTGGAGGATTGCTGAGGAAGTCAGTTTTAATAAAGCAATTTGAGTAACATTTCAGAGTCTGAGAGTATGTAGGGAGGGCAGTTTTACTCTTAGTCCCTCTTATCACTGTTAAAACAAGGCTGTGACTGACTGCTGCTTCAAAATCATCAGCCTAGGCACTAGTTAAATGATATCCAAATTAAGTGGAACGTTTAAGAGGATGAGAGATCTTGCAGCCTGCTATGAAGCTTTTAGCAGTAATTCTTTAAAACTTGGATGCAGCAAACATTTTCTTTGTTGCAAATTGATTTTTACTGATAAGGTGATGGTTGGCACCACTTCTGCTGTCCTGAACATGTGAATGTATGCTCATTTTGTATCTCAGCTTTACTGTAGGGATCTTATAGTGGTGTACATTAATATGGTTTACATTTGTATCAGTTATAATTGTCAAGATGTGAATACAGTGATGTTGGGTCTGTATGTGCAATTTTATGTTTATCAAATCAGGCTTAGATTGTTTTACTTATTTGTATCCATTTTAGGAACTTCCCTGGCATATTTGGGAATCAACAGCAACATTACCTAGAAGTCATTAAACGAATGCTGGTTCAATGTATGCAAGAACAAGAAAACCCAGTGGTAATAATGCATTGTTTTCCTTTAAAACAGGATGATAAAACAGTATAGTTTATACCTTTAAAAAATGTCTTGTTAACAATATTGCTTTAAGATCACTTGATGCTAAAAACAAAAAGAAAAAACTAATTTTGTATGAACAGGTGCTTATTAGTTTGTGTTGAATGTTTCATATGGTGGTGGTTTTGTGTTCCTACCTACCCCTACTCTATGCCTCAAACTCTGAGCATCTAGGAGCCAGACTTGGCGTGATCTGAATTATATTGATCTATTTATACATATCAGTTTAAAAAAAAAAAAAAAAAAAAAAAAACGCAGCAAAAGTGCAAAACACTCCTGTAGTAAACATGTTCCAGAATAGCTGGCAGTTTACCTGACAAACTAAATCTCTAACAATTGCCCTTTCACTGTACACATTTGTTTGTTTTGAGATATTTGTTTTCTCCGAGGACAAGCAGGCTGCTTGTTCTCACAATTGGGTTGTCGTCCACTGTGGCCCAGGAACCGGAAAGAAATTTTGCCAGCAAAAATAAAGGCTTTCGGGAACGTTCTGTCGCACGAATAGGACGGACCGCGCATGCGCGAACGACTTCCCGCCCACTGCACGAGCGTGTCTCCTCAGTCTTTTTTTTTTCTCTGCAGTTAGGTGCGGCAGTGTTTTTGCTCTGCTCCGTCAGGCCCAGGACGAAGACTTCTTTCGTGATTCTTGTTCGCTTTCTTTTATATATATATATATAAATTTATTAGTTTCCCGTGGTTTTCTTATTCTTTTTTTGTACATTTTAAAGTTTCCTTTCATTTTCGAGTTCGGCCGCGCGGTTGGGTTCTCCCCTTTTTGTGCCCTTCATTTTTGGCACAATTGCGTCGTTTGATTTCACCGAGGCTGTGTTTTCTTCCATGTCATTGAAGACACCCAGCGGCTTCAAACGTACTCGGTGCAACTGGACCATCTCAGGTAGCAATACCCACGCTTGGTGTATCCAGTGCCTTGGGACCGACCATAGCCCAGCCGCTTGTAGTCTGTGTCTTCGTATGAAGAAACAGACCCAAGTGTCTTGAGAGGCCCAACGGGAAAAGCTTTTTCGAGCCGGGTCCGGTCCTTCGACGTCGGGGAGCAAGGTAATGGCTGCTGAGAGACCAATTCGCGTTGGGAGCAGTGAGACGTCGAGTGGGTCTCTACCTGTCTCGAGGGACCCGGCCCCGAGGAGACGTGAGTAAAAAAACATATAGTAACATAGTAGATGACGGCAGAAAAAGACCCGCATGGTCCATCCAGTCTGCCCAACAAGATAAACTCATATGTGTATACCTTACCTTGATTTGTACCTGCCTTCTTCAGGGCACAGACAGTGCAAGTCTGCCCAGCAGTATTTCCCGCCTCCCAACCACCAGTCCCGCCTCCCATCACTGGCTCTGGCACAGACCGTATAAGTCTGCCCTCCACTATCCTCGCCTCCCAACCACCAACCCCTCTTCCCCCACCTGCTCCGCCACCCAGTTTCGGCTAAGCTTCTGAGGAACCAATCCTACTGCACAGGATTCCTTTATGCATATCCCACGCATGTTTGAATTCCGTTACCGTTTTCATTTCCACCACCTCCCGCGGGAGGGCATTCCAAGCATCCACCATCCTCTTTGTGGAAAAAATACTTCCTGACATCTTTCCTGAGTCTGCCCCCCTTCAATCTCATTTCATGTCCTCTCGTTCTACCGCCTTCCCATCTCTGGAAAAGATTTGTTTGCGGATTAATACCTTTCAAGTATTTGAACGTCTGTATCATATCACCCCTGTTCCTCCTTTCCTCCAGGGTATACATGTTCAGGTCAGCAAGTCTCTGCTCATACGTCTTGGAACGCAAATCCCATACCATTCTCGTAGCTTTTCTTTGCACCGCTTCTATTTTTTTAACATCCTTCGCAAGGTACGGCCTCCAAAACCGGATCTCGCCCTCTGGGTTAGGAAGTCCAGATGTGGCTTTGGGGGAAGCCTCACGGCATGTTTCTCCAAGCCACTTATCTGGCAGGCGTAAACAACAGTCTGGCCGACAGGCTGAGCAGGATAATGCAACCTCACGAGTGGTCAGTGGACATGGGCGTAGTCCGCAAGATCTTCCGAGCGTGGGGCACCCCCTCGGTGGATCTTTTTGCCACTCAGATCAATCACAGAGTCCCTCAGTTCTGTTCCAGGCTACAGGCCCACTACAAACTAGCGTCAGATGCCTTTCTCCTACATTGGGGAACAAGCCTCCTGTATGCGTATCCTTTCATACCTCTAGTAGGGAAGACTTTGCTGAAACTCAAGCAAGACTGCGGAACCATGATTCTGACTGCACCCTTCTGGCCGCATCAGATTTGGTTCCCTCTTCTTCTGGAGTTGTCCTCTGAAGAACCGTGGAGATTGGAGTGTTTTCCAACCCTCATTACTCAGAACGAGGGGTCGCTTCTACATCCCAACTTCCAGTCCCTGGCTTTCACCGCCTGGATGTTGAGGGCTTAGAATTCGTCTCCTTGGGTCTTTCAGAGGGTGTCTCCCGAGTCTTGCTTGCTTCCAGGAAAGATTCCACAAAGAAGTGTTACTCTTTCAAATGGAGGAGGTTTGCCGTCTGGTGTGACAGCAAGGCCCTAGATCCTCTTTCTTGTCCTACACAGACATAGTAACATAGTAACATAGTAAATGATGGCAGAAAAAGACCTGCATGGTCCATCCAGTCTGCCCTACAAGATAAACTCATATGTGCTACTTTTTGTGTATACCTTACCTTGATTTGTACCTGTCTTTTTCAGGGCACAGACCGTGCAAGTCTGCCCAGCACTAACCCAACCTCCCAACCACCAGCCCCGCCTCCCACCACCGGCTCTGGCACAGACCGTACAAGTCTGCCCAGCACTATCCCCGCCTCCCGCCACCGGCTCTGCCACCCAATCTCGGCTAAGCTCCTTAGGATCCATTCCTTCTGAACAGGATTCCTTTATGTTTATCCCACGCGTGTTTGAATTCTGTTACCGTTTTCATTTCCACCACCTCCCGCGGGAGGGCATTCCAAGCATCCACTACTCTCTCCGTGAAAAAATACTTCCTGACATTTTTCTTGAGTCTGCCCCCCTTCAATCTCATTTCATGTCCTCTCGTTCTACCGCCTTCGCACCTCCGGAAAAGGTTAGTTTGCGGATTAATACTTTTCAAATATTTGAACATCTGTATCATATCACCCCTGTTTCTCCTTTGTTCCAGAGTATACATGTTCAGGTCATCAAGTCTTTGCTCATACGTCTTGTAACGCAAATGCCTTACCATTCTCGTAGCTTTTCTTTGCACTGCTTCAATTCTTTTTACATCCTTCGCAAGGTACGGCCTCCAAAACTGAACACAATACTCTAGGTGGGGCCTCACCAACGACTTATACAGGGGCATCAACACCTCCTTTCTTCTGCTGGTCACACCTCTCTCTATACAGCCTAACAACCTTCTAGCTACGGCCACCGCCTTGTCACACTGTTTCATCGCCTTCAGATCCTCAGATACTATCACCCCAAGATCCCTCTCCCCGTCCATACCTATCAGATTCTCCCCGCCTAACACATACATCTCCCGAGGATTTCTATTCCCTAAGTGCATCACTTTGCATTTCTTCGCATTGAATTTTAATTGCCAAACCTTAGACCATTCTTCTAGCTTCCTCAGATCCTTTTTCATGTTTTCCACTCCCTCCCGGGTGTCCACTCTTACAGATCTTAGTATCATCCGCAAATAGGCAAACTTTACCTTCTAACCCTTCGGCAATGTCACTCACAAATATATTGAACAGAATCGGTCCCAGCACCGATCCTTGAGGCACACCACTACTCACTTTTCCCTCCTCCGAGCGAATTCAATTCACCACCACCCTCTGGCTTCTGTCCGTCAACCAGTTCCTAATCCAGTTCACCACTTCGGGATCTATCTTCAGCCCATCTTGTTTATTTAAGAGCCTCCTGTGGGGAACCGTGTCAAAAGCTTTTCAATTCTCCGGTTACCCAATCAAAGAATTCAATGAGATTCGTTTGGCACGATTTCCCTCTGGTAAAACCATGTTGTCTCGGATCTTGCAACTTATTGGCTTCCAGGAAATTCACTATCCTTTCCTTCAGCATCGCTTCCATTACTTTTCCAATAACTGAAGTGAGGCTTACTGGCCTGTAGTTTCCAGCTTCTTCCCTATCACCACTTTTGTGACGAGGGACCACCTCCGCCGTTCTCCAATCCCTCGGAACCTCTCCTGTTTCCAAGAATTTATTAAACAAATCTTTAAGAGGACCCACCAGAACCTCTCTGAGCTCCCTCAATATTCTGTGGTGGATCCCGTCCGGTCCCATGGCTTTGTCCACCTTTAGCTTTCCAAGTTGTTCATACACACTCTCTTGAATACAGACCCTGCTTGAATACCTTCTACACCTGTCAGTCTTGTCTCAAGACCAACTCCATAAGAGTTCACCTTAGTGCGATTAGTGCCTATCATCGCTGTGTAGAGGGTAAGCCTATCTCTGGACAGCCTTTAGTTGTTCTCTTCCTGAGAGGTTTGCTTTTGTCAAAGCCCCCATTTAAACCTCCACCAGTGTCATGGGATCTCAGTGTCGTTCTCACCCAGCTGATGAAAGCTCCTTTTGAGCTACTGAATTCCTGCCATCTGAAGTACTTGACCTGGAAGGCCGTTTTCTTGGTGGCTGTTACTTCAGCTCGTAGAGTCAGTGAACTCCAGGCCCTAGTGGTGGATGCACCTTATACTAAGTTTCATCACAACAGAGTAGTCCTCCGCACGCATCCTAAGTTCATACCGAAGGTGGTGTCGGAGTTCCATCTGAACCAGTCCATTGTCTTGCCAACATTTTTTCCCCGTCCTCATAGCCGCCCTGGCGAAAGCAGTTTACATACCTTGGACTGCAAGAGAGCATTGGCCTTTTACGTGGAGCGGACGAAGCCTTCAGACAGTTCGCCCAGTTGTTTGTTTCTTTCAATCCCAACAAGAGGGGAGTTGCCATTGGAAAACGCACAATCTCCAATTGGCTAGCAGATTGCATTTCTTTCACTTATGCCCAAGTTGGGCTGACCTTACAGGGTCACGTCATGGCTCATAATGTTAGAGCCATGGCTGTGTCAGTGGCCCACTTTAAGTCGTCCTCCATTGAAGAGATTTGCAAAGCTGCGACGTGGTCATCCGTTCACACATTCACATCTCACTAGTGCCTTCAACAAGATACCCAACGCGACAGTCGGTTTGGGCAGGCGTTGCTACAGAATCTGTTCGGGGTTTAGATTCCAACTCCACGCCCCTAGGCCCATTTTGATTCTGTTCCAGGCTGCACTTGTTAGTTCATTTTGGTTTTAGGTCAATCTATGTTATATCCTCGCCATTGCGAGGCCCAATTGACCAATGTTCATTGTTTTGGGTGAGCCTGGATGCTAGGGATACCCCAATTGTGAGAACAAGCAGCCTGCTTGTCCTCTGAGAAAGCGAAGATACTAACCTGTAGCTGGTATTCTCCAAGGACAACAGGCTGATTGTTCTCACAAACCCGCCCTCCTCCCCTTTGGAGTTGTTGTTAAGGTTGTTTCTTGTTTATATGCTTTTTGATTAAACTGAGGAGACACGCTCGTGCGGCGTGCGGGAGTCGTTCTTGCATGCGCGGTCCATCCTCGCGCAGCAGAACGTTCCTGAAAGTCTTTATTTTTGCTGGTAAAATTTCTTTCAGGTTCCTGGGCCGCCACGGATGACGACCCAATTGTGAGAACAATCAGCCTGCTGTCCTCGGAGAATACCAGCTACAGGTAAGTATCTTCACTATATCACCCTTCAAGCAGTATATCAGAGCAGTTAACATAAAACAAAGTTAACCAAATAATTTACATATAGTAAAACAAAAGGAGGAGATGCATAGGACAACAAGTACTAAAAAAATACAGTTGTCTTCAACTGTGCTTACTTTTTTCCCCTTGGTCTTTTCTCATATATTATTTCTGCCTAAAGAATGCATAATGACCACTTCCTAAAATTTCCAAAAGTAGGTTTTAAAATATATTTGGATAAAGATATATTTCTTTCAAATTCTGCTTCCGGGAAAAAGCAATATGCAAAGTGTGGTCTTCAAAGATTGGGTGTGACCTCATGATGTCCCAATTATGTTTTAAAATTTTAAAATTTAAAGATATTATAGAAAATAATCCTGTTCCTTCAGAACTATTTCTCTTGTATCTTTTGGCCATGCACACATCTGCTAATTTTTGAACTGAAGTATCACTGCTTTAATGTTTCTGTAGTGCTACTACACATACAGGGCTGGATTCTACATATAGCATTAAAGATCAGCGCTGGAAATGATCCACACTAAGTGCTGTTCTGTAAACTGTAGCATGCAAGTTCTGCCTAACTTAAGCCTAATAAAAGCATGTGTAATTCCTGTGCCCAAAGTTAGGTGTTAATAGGCCTATTTCTGTAAAATCGTGCCTAACTTGAAATGCCCCTAACCTGCCCACCTTCTCCCAATTTCTCTGTCCCCTTTTGAGTTCTGCATGAGACCAGTTAAGCGTGGTTGGTGGGGAAGTGTGCGGATTAGAGATTCATGCATATCCTCAAGTTGGTGCTTGTTAGCATTAATAACCAGTCATTGACAGTTTAAGATATTAAATTTTCTCCGAGGACAAGCAGGCTGCTTGTTCTCACTGATGGGTGACGTCCACGGCAGCCCCTCCAATCGGAAACTTCTCTAGCAAAGTCCTTTGCTAGTCCTCGCGCGCCCGCGCGCACCGCGCATGCGCGGCCGTCTTCCCGCCCGAAACCGGCTCGAGCCGGCCAGTCTTCTTTTGTCCGCACTCGGTACGGTCGTGTTTTCGCCGTGTCGAGCCCCGGAAAGTCGACCTCGCGCGTCCAAATTTATTTTGACGTGTTTTTTCTTCGGAAAAGTCTTTCAAGTGTCGGGAAGTGCTCCGGAAACCCCCCCCCCGGGTTTCGTGTTAATCCTCCCCGTACTTCCAGCTTTTTGCCCCGATAAGTTTTCTTTCGTCGTCGGGGTAGGCCTCTTTTCGGCCTCGGTCGAGATTTTCTCCCTTACAAATTTTTTGGTGCTCTTTTTCCGTCATTTCGGACTTTGATTTCGCCGGCGCGATTTTTCCGCCCATGACATCGAAGCCTTCCAGCGGCTTCAAGAAGTGCACCCAGTGCGCCCGGGTTATCTCGCTCACTGATCGACACTCGTCGTGTCTTCAGTGTCTGGGGGCCGAGCACCGTCCTCAGAACTGCAGTCTGTGTTCCCTGCTTCAAAGGCGGACTCAGGTAGCGAGACTAGCCCAGTGGAACGTGTTGTTCTCGGGCTCTTCGTCGGCATCGGCACCGGGATCTTTGAGTGCATCGACGTCGTCAGCGTCCAGACCATCTTCCTCGGCCGCCCCTGCATCGAGTGCATCGAGGCATCGGGCCTCTGCATCGGTGCCGAGACATCGGATAGCTGCATCGACGTCGGTGGTACCGGGACCTCTTCTGCTGATGTCGTCGGACGGTGGTGCATTGTCAGGAGTGCAGGTGAGGGCTGTCCATTCCCCTGCTGGTGGCGGTGAGCCTTCGGGTGGGTCTCCTCCTACCCTGAGGGCTCCTGCGGTACAGCCCCCCAGAGACCGACCTCCTTCGGCCTCGGCCCCGAGGAAGCGACGGCTGGATTCTACGTCCTCCTCGTCGGTGCCGGGGAGCTCCGGTGACATGCTTCGGAAGAAATCGAAGAAGCATCGACACCGGTCGCCTCCCTGCGTCGGCACCGAGAGCTCTGGGTCGCCGAGGGAGTCGGCACCCAGCAGGCATCGGCACCGAGAGGACCGCTCACCCTCTGTTCAAGAGGTGTCGATGCGCTCCACTCTGGACAGCCCGGAACAGCCTCCTCGCCCGGAACAGATTCTGACGTCGACGCCTGCATCGACCTCTTTGCCTTTCTCTGCAGCCGCTCTGAACGAGAGCCTCCGGGCCGTTCTCCCAGAGATTCTGGGAGAGCTGTTGCGCCCTACCCCTCCGGTACCGGCGGTGCTTGCACCTCCGGTACCGTCGAGCGTGGCGCCAGCTGGCCCATCGCCCGGGGTGAGGTCCCCGACGTCGGTACCGCGTGCGGTACCGACTGCGGCCACCTCCCAGGAGGGCTCCCCGACTACGTCGGCGGAGGGAGCTTCGCCGATGCGGGCCAGGGAGTCTACCTCTCGACGCCCCCATCGTGGACGTGGCTCCACTGAGTCGAGCCGGGCGAGGTTGCAGACACAGGTTCGTGAACTTGTGTCTGACACCGAGGGTGAGGCCTCGTGGGAGGAAGAAGAAGACCCCAGATATTTCTCTGACGAGGAGTCTGAGGGTCTTCCTTCTGATCCCACTCCCTCTCCTGAAAGACAGCTTTCTCCTCCTGAGAGTCTGTCTTTCGCTTCCTTTGTCCGGGAGATGTCTACGGCCATCCCCTTCCCGGTGGTTGTGGAGGACGAGCCCAGGGCTGAAATGTTTGAGCTCCTGGACTATCCTTCTTCACCTAAGGAAGCGTCCACTGTTCCCTTGCACCATGTCCTAAAAAAGACATTGCTTGCGAACTGGACAAAACCTCTAACTAATCCCCACATCCCCAAGAAGATCGAGTCCCAGTACCGGATCCATGGGGACCCAGATCTGATGCGCACCCAGTTGCCTCATGATTCTGGAGTTGTGGATCTGGCCCTAAAGAAGGCTAAGAGTTCTAGGGAGCATGCTTCGGCGCCCCCGGGCAAGGACTCTAGAACCTTAGACTCCTTTGGGAGGAAGGCCTACCATTCCTCTATGCTCGTGGCCAAAATCCAGTCTTACCAGCTCTACACGAGCATACACATGCGGAACAATGTGCGGCAGTTGGCGGGCTTGGTTGATGCTCTTCCCCCTGAGCAAGCCAAGCCTTTTCAGGAGGTGGTCAGGCAGCTGAAGGCGTGCAGAAAATTCCTGGCCAGAGGGGTGTATGACACCTTTGATGTTGCGTCCAGGGCCGCTGCTCAAGGTGTGGTGATGCGCAGGCTCTCATGGCTGCGTGCCGCCGACCTGGAGAATAGACTCCAGCAGCGGATTGCGGACTCGCCTTGCCGTGCGGACAACATTTTTGGAGAGAAAGTCGAACAGGTGGTAGAGTCTCTCCACCAGCGGGACACCGCATTCGACAAGTTCTCCCGCCGGCAGCCTTCAGCATCTACCTCTACAGGTAGAAGATTTTTCGGGGGAAGGAAGACTGTTCCCTACTCTTCTGGTAAGCGTAGGTACAATCCTCCTTCTCGACAGCCTGCGGCCCAGGCTAAGCCCCAGCGCGCTCGCTCTTGTCAGCAGCGTGCGCCTCAGCCAGGCCCCTCGGCTCCCCAGCAAAAGCAAGGGGCGAGCTTTTGACTGGCTCCAGCAGAGCATAGCCGACATCCAAGTGTCAGTGCCGGGCGACCTACCAGTCGGGGGGAGGTTGAAAGCTTTTCACCAAAGGTGGCCTCTAATAATCTCCGACCAGTGGGTTCTCCAAATAGTCCGGCAAGGATACACCCTCAATTTGGCCTCAAAACCTCCAAATTGTCCACTGGGAGCTCAGTCTTACAGCTTCCAGCACAAGCAGGTACTTGCAGAGGAACTCTCCGCCCTTCTCAGCGCCAATGCGGTCGAGCCCGTGCCATCCGGGCAAGAAGGGCTGGGATTCTATTCCAGGTACTTCCTTGTGGAAAAGAAAAGAGGAGGGATGCGTCCCATCCTAGACCTAAGGGCCCTGAACATATATCTCGTAAAAGAAAAGTTCAGGATGCTTTCCCTGGGCACCCTTCTCCCCATGATTCAGCAAAACGATTGGCTATGCTCTCTGGACTTGAAGGATGCCTACACACACATCCCGATACTGCCAGCTCACAGACAGTATCTGCGATTTCAGTTGGGCACACGCCACTTCCAGTACTGTGTGCTACCCTTTGGGCTCGCCTCTGCGCCCAGGGTGTTCACAAAGTGCCTAGCTGTGGTAGCAGCGGCACTTCGCAGGCTGGGGGTGCACGTGTTCCCATATCTCGACGATTGGCTGGTGAAGAACACATCCGAGGCAGGAGCCCTGCAGTCCATGCAGATGACTATTCGCCTCCTGGAGCTACTGGGGTTTGTGATAAATTATCCAAAGTCTCATCTTCTCCCAGTGCAGAAACTCGAATTCATAGGAGCTCTGCTGGATTCTCGGACGGCTCGCGCCTATCTCCCAGAGACGAGGGCCAACAACTTGTTGTCCCTCGTCTCGCGGGTGCGAGCGTCCCAGCAGATCACAGCTCGGCAGATGTTGAGATTGCTGGGCCACATGGCCTCCACAGTTCATGTGACTCCCATGGCCCGTCTTCTCATGAGATCTGCTCAATGGACCCTAGCCTCCCAGTGGTATCAGGCTGCTGGGGGTCTAGAAGACGTGATCCACCTGTCCACGAGTTTTCTCGAATCCCTGTATTGGTGGACAATCTGGTCCAATTTGACTCTGGGACGTCCTTTCCAAATTCCTCAGCCACAAAAAGTGCTGACCACGGATGCGTCTCTCCTGGGATGGGGAGCTCATGTCGATGGGCTTCACACCCAAGGAAGCTGGTCCCTCCAGGAGCGCGGTCTACAGATCAATCTCCTGGAGTTGCGAGCGATCTGGAACGCTCTGAAGGCTTTCAGAGATCGGCTGTCCCATCAAATTATCCAAATTCAGACAGACAACCAGGTTGCCATGTACTATGTCAACAAGCAGGGGGGCACCGGATCTCGCCCCCTGTGTCAGGAAGCCGTCAGCATGTGGCTCTGGGCTCGCCGTCTCGGCATGGTGCTCCAAGCCACATATCTGACAGGCGTAAACAACAGTCTGGCCGACAGACTGAGCCGGATTATGCAACCTCACGAGTGGTCGCTCAACTCCAGAGTGGTGCGTCAGATCTTCCAAGCGTGGGGCACCCCCTTGGTGGATCTCTTCGCATCTCGAGTGAACCACAAAGTCCCTCAGTTCTGTTCCAGGCTTCAGGCCCACGGCAGACTGGCATCGGATGCCTTCCTCCTGGATTGGGGGGAGGGCCTGCTGTATGCTTATCCTCCCATTCCTCTGGTGGGGAAGACTTTGTTGAAACTCAAGCAAGACCGAGGCACCATGATTCTGATTACTCCTTTTTGGCCGCGTCAGATCTGGTTCCCTCTTCTTCTGGAGTTATCCTCCGAAGAACCGTGGAGATTGGAGTGTTTTCCGACCCTCATCACGCAGGACGGAGGGGCTCTTCTGCATCCCAGCCTCCGGTCCCTGGCTCTCACGGCCTGGATGTTGAGAGCGTAGACTTTGCCTCTTTGGGTCTGTCAGAGGGTGTCTCCCGCGTCTTGCTTGCTTCCAGGAAAGATTCCACTAAGAGGAGTTACTTCTTTCTGTGGAGGAGGTTTGCCGTCTGGTGTGACAGCAAGGCCCTAGCTCCTCGCTCTTGTCCTACACAGACCCTGCTTGAATACCTTCTGCACTTGTCTGAGTCTGGTCTTAAGACCAACTCTGTAAGAGTTCACCTTAGCGCGATCAGTGCATACCATTACCATGTGGAAGGTAAGCCGATCTCAGGACAGCCTTTAGTTGTTCGCTTCATGAGAGGTTTGCTTTTGTCAAAGCCCCCTGTCAAGCCTCCTACGGTGTCATGGGATCTCAATGTCGTTCTCACCCAGCTGATGAAATCTCCTTTTGAGCCACTGAATTCCTGCCATCTGAAGTACTTGACCTGGAAGGTCATTTTCTTGGTGGCAGTTACTTCAGCTCGTAGAGTCAGTGAGCTTCAGGCCCTGGTAGCCCAGGCCCCTTACACCAAATTTCATCATAACAGAGTAGTCCTCCGCACTCACCCTAAGTTCTTGCCAAAGGTCGTGTCGGAGTTCCATTTGAACCAGTCAATTGTCTTGCCAACATTCTTTCCCCGTCCTCATTCCTGCCCTGCTGAATGTCAGCTGCACACATTGGACTGCAAGAGAGCATTGGCCTTCTACCTGGAGCGGACACAGCCCCACAGACAGTCCGCCCAATTGTTTGTTTTTTTTGATCCCAATAGGAGGGGAGTGGCTGTAGGGAAACGCACCATATCCAATTGGCTAGCAGATTGCATTTCCTTCACTTACGCCCAGGCGGGGCTGGCTCTTGAGGGTCATGTCACGGCTCATAATGTTAGAGCCATGGCTGCGTCGGTAGCCCACTTGAAGTCAGCCTCCATTGAAGAAATTTGCAAAGCTGCGACGTGGTCTTCTGTCCACACATTCACATCTCATTACTGCCTGCAGCAGGATACTCGACGCGACAGTCGGTTCGGGCAGTCAGTTCTTCAGAACCTGTTTGGGCTTTAGGATCCAACTCCACCCCCCGAGGGCCCTGTTTGTTCTGTTCCAGGCTGCACTCTCAGTTAGTTGGTAAATTTTTTAGGTCAATTTCAGTTATGTCCTCGCCGTTGCGAGGCCCAATTGACCATGGTTGTTGTTTTGAGTGAGCCTGGGGGCTAGGGATACCCCATCAGTGAGAACAAGCAGCCTGCTTGTCCTCGGAGAAAGCGAATGCTACATACCTGTAGAAGGTATTCTCCGAGGACAGCAGGCTGATTGTTCTCACAAACCCGCCCGCCTCCCCGTTGGAGTTGTGTCTTCCCTTGAAGTGTATTGTCTTGCTACATACTGGACTGGCCGGCTCGAGCCGGTTTCGGGCGGGAAGACGGCCGCGCATGCGCGGTGCGCGCGGGCGCGCGAGGACTAGCAAAGGACTTTGCTAGAGAAGTTTCCGATTGGAGGGGCTGCCGTGGACGTCACCCATCAGTGAGAACAATCAGCCTGCTGTCCTCGGAGAATACCTTCTACAGGTATGTAGCATTCGCTATATGTGGATCTTTCAGTACCATATATATAGAATTGGGGGAGGGGTAGTGTATAAAGAATCCTTTTTTCTGCAGAGCTAAAATCTAGTCAAGGCACATACAGGACAAGAGAAACTTTGTGAGTTTCATTAAGAAACTAATCAAAAAGCTGTGATCTGCAAAATGGGGATTAAAGTTGACTCAAAAAAGGATTAGTCCCTAGACTGAGTTTGAATAAAATCAGAGGAGAAGCAGGATGCACAAACTCAAGGGGTCAATATTCAGCCATGTTTAATGGCTATCTAGATAATCTGGATGGCAGGTGCTGCTCCTTTTACTAAGCTGCAGTAAGCACTAGCGCATGCTTACTGCAGCTTAAAAGGGCTTACTTGAGGGGTCCTGTAGTAAGTTTAGAATCTGTGTGCAAACAATGCACCAAAAAGATTGTTTTTTTTGGGAGGGGGTGTATGTCTGGGGGATAGAGAGTAGTTCACGGCTATGTAGATGTGCTATCTGATTAGTGCAGGATTAATACATGAGCCCTTATCACCTACAAAATAGGTGACGGTAAGGGCTTGCACACTAATTTTTGGTAATGACTGTGCATTAATAGAAATATTAGCATGTGGCCATTAATTTGGAAAATAGGAAATTGGCCATTTTCCAGCAGTAGTAAAAATGCCCTTAGAGTCAGGAAAGACCTGTGTAAGGATGTTCTGAGGCCACTTTCTACGGCATTTTTGTAAAAGGATCCCTAAGTGTGGCTGACAGAATATTCAGTAGCACTATATGGGGGGGGGGGGGGGGGGGGGGGGTAGTAAGAAAACAGGAAGGCAACCGGTCTACTAGATCCAATGTGAACAGAAAAGGAAGTAGATCTTTTGAAGAAACTTTCTCTTATTGGTTCAAGGCTCCCAACAGACTCCGGAAGAGACGCTTCTGTAATCAGCGTTGGTGAAATTTGTAGTTTTACACCAGCCGGTTTGCATTGCTCCTGAGCCTGTACTTCTGGCAAAACATGGCCGTGTTGGGCACTTGTGAGTCCTGGGAGCTTTGAACAACCAATAAGACTGTTTTTCTTCAAAAGGTGTGCTTCCTTTTCTGTTCTCACTATATGGGTAATGCCACTGAATATCTGTACAGACTGCCTCAGCTGTACTAAGACAAGATACCAGCACCAAATATCTGAAATTATTTTATTTTTTTTAAACTGCAATAGTTAACATTTTAAACACTGATTATGGCATCTCAATATTGATTTGAAGAGGTCTATTCCAACCAAGGGCACAGCAAAGTGGAAAATGGTGGAGCCAGGTATTCACAGTGGAGAAAGCATAGATAGGAGTGATTGGCAGCAGTTAGGAGGAAGGGGGAGGGGTGTAGGAAGAAATGGAAGGCAGTGAGGTGTTGCAGAATGAATACAATTGTTTCTCGGAGGACAAAGCAGCCTTCTGTAGTCGCACATCTGGGTGACATCACAAGATGGAGCCCACTGTGGAAGCTGGCTAACAAGATTGAAGAAATTTCTAGCAGCATCCCACCATACGTGTGCTAGTGCCTTCCCGCCGGAAGTGCAAGCGTGGGTCCCTCGATATTTTTCTGTGGAGCACGCAAGGACACATCATCGTTCTCTTCTCTCAGTGAGTTTTTTTTCTCTGCTTTAGCAGTGCCTTATGCAGATATTTTTGTCCTTTCCATAATTATTTTCTTCCCTCTTTTATTATGTTACTTTTTCATTTTTTTTAGTATTTTCAGCTCTATTTCCTTTCTTTTTTGTGAGTTCTTAGGCCTTCTTGGGCTGGAACACTGACATCAATTTGAACGTTGTCTCTTTTTAGAGTTCACAATCGAGGAGTTTAATTTGGCTGCGATTCTTTTCTCGATGTCAGATGACCCCCGCTTGAAAAGGGGTACCCAGTGTAATTGGAGGTACCTGCACTCTTGATGCATCTGGTGCCTTGGGCCTAACGATGAGCCTAACTCTTGTTCTCTCTGTTTGCAAATCCAGTTGAGGACAAAGAGGGTATGGCAGGTCCAACAGGAGAGACCTTTTGGCTCCTTGAAGACTGATCCATCAATACCTGCACTGCAAGCATCGACCTCAATGGCTGCTAAGGCTTCAAATACTACTGGGAGTGCACCAACATTGAGGTCTCTACCTCTCTAGACATCTGGCGCTGAAAGTAGGCCCCGGGACAGGTCTGTATCAGACCCGTCAATGAGGGCACATATGGGTTCAACATCGTCCTTGGTAGCACCAAAGACCGTGATGCTGAGCATCGGGGGAAGCCCAAGAAGCATAAGCATCAGTCCTCTTTGCATGCTGCTGGGAGCTCCATACCCAAGAAATACTGGCACCAGGAGGAACGCTACCTCTCTTTGGTAAAGTTTCCAGTGCACAAGTCTCCGAGCAGCCAGGTTCCTGCTTTTAGTTGAGCATGGACGTAATTTCAGTTTGCCTCTGTCCCGGCTCCCCTGCCTTTGCTGATGCCTTCCTTCAATGAGCATACCAGTCTATGCTTGGGGAGGAGCTGGCGCAGATACTACAGTTGTAATCCACTTGGGCATCAAAGGTGCTTGTGCCAACTGTGGATCAGCCCCAGATTCTTCCTGAGGCTCTATCCATGCCTGTGGAGAGATTCTCGGCGCATCGAAGGGTGTCGACATTATCCCACGCAGTACCGCTCTTGACGTTGGGAAGAAACTTCCCCGGAGTCTGACAGTAGGGCTATACCTCGGCTTTCTGCAGGGTGTGGACATGGCTCTACTGAGCCAAGGCAGGCACATACTAACTCAGTCTGGTCTGAGTGTTGTGAGGCGTCTGACTGGGACCGCGAATGTGACCCAGAAGAGGACCCTCATTTCTTCTTGGAGGAGGAGTTTTATGGAGAACCTTCTGATCACTCCCCACCTGAAGAGAGACATAAATCTCCACCTGGGCTCTCTCTCTCTCTCTCTCACCGGTTTTGTGAAGTTGGAGACAGAGGAGGAGCCCAGGGCAGAAATGTTATCTGTTCTGGATTGAGTCACCTCATAAGAAAGGGGTCACAGTGCCATTGCACCTTATCCTTAAAGATGCACTGACGGCAAACTGGGAATATCCTCTTTCAGTGTAGGTCGCACCTAAAAAGGTGGATACACAGTATTGAGAAAGGCTCTCGGATTTGAAAGGGTTCAATTTTCTCACCACTCTGGTTGTCGAATCTGCCCTCAAACGAGCTAGGATCTGCAGGAACCAAGCCTCAGCTCCCGCAGGTAGAGAGACTGCAGTCCTACCAGCTCTACACAAGACTTGACTTGAAATCTTTGCTACACTGTACACGTAGTCTTGCGGATTCTCTCCCTCAGGAGTAGGCTGCTGCTACACTGTACACGTAGCCTTGCGGATTCTCTCCCGCAGGAGCAGGCTGCAGAGCTTCATCAGTAAGCATCTGGAGTGCAGAAAGTATCTGGCCAGGGACGTTTACGATTCTTTTGATATTGCATCCAGCTTCTTGCCATGGGTGTGGGGATGTGCAGACTATCATGGCTGTGTGTCGCTGACCTAGAACCAGTGGTTCAGAAGAAGTTTGATGGATGTACCTTGCCGAAGAGACCAGTCTTTTTGGGGACAAGGTGGAGGAGGTTGATGACCTCATAAAGAAACATACTGATACCAACCGGTCCTTGTCTCGACAGCCTCCAACTGCAGCTTCAACAACAAAGTCCTCCAGTTCTGTTCTAGGCTCAGATCACACGGCAGACTTGCGTCAAATGCCTTTCTCTTACATTGAGAGGAAGGTCTTCTGTATGCATGTACTCCAATACCTCTCATGGGGAGGACTTTGCTAAATATCAAGCAAGACCAGGGAACTATGATTCTAATTGCTCCTTATTGGCCAAGGCAGATCTGGTTTCCTCTTCTGGAGTTATTCTCCAAAGAGCCATGGAGATAGGAATATTTTCCGACCCTCATCACACAGAACGAGGGATTCCTTCTGCATACCAACCTCCAATCACTGGCCCTCACGGCTTGGATGTTGAGAGTGTAGAATTTTGAATCCTTAGATTTGCAGGAGGGTGTCTCTCACATCTTGCTGGCTTCCAGGAAAGACTCCACTAAGAGGCGTTATCTTAAGTGGAGGAGGAGGTTTGCCCTCTAGTGTGAGGGCAAGACCTTAGATGCCCTCACTTTTCCTACTTAATTGCTTGAATACCTCCTGCATCTCTCTGAGTCTGTTTTGGAAACCAACTCTATAAGGG
Source organism: Microcaecilia unicolor (assembly GCF_901765095.1). NCBI lineage: Eukaryota > Metazoa > Chordata > Amphibia > Gymnophiona > Siphonopidae > Microcaecilia > Microcaecilia unicolor. The sequence continues at coordinate 241,186,668 of NC_044034.1, read as the reverse complement.
TTCATATCAGTGCAATTAGTGCTTATCAACAGGTAGCAGGTAAGCCCATATCTGTACAACCTCTAGTTGCTAGCTTCATGAGAGGTTTGATGATACAGCCCCCCCCGGCCCCCCCCCCCCCATCAGACCGCTCACTGTGTCCTCACTCAACTGATGAAAGTTCCTTTTGAGCCACTTGATTCCTGTCAACTAAAGTATTTGACTTGGAAAGTGGTGGTTATGGTGGCAGTCACTTCAGCTTGCAGAGTCTGTAAGCTTCAGGCCCTAGTAGCTGATCCACCTTTACACTAAACTTTCATCACAAAGTAGTTCTCCGCACATACCTAAGTTCTTTCCTAAGGTGATGTTTGCATTCCATCTTAATCAGTCAGTTATTCTACCAACAATTTTCCCAAAACCACATGTCCATCCTGGTGAAAGTGTACTGCAGACCTTAGATTGCAAGTGAGCCTTAGCCTTCTGTCTGGAGCAGATTAAAATCCATAGACGGTACATCCAGCGTTTTGTTTTTTCTATTCACCCAAATCAGATTTGGGGGGGGGGGGTAGCCATCAGCTAATGCACAACTTCAAATTGACTAGCAGATTGCATTTCCTTCACTTATGCCCAGGCTTGGCTGACTCTAGAGGGCCATGTCAAGGCTCAATGTCAGCCATAGTGACATTGGTAACCCACTTGAGATCAGCCTCTATAGAGGAGATTTGTAAAGCTGTGATGTTTTCTGTCCATACATTCACATCTCATTACTGCCTTGAGCAGGGTACCTGACATGACAGAAGGTTTGGTCAGGCACTCTTGAACTTGTTCGGTGTGTAGAATCCAGCGCCATCCCCCTAGACCCAGTTTTCTTCAGTTCCATGCCTCATCTTCACAACTAGTGTGTATACAGTTTCAGGTTAATTGACTGAGCGAGTCCCTATTGTCCTTGCATTGTTTTTTTGGTGGTCCTGGTTGCTAGGGATTCTCAGATGTGAAAATACAGAAGGCTTGCTTGCTTCTCGGAGAAAGCGAAGTTACTCGCCTGTAGCAGAGGACAGCAGGCCAAGTATTCCACTTCCTTTTAGTTGTATTTCTGAGCTTTTTTACTTGATTAAGGTACCTGTGCTCGCGCATTGGGCGGGAAGGCACTAGCTGATGTCAGTTGGAATGCTTCTAGTAATTTCTCAATCTTGCTATTCAATATCAGCACCAGGCTCCGTCTGATAACGTCACTTAGATGTGAGAATACTTGGCCTGCTACAGGTGAGTAACTTCACTATTTAGAATTGTATGTGGAAGTAGATAGGGGACCTAATGTAGTGACCTGAGGGCTGTATAATTGTAGCATCACAAGTGAGAGAAGTTGGTCTATTTTAGTGGTACTTGATGGTTCACTTGAAGACCTGCACGGAGCTGACTGCAGCAAACGGAGTGAAAAATTATTAGGGAAGATGTGGATAAGAACTTTGGCAATGTGTGCCTTTACATTTATATATACTGCCACAAAGAATAAAGAGGAGCAATAAATAAAGGGAAGATGTTCGTGCTACAACCCCCACAAGAAGCCTCGCAGCTCACATTAAAAAGTGCACAAGTTTTCGTTTATTTTTAACTTTGTAATAGTATTATTCCTATATGTAAATATGGGCTCAAAATAGTTGAGAGACTGCCTCAATCCAACAAATCAAAGGCTTCAAAAAGTAATATAATCATAGCACTTAAAAGTTCTTAGCCCAAAATAAATTTGTGTCTCAAGGCTGATATTTCAGAGAAAAATTTTAAATGGTGCACTTATCTGAAAAATTGCTTCAGTATTCTTCAGTCCCAATAGTGTAGCCATGGGTGGGCTCAGGTCCACCCAAAATTGTGGCAACTTTGTTATGGGTGGCAGGTATCCAGCTGAAGAGGTCCTCCTGCCATGTTGTTACATCCCCTGCGCATGGTCATTTTTTTGTACATGTGCAGAGATATCAGAAGCTGTGTGCAGAGAGTGGGAGAGGGATATATTCTGCCCATTAGAGGAGGACAACTTCAGTTCCGCCAGCTCAGGTACTGATTTGAGTTGAGGGTCACTAGTGGGGGGAAGGGGGCAAGGGCAGAGAGCAAGGGAGGGGAGGGAATTATATGCCCACTCAGTTTTGGCTCAGGCCCACACAAAATGGCAAGTCTGGCTGCATCACTCTTTCAGTCCATATAATTTTCCCTTTCCATAATCCTGTCCCTGTAGCTGTAGTCTGTCTGGTGATAGAAAAGCTTTAGGCTGCAATTGCTGGAGGGAAGGGCCAAGGCTAAGGCTGTGGCTGCATTTATCCCCCCCTCCCAGCAGGCTCAGATTCTTCCCAATCATCCACCCATCCATCCCCCAGCAGACTTGGCGTTCCTCAGTTACCCATGGATTTACTCACGTGCTCCCAGCAGTTACATCTGTAGCCTCTCTCTCCATTGTCCATCCAGCCCAGCAGCAACTTTTGTCATCACATCCCTTCTAGCTGTAGCCTCTCTCAATCTTCTCGCTCACACTGGTAGCCCATCTCAATCCAATCACGTCCCCTCAGAGCTGCAGTCCATTTTCAGTGCCTCATACCTCGAGCAATAGCTTCTCCCCTGCCCATTTTTCTCTTCTTTCCTCTGGTACATCATTTGCCTCCCCTCTTCTCCCCCCCCCCCCCCCCCCCCCCCCCCTTATCAGCATCCTTCCATCCCACTCCAACCTCTGGTCTACCTTAAACTGCATCCTCTAGGAGGTCCCCAGCAGCTGCAGCAATTCAGATGCTGCTAGTGGTCTGTTTAGAGCCTGTCTTTAGCCATGACCCACCCCTCTGATGCAGCTTCCTGTTTATGCTGGGGCAGGTCATGGCAGAGAAGCTTCGAGCAGGCCACTGGTAGTGTTTGAATTTCTGCGGCTGCTGGGGACCTCCTAGAAGATGTGGTTTAAGCTGGATTGGTGGGGGGGAGGGGAGGAGAGTGGAAGAGACAGGGAGAAATGCTGGATCAGGTATGGGGTGATACTGGACCCCCTGCTGTTCTGGGCCTTTGGACACTGCCCAGTTGCTCCAGTAGTCTGCCTCTTCTGCTTTTGCTTTTCCTCTAGGACTGCTTCCAGCCATCCTTAGTTGGGCTGCTACAACTTCTCCCAGCTTTCTCTGGCCCATACTACTGCTTCAACTATCTGGAACTGTTCTGTTGGCGTTGCTCCATGTAGATTGTCTGTGCCTTTGTAAACAAGCTCCTGTAAGAAAGCTGACATTATGCGGGTTGCCAGAAGTTACAGGTAGGCTCCTTGGCTGGCATTGAATTTTCACACAATATATGCTTACCAATGAGAAGCTGCTTCTCAGAGAAACTTTTTCTGTGGCCCCAAAGCTAAAACATTGCTACCCATGTGCTTGCTGAAATCTTAGGCACCAGGTCAAAATTTTTAGTCACCATAGTGACCTGGCACCTGGGGTTTGTTGAGCCCTTCCCTACTCTCCTTATAAAGAAAACGGCTGTGTTTTGTTTCATTAAAGATAGTGTGGCAGGTAAGTACTTTGGTAGAGATCATGTGTGTCTAAATTTCTTTTTTTTTTTTTTTTTTTGTGGGTGAGCATGCTGGTTTGGTTGGGTTGGAGGTGAAGCTGTCAATATTTCTGTAATGCATTTTATTTGAAGAGGGGTTTACTAGCACATTGTACTTTTCTATTAATTTTTCTATTAATTTCTCAGTGATGCTTAAAGTGTATTCAGTGTTTTATAATACCTTATCTGCTCCCCTCTGTTACACTGGTGTACTGCTTTTTCAGAAACTTTTTTTTTTTTTAAACTTGAAGAAATACATATAAGCAGAAGAGGCCTGGGAATAAGAGCAGAAAATAGATTACAGCTTCTAATATGTGATATTAGAAAGCAAAATTGTATGTCTTATTATTTTAATGTAGAGGATGCTTAAAATCGTTTACTGCTATTGCAGCAAAAAAATACACAACAAACACTTTTTTCTCTTCTCTTTCCTACAGATCAGGACATTGTCAGCAAGAGCTGCATGTGCATTTGTGCTTGCCAATGAGCATAATGTTCCTCTTCTTAAACACTTTGCTGACTTGCTGCCTGGAATCTTACAGGTAAGGTAAATAATGGGAGAAGATAAATCTGTATAAAATACCAGAGGGGCTGCACCAAGAGGGGAAGTAAGGTATACCCATGTATTGTAATTTTGTCATACTTCCAGTAGTCTGTATCATTGGATACTGGATTGTGATATACCAGTAGCAGAAGAAAGGAATTTTGTGTCTACAGGTAAGATTGAGTCAGGGATACAAGTGGATGGTATTTGAATGTGGTGGGATGTAACAGCTCTGCAAGAACACAGAACTAGTGTAATGTTCTGCATGCACAGCTTCTTCCTGTTAGCAGTGATGTCCTTAGTTCCTCCAGGTTTTTTGTTTTGTTTGGTAATAGATGTGAACACAAAACGCTTCTGTGTTGCAGAGGTTTCTATCTCTGTTTGTGCCAGTTTTCATGTTCAAAACAAAAACTATTTTTCTTTCAAATTTCTGACTCTGCCATAGTATGAAAGATCCAAAACTTTGATACCCATTCCAGATACATAACTTGTTTAGGCTTAGACCGTAATCAGGCTGACTGTAAGCACTGTGGTGAGATGTTTCCATAAGTCCAAAAGGATTACTGTGAAGTAGAGAGAGAGACTTTTGCTTGCCCAAAAGGAGGAGAAGAGGATGTAATTTATCTCTCTGTCTCTAATGTTGGTTGACTTCTTTGTGGAAGTTGCCACTGTTTTTCCTGTGCAGTAACTTGAGTCCATCCAGAAAGAAGCAACGCCAGGAATCCTTCAAATTTTTTGATCTCCTTGGAGGTTTCCAGGCCCAAAGTGCAGGCATATACATTCTTATACTGGCCTGAGCTCACAGCATCTTTGAAAGTCCTTTCTAAAATGCAAGAGAAGTACAGACACCTTAGCATAGATGTAGCTCAGTGTATTTCTCCTGAGCACAAATCTGTGCAACCATCTTCTGGGTTGTCTCTGCCATCGGATTCCAGCTGGATAGTAGCACTGACCAACATGATGGCCTCTGGGCTCAGAGCAGTGCACCACACCAGTGCAGATCATGAACAAACTGACTATGCATGGGATTCACTTTGCACTGTCAGCACTGATCCAGTGCTGGTCTCTATCTCCAGTTTAGGCACAAGTATAATCTGTGTAGTGGCTGACCATTTGTCCTCAAATGGTATCCACTAGGCAATAGGTCATTATCTGTTTTGCAGCTTCTGCAAGAGCACCTGCATTCATTCCTGCAAAAGATGTTACTTTGTCAAAGGCTACTGTAAAGATCTACCATTAAGATGGCCACCGACTGAAGGGTCATGGGAGCAGCCAGCTCTGTGGACCCGAGGACCCAGTGGGTGAACAGCTGGGATCGGGACTGCTCGAGGTGACCGCCAGAGGCAGGCGACGAAGAGGAGGTCAGGCGGATTGTCAAGATGGGCGACCTCGCCTTGAGGGTAGGGCGAGAATCACCGTTGACCCGAGCCTTCGCTCGGACGCCCTGTCCAGCTGGGCGCCAACAGCGGCTTCCCCTGTCCAACGGGCCACAACACTGGCCCAGCCCGATGCCATCCATGCCCTCGACCTGTTGCAGGTGAAGAGGCGCACTCGCCAGTGTCCACCAGCCAGCTGAGAGATTGCCGACCAGCCCTTGATGCCCCGCTGCATGCTGCGTGGAGAGTTGGCCGGCCGGCCACCAACCTGAGGCAGCAGTGAAGAGAGCGCAGGGGCGCCGTGCCTTTGGCACTGCCGACTGACCAGTAACGCCGCCAGCCTCGCTGCAGACCGCGAGGAGCGTCGACCAGCCAGTCCTCGACTTGGGGCTACAGGTAAGAGGTGCATGGATACGCCGCGCAAGCAGCCATTAGGGGAAGAGCCGATCGGGACGCTGTTCACGGCGGAGGTCTGGGTGTTCCGACACGGAAGTTTAGAGGGACACCTGGCCAGCTGACTATTTTGCGCCGCACGCACCAACGAGGGCGCTCAAAAAGCCCATCCGCTGACGAAGGAGAGATGCTCCTGGTTTGGGTGCTGGCCGGCCATTCTGTGCCACACGCTGACAAAGAAAAGGTTCTCCTAGGTTAGGTGCTGTCTCTCTGCTCAGGTCTGCTGCTGGCCCACATATCTCCGCAAAGGGAACTGGAGTTGCGCATCTGTCGTGCAGTTGAAGCGCATCTGCTTGGTGCATAGCTCCCTCCACCTGAACCCACAGAGTACCATAGCTGGAACCTTGATGTGCCGAGTACTGTGGAGAGTCTCGTAACCGTAGAACTGGGATAGAGCATGGGTCAAAGCACGGCTAACGTATATTGGGATGCGTTGCTCCAGTGTCTTACTCACGGGACCGAATTGAGCCGAGATCCTGATCAGCTTATGCCAGACCTCTAACAAGGACAGATAAACTGCTAGGTTTCGAAGAAACTGCTAGCAACCATTAGCTCTGACCCAAATAGCCTGTCCCGAGACCGTGTCTAAGCCTATGTCCTGTTAAAATGAACTTACCGATACTCCATAGTCGCCTCCTAGGACAGAGGTAGGCAGCTGACATCATTCAACAGGAGCACTGCGGATAGCAGATGAAGACATCAAGAGAAACTAACTACCACAGAACCCACAGGGCCCCCTGCGCAAAACCTGCGACATCAGGAGACAGTAGTGACACTGAGCCCATGCCACAAGAGATCACATACCAAAGAACAAAGTCCTATCAAGCACCCTACCATCAGAACATGGCCTATTAGAAACCCACAGCGACCCAAATTCAAAATGAATACCTTCAAACTACTCCTAGTAATTTACTCCCTAACGCTGATCCACATAACGCTAACCACCCCACTTGCAGAAAACAACATCATACCCATATTACACACTCATCAAAGACTGATCGGACACACCACATCCCCTCAAACGGACAACAACTCAAAGGAAAAACATCAACATGCGGACAACCACAGCAGAAGGGAAAGAAAAGTCCTACCAAAATCGCACCAATAAAGAAATGACAACTAATAAAAATCCACACAACACCAAATGCAGATGACCCATACCAAACAATTCAAGTGGGCTACACTATTGCCAGATCCATTGTAAACAAAACAGCAGTAATAACAGATTGGATCACAACAGAAAATCTTGATCTATTTTTTATCACTGAAACCTGGATCCACAATCAAAAGGACCCTATAATCCTAGACCTGTGCCCTCCGGGATACAAAATCACACATTGGGCCAGGAAGTATAAAAGAGGTGGAGGCATAGCACTAATTTATCGTCCCCACTTTACTACCGAAACCACTGCCGAGTCCATAACACCTCAACTTGAAATAGCCTCATTTAGAATCCACAACAAATCCCTACATGATCAGCTGAAGTGTGTCCTATTTTACAGACCACCAGGAAACTGGAATGAAAGCCAGACTAATTTCATGGACTTCATTTCAAACACATATGCAACCAACCCCAGTGTACTAGTAGTAGGAGACATTAACCTCCACCTAGAAGACCCAAACTCGACCTTCACACGAGAATGCAAGGAATTCCTCCACTTATGGGATCTCAAATACCCAAATATGCAAGCAACCCACACCAAAAGGCACACAACCTCATCTCACACAAACTCACAACTGACCAGAGAGTGGCGGAGTGGCCTAGTGGTTAGGGAGGTGGACTTTGGTCCTGGGGAACTGAGGAACTGAGTTCGATTCCCACTTCAGGCACAGGCAGCTCCTTGTGACTCTGGGCAAGTCACTTAACCCTCCATTGCCCCATGTAAGCCGCATTGAGCCTGCCATGAGTGGGAAAGCGCGGGGTACAAATATAACAACATAATAATAATAACAGACATCAGTTGGACACAAGCGCCATGGACAGATCACTACAAACTAAACCTGTCCATGAATTGGTGCAAGAAGGGTTCATACCGTACACAACCTACAGATATACAACAACGACTGGACAACACAAACGGATTCCATTTACTACCTCACAGAATGGGATAAAAGGTGCAAAAACATACTAGATGAAATAGCACCCTTACGAATAAGAACCTCACGTAAGCTTAAGTCGATACCATGGTTCAACGAAGATCTGAAAAAGCTAAAAACACAAACCAGGAAACTCGAACGAGCATGGAAAAAAACAAAAGATGAAAACACGCTCAATACGTGGAAACAAACCCAAAGGAAATACAAATCTATCTATATAAAAGGCACCTCCAACGTTCCAGTGAAGCCTCAAGCCGGAAACTTGAGGCACCAGAGATATCCGGTTTATCTGAAGGGGGACTTCTGCTGCAGCCTCTCCCCTTCATTAATGCTGGCTGTTGTTAAAAACAGTGAAGGGGAACATGCAGGGACGCAGCCTCAGGCTGCCTTGCAAACAGGAAATGAGGGCGGCAACAACTGAAACAAAAGCAAAAACAAAGCTTAAAGAACCCTGAAACTGCGTCCGTCCCTACTCCCCATCACTGTTTTTTTACAACAGCCAGCACTAATGAAGGGGAGGGCCACCCTGCAGCACACTTCCCCCTTCACATAGGAGCACAAAAGACTGAAACTTTTGTTTCTCCCAGTCTGCAGTCAGCAGCAGCTCACAGGTTCTAAATCTACCCACTTGCCAGTCAACTGGGAAATATTACAGCTCAGCCTCTGCACATACACAGCAGCAGCTTCAGTGCAACACTGAACCGGACTACGGGCTGCAGCACTCGTCCTGCTTGCACTGCGGGGCCACAGACACTGACAGTGGGTGCATGGCACCACAGAGAGAGGGGGGGAAGGGGGTCCAGGAATGAGAGGGGGGCAGGGGCTCCAGGGATGACAGATGGGGGGAGGGGGTCCTGAGAACTGAGAGGGGGGTCCTCACACCAGTGAAGCGGGCATGGAAGGGGGGTCATAAAGGGGGGGAAGGGCATACAGGACGAGGGGGAGCGGCAGCGACCTCGGGGGGGGGTATGGAGGGGGGAGCACTGCCTACGACGACCTCAGGGGGGGTTGAGGGGAGGAGCGCTGGCACCCTGGGAGGGGTGGAGGGGTCACCAGCGCCGCTTTGACGAACACCTTGCTAGCACCCGTTTCATTTGTGCCAGAAACGGGCCTTTTTTACTAGTATGCAATAAGGCAGACCAAGAGATCATACTACAAAACCAAAATAGGGACAGATTACAAAGACTCAAGGAAATTATACCAACTCGTGAATAAACTCCTAGATACTAACTTGGTCAGTACATCAAATACAGACATCCCACCCACAGACAAACTTGCCAAGTACTTCAACGATAAAATCATAAACCTACACAACACTTTACCTCAGGATAACACCGAAATCGAAAACTTCTTTAACGAGTTAGACCCTACCTTTGGAGAATACCCAGCTGATTAAACCTGGACAAATTCCGTTCCCTTTACCGTCGAAACAGTCACCCAGTCGATTAAGAGGTTCTCCAACACTCGCTGTCAACTAGACACCTGTCCCAGCTACCTAATTAAATCTGCCCCTGACCGCTTCATTGCAGACCTCACATCCCACCTAAACTACATGCTCCAGCATGGCCTCTTCCCAAAAGAAAATGGCAATATCCTACTTACCCCAATACCAAAAGATACCAAGAAACAAACGAAATCACTAACTACCGTCCAGTAGCCTCTATCCTGCTGATAATTAAATTGATGGAAAGCCTAGTAACCAAACAACTTACCGACTACATAAACAAACTCTCAGTACTACACGAATCCCAATCAGGATTCCGCCCCCTCCACAGCACTGAAACAGTCCTAATCACTCTCCTAGCCAAATTCAAACAGGAAATAGCAATAGGCAAAAGCATCCTTCTCCTCCAATTCGACATGTCTAGTGCATTCGACATGGTAAACCACAATATACTACTAAGACTACTAGACTACTTCGAGATTGGTGGAAATATACTTAGCTGGATCAAGGGTTTCCTGACCATGAGAAGGTGAAATCAAACTCAAACATATCAACACCGTGGAAAGCAGACTGCGGGGTTCCTCAAGAATCACCACTATCACCTATGCTCTTCAACCTAATGATGACCCCATTAGCCAAGTCCTTATCCAACTAAGGCCTCAACCCTTTCATCTATGCAGACGACGTCACAACCTGAACAGAACCTGAAATACGCTTCCTCTTTTACCCTTTTTGGTTTCATCCCTCTTCCAGCCATCATTATACATTCTTCCTTAATTACAACACACTATCCCAATTTACACCCTCTTCCCACTCCCTACCTCTGCCACCTTCCTCCCTTACCCGTATTACTTACCCACTTTTTATTGTCCACCTCTTTATATACTATAGTCAGCTGTTTTATCCATTTTGTGTTATCTTGTAAACCTGTTATATTTGTAAGCCGCATTGAACCTGCTAATAAGTGGGAAAGCGCGGGGTATAAATGTTACAATACAATACACATTCCGTATAAACACAAACTGACAGAAATCACCAACGAAATCAAGCTTAGTTTGAACATCATGGAATCTTGGGCCCATGCATTCCAACTAAAACTCAAAGAAAAAACGCACTGCCTCATATTGTCATCCCGATACAGCGTGGACAACCCCACAAATCAACATCCCAGACCATAACCTCCCTATCTCAGACAACCTGAAAATCCTTGGTGTTCCACTAGACCACAACTTAACACTAGAGAGCCAAGTGAAATCCACAACAAAGAAAATGTTCCGTTCAATGTGGAAGCTTAAACGCGTGAAACCATTCTTCCCAAGGGAAACATTCCGTAACCTGATACAATCAATGGTCCTGAGCCACTTAGACTATTGTAATGGAATTTATGCGGGATGCAAAGAACAAATCCTAAAGAAACTTCAGACAGCCCAAAACACAGCAGCCAGACTTATATTTGGAAAAACACGATTTGAAAGCGCAAAGCCTCTCCGTGAAAAGTTACATTAGCTTCCAATTAAAGAACGTATTGCCTTCAAAATCTGTACCATGGTCCACAAAATTGTCTACGGTAAAGTCCCAGGATATATGATAGACCTTATTGACCTACCAACTAGGAACACATCTAATTCAACACGAACATACCTGAATCTGCATTACCCTAGCTGCAAAGGTCTTAAATACAAATCCACTTAAGCATCCAGCTTTTCCTACATAAGCACACAACTATGGAACGCACTACCAACAACCGTGAAAACAACGTACAACCACCTTAGCTTCCGTAAATTATTTAAAGACTAATCTGTTTGAGAAGGCATACCCCACTGATCCAACCTAAATGACTGATCTCGGCAACACAACAAAGCAAAGCAAGTAATGGCCAGAACACTAGTTCATTGACTGTCCCACATGAACTTCTTATTCTCCAAGGACAAGCAGGCTGCTTGTTCTTACTGATGGGTTGATGTCCAACGGCAGCCCCAGGACTGGAAATCTTCCTAGCAACAAAGCTTGCTAGAGCCCTCGTGCACACGAGTGCACGCACCTCGCATGCGCGACCGTCTTCCCGCCCGTCGCACGAACGTATCCCTCAGTCTCTTTTTTTTTTTTTTCCGCAGTCAGGCGGCTGTTTTACGGTTGCTCTGTGCCTCAGGAGAGAGCAATTTCGATTTACCGTCGATTTAAACTTTTTTTGTTTTGTTTTCGCAAGTTCACTCGTCTTGTAATTCTGTCCAAAGAAAAAAACTCCCAAACTTCCTTTTTTTTGTCTTAGTTTGTCGGTCAGTTTTTTTGTTTTTGTTTTGGCCGTACGGGATTTTTCCCCCTTTTTCTGTGCTTTTTTTGGCGCCATCGCATCTTTTGATTTCGCTGCCGCAATTTTTCTGTCGATGTCATCGAAGCTCGCCAGCAGATTCAAAAAGTGCACTCGGTGCAGCCGGGCAATCTTAGCCACTGATCCACATGCTTCGTGTATTCAGTGTCTTGGGGCGAGTCATCGTCCCGATGCTTATACTTTGTGTCGTGGCCTTAAAAAGCGTCGAGATTAGCTCAGTGGGAGTGCCTGTTCCAAGCTTCGCCTGGTCCTTCGGCATCGGCAGCAGTACCGAGATCGTCGGCGGTGTCGATGTTGGTACCGGAGGGTGCATCGACGTCCGGAGCGCAGGTAATGGCTGTCCAGAGACCATCTCATGCTGGCAGTAGAGGGCCATTGAGTGGGTCTCCACCTGCCTCGAGGGCTCCTGCGGTGCAGGCCCATTGGAACCGACCCTCTTCGGACCCGACCCTGAGGAGACGTTTGGATTCAACGTCTTCCTTGGTACCGCGAAGGCGAAGAAGCACAATCATCGGTTGCCCTCCCGTCACAGTACCGAGAGCTCTGGGACGCCGAAGGATTCGGCACCCGTGAAGCGTCGACGCCGGGAAGACCGTTCACCCTCCATTCAGGAGGTGTCGATGCGCACTTCTCCGGACAGCCCAGTACCGCCTCTACCTCCTCAGCAGATTCGGGCTTCGACTCCTGCATCGACTCCCCAGCTTTTTTCGACAGCCACTCTTGACGAGCGCCTTGAAGCCATTCTTCCAGGGATCCTGGAAAGGCTGCTGCGACCGTCTGTTCCGGTATTGGCGGTGCTTGCACCTACGGTACTGTCGATAGATGCGGCGGCTGGATCCCCGTCCATGGTGAGGCCTTCGGCATCGGTGCCGCTTGCGGTGTCGGCATCGGCTGCCACCCAAGTTGTGTCGACGTCGATGGAGCTTCATCGCCGTCGGCATGGGAGTCCACTTCTTGACACCGTCATCGAGGACATCGCTCCTCAGCGTCGAGACGGGCCCTGCTTCAGATTGCAGTCAGAGAACTCGTGTCTGATACTGAGGGGGAGGCCTTGTGGGAGGCAGAAGAGGACCCAAGATATTTCTCGGATGAGGAGTCTTGTGGTCTTCCTACTGATCCTACTCTTTCGCCAGAGAGAAAGCTTTCTCCTCCCGAGAGTTTCTTTCTCCGGGAAATGTCCACGGCCATTCTCTTCCCAGTGGTCACTGAGGATGAGCCCAGGGCTGAGATGTTCGAGGTCCTGGACTATCCTTCACCACCTAAGGAGTCATCCACTGTTCCCCTACATAATGTCCTTAAGCAGACATTGATGGCGAACTGGATGAGACCATTAACAACCCCACCATCCCAAAAAAAGCTGAGTCCCAGTATCGGATTCACGGGGACTCGGAGTTGATGAAGACCCAGTTGCCTCATGACTCTGCGGTTGTGGATTCTGCTCTCGAGGGCCAAGAGTTCTAGGGATTATGCCTCAGCGCCCCCGGGGCGGGAGTCTAGAACTCTGGACTGTTTTGGGAGGAAGGCCTATCATTCCGCTATGCTCGTGGCCAAGATCCAGTCCTACCAGCTCTACACAAGCATCCATATGCGGAATAATGTGAAGCAACTGGCGGACTTGGGTCGATCAGCTCCCTTTGGAGCAGGCCAAGCCTTTTCAGGAGGTGGTGAGGCAGCTGAAGGGCGTGTCGTAAATTCCTGTCCAGGGGTGCTTATGACACTTTTGATGTTGCATCTAGGGCCGCAGCACAAGGTATAGTGATGCGCAGACTCTCATGGCTGCGTGCCTCGGACCTGGAGAATCGAGTTCAGCAGTGGATTGCAGAAGCTCCTTGCCGGGGGGGATAATATTTTTGGCGAGAAGGTTGCGCAGGTAGTAGAACAGCTCCTTCAGCGGCAAACTGCACTCGACAAACTCTCCCACCGGATGCCTTCAGCATCTACCTCTTCAGGTAGACATTTTTTACGGCGGTCGGAAGAATGCTCCCTACGCTTACAATAAGCGCAGGTACAATCCTTCTTCCTGCCAGCCTGCTCAGGCTAAGCCCCAGCGTGCTCGTTCACGTCAACAGCGTGCGCCTCAACAGGCCCCTGCAGCTCCCCAGGAAAAGCAAGGGACGAGCTTTTGACTGGCTCCAGGCGAGCATAGCCGACATATATGTGTCTGTGCCGGACGATCTACCGGTCAGAGGAAGGTTAAAAATTTTTCACCAGCGGTGGCCTCTTCTAACCTCCAATCAGTGGGTTCTCCAAAAAGTCCGGCTAGGATACTCTCTCAATTTGATGTCCAAACCTCCAAATTGTCCACCGGGAGCTCAGTCCTTCAGCTTCCAGCACAGGCAGGTACTTGCAGAGGAACTCTCCGCCCTTCTCAGTGCCAATGCGGTCGAGCCCTTTCCACCGGGGCAGGAAAGGTTGGGATTCTATTCCAGGTACTTCCTTGTGTAAAAGAAAACAGGGGGGATGCGTCCCATCCTAGACCCAAGGGCCCTGAACAAATATTTGATTTGAGAAAAGTTCAGGATGCTTTCCCTGGGCACCCTTCTTCCCATGATTCAGGAAAACGATTGGCTATGCTCTCTGAACTTGAAGGATGCTTATATGCACATGCCGATACTGCCAGCTCACAGGCAGTATCTTCGATTCCATCTGGGGACACAGCACTTTCAGTATTGTGTACTGCCCTTTGGGCTCGCCTCCGTGCCCCAGGTGTTCACCAAATGCCTGACGGTAGTGGCGGCGTCTCTACGCAACCTGGGAGTGCATGTCTTTCCTTATCTCGAGGATTGGCTGGTGAAGAGCACTTCCGGGCAGGAGCTCAGCAGTCCATGCAGATGACTATTTAACTCCTGGAGCTATTCGGCTTTGTTCTAAATTACCCAAAGTCCTAGCTCCTTCCAGTTCAACAACTAGAATTCATAGGAGCTCTGCTGGACTCAAAGATGGCTCAGGCCTACCTCCCCGAAGCAAGGGCAGACAATCTTCTGTCCCTCGTTTCTTTGGTCAGAGCGTCTCAGCAGATCACAGTTCGGCAGATGTTGAGATTGCTGGGCCATATGGCCTCCACAGTTCATGTGACTCCCATGGCCAACCTTCAGATGAGATCAGCTCAATGCACCCTAGCTTCCCAGTGGTATCAAGCTGCGGGGGGATCTAGAGGATGTTATCCAGCTGTCCACAGTGTTTCTCAATTCCCTCCATTGGTGGACAATTCGATCCAATTTGACCGTGGGACGTCCCTTTCAAATTCCTCAGCCGCAAAAGGTACTGACGACGGATGTGTCTCTTCTGGGGTGGGGAGCTCATGTCGATGGGCTCCACACTCAAGGAGTTTGGTCCCTCCAGGAAACCAGTCTACAGATCAACCTCCTGGAGTTCAGAGCGGTCTGGAACGCGCTAAAGGCTTTCAGAGATCGGCTGTCCAATCAAACTATTCAGATTCAGACAGACAATCAGGTTGCAATGTACTACATCAACAAACAGGGGGGCACTGGATCTCGCCTCCTGTGTCAGGAAGCCGTTCTGATGTGGCTTTGTGCTCGCCGGCATGGCATGTTTCTCCAAGCCACCTATCTGGCCGGCGTAAACAACAGTCTGGCCGACAGGTTGAGCAGGATAATGCAACCTCACGAGTGGTCGCTCAGTTCGTGCGTGGTACACAAGATCTTCCGAGCGTGGGACACTCCCTCGGTGGATCTTTTTGCCACTCAGACCAATCACAAGGTCCCTCAGTTCTGTTCCAGACTCCAGGCCCATGGCAGGCTAGCGTCGGATGCCTTTCTCCTATATTGGGGCAAGGGCCTCCTGTATGTATATCCTCTCTCATACCTTTGGTGGGAAGACTTTGCTGAAACTCAAGCAGGATCGTGGAACCATGATTCTGATCGCTCCCTTCTGGCTGCGTCAGATTTGGTTCCCACTTCTTCTGGAGTTGTCCTCCGAAGAACCGTGGAGATTGGTGTTTTCCAACCCTCATCACTCAGAACGAGGGGGCGCTTCTGCATCCCAACCTCTGGTCCCTGGCTCTCACGGCCTGGATGTTGAGAGCTTAGATTTCGCCTCCTTGGGTCTTTCTGAGGGTGTCTCCCAAGTCTTGCTTCCAGGAAAGATTCCATGAAGAGGTGTTACTCTTTTAAATGGAGGAGGTTTGCCGTCTGGTGTGATAGCAAGGCCCTAGACCCTCGTTGTTGTTCTACATAGACCCTGCTTGAATACCTTCTGCACTTGTCTGAGTCTGGTCTTAAGACTAACTCCGTAAGAGTTCATCTTAGTGCAATTAGTGCTTATCATTATCGTGTAGAAGGTAAGCCTATCTCTGGACAGCCTTTAGTTCGCTTCATGAGAGGTTTGCTTTTGTCAAAGCCCCCTGTCAAACCTCCACCAGTGTCATGGGGTCTCAATGTCGTTCTCACCCAGCTGATGAAACCTCCTTTTGAGCCACTGAATTCCTGCCATCTGAAGTACTTGACCTGGAAGGTCATTTTCTTGGTGGCTGTTACTTCAGCTTGTAGAGTCAGTGAGCTCCAAGCCTTGGTAGCCTATGCTCCATATACTAAATTTCATTATAACAGAGTAGTCCTCTGCACTCACCCTAAGTTTTTGCCGAAGGTGGTGTCGGAGTTCCATTTGAACCAGTCAGTTGTCTTGCCAACATTTTTTCCCCGTCCTCATACCCGCCCTGCTGAAGGTCAGTTGCACACATTGGACTGCAAAAGAGCATTGGCCTTCTATCTGGAGCGGACAAGCCCATTCAGACAGTCCGCCCAAATGTTTGTTTCTTTGATCCCAACAGAAGGGGAGTGGCTGTCGGGAAATGCATTATTTCCAATTGGCTAGCAGATTGCATATCCTTCACTTACACCCAGTCTGGGCTGACTCTTGAGGGTCATGTCACGGCTCATAGTGTTCGAGCCGTGGCAGCGTCAGTGGCCCACTTGAAGTCAGCCACTATAGAAGAGATTTGCAAGGCTGCGACGTGGTCATCTGTCCACCCATTCACATCTCATTACTGCCTTCAGCAGGATACCCAACGCGACAGTCGGTTTGGGCAGTCGGTGCTGCAGAATCTGTTTGGGGTCTAGAATCCAACTCCTCCCCCCTAGGCCCATTTTTGTTCTGTTCCAGGCTGCACTCTCAGTTCTTTATGTTTTCAGGTCAATCTATGTTACATCCTCGCCGTTGCGAGGCCCAATTGACCCTGTTAGTTGTTTTGAGTGAGCCTGGGAGCTAGGGATACCCCATCAGTGAGAGCAAGCAGCCTGCTTGTCCTCGGATAAAGCGAAAGCTACATACCTGTAGCAGGTATTCTCCGAGGACAGCAGGCTGATTGTTCTCACCAACCCGCCCACTTCCCCTTTGGAGTTGTCTCTTCCCTTGTCTTGCTTTGTAAGTTGACTGAGGGACACATTTGTGCAACAGGCGGGAAGACGGTCGCGCATGCACGGTGCGTGCACTCGTGTGCACGAGGGCTCTAGCAAGCTTTGTTGCTAGGAAGATTTCCGGTCCTGGGGCTGCCGTTGGACGTCAACCCATCAGTGAGAACAATCAGCCTGCTGTCCTCGGAGAATACCTGCTACAGGTAAGTATATTTCGCTTTACCACAAATCACTCTGTATTTGTTCACATCAGAGACTGTAACACATCTCTGCTACTATGTAAGCCACATTGAGCCTGCAAATAGGTGGGAAAATGTGGGATACAAATGTGACAAATAATAATAACCTTTTTAGAGCCTTCCATCTACAAGCATTACTCCTGTATTCAAAAATACTTGTTCATCGCAAGGTATGATAGTCTATTTTGACTGAACTACAAAAGTGCTATGCTTTATCCCGCACCCTTCACTGTGGCCTGAATTCTCTCAAAGCACACTGGAAGGCTACCATGTCTGATTTTGGTTCATCGGGAGTGCATATGCACCCGATTTAGGAAGATCACTCTCCTCCTATTATAGTAGAATGCAGTAGATCTAGTCCTAGTTCAGGAAGAGGGTCAAGGCTTCTGTTTTAAGGTAATTCTGGTACCCAAAAAATACAGAATTACACCCCATATTAAAACTTCAGCCTATTTCTTTGCAACAAAATTTTTTCAAGATGATTACTTTCCTCCATTTATCCCCTACTGCAAGAAGAGAGACTCTGTTCTCATTGGATCTCAGAATATATGTCTGATTCCTTCTGCAACCTAACCATTTAGAGGCCAACCAAATTTCGGTATCAGATTCGGCACCGAAACCGACCCGAAATCTGGGTTTGTGTTTCCACCAAAAATGTGCGTTTTTGGCAGAAACACAAAACTGTAGGCTGCCCTCCCCAGGCCTACCTTTTAAAGTCCCTGATGGTGTAGTGATGTCTTTGGAGCAGGAGCATCCCGAATTGCTCCTGCCCCTTTCCTCCGTGTTGAAAAAATAACAGCTGCAACTTCTATGGCAGCCTCACGAGACTGTCGTGGGAGGTCATTTCTACCATTTTGGAATTGGGAATGGCCTGAGCAGCAGCGAGAAAACAGTCTACTAGATATACCTATTACTTCATGAATGGTTGCAACCACAGTATATATCCACCTATCATCACCTTGCTGTATTTTTATCATCTGTCATGTAGGACACCAGGTGTCCTCTGTACATATCTGTGCTATGTCCACATATCATGTTCTGGTTGTCTTCTAGCCTCCCAGTGTCCTATATTTGTACTTACTGAAAGGACTTTTCCATGTGAGACCACCACTGCAGACAACCCCCGCATCTTGACACTTTGTCTTAACTTCTGTTATGAAACTGCTGTTTTAGCCAATGGAGTCTGCCTTGCTCAAACATTATTCCTGGAAAATGCTCTTTCTGGTAGCTATTATCTAGAAGAATAAATGAACTCCAAGCTTTTCACATCATAAGGGCCATATACTTTATCATAGCTAAGTGGGTCATTGAACTCATGAGTTTTTATCCAAGTGGTAACACTTCCATATCAACGAGTAAATTGTGCTTTGTACATTAAAATCCACAAGAGAGCCCTTGTGTTTTACCTCAGAAGAATTGAATCCATCATTTACCAAATGAAATGTAGCAAACTGGCCAGAATCCTACATTCACTTTTGTTATGAACAAACTGGTGCGCCTTTATAGTTAAAATCTCATCAAATCAGCCATGGTGGCTTTCCTTCACTGGATATTATTTGTAAAGCAGCACCCTTTACCTTGCACTATTGCTTTTACCAATCCACAATAAGGTGGTGCATTTCGTTGATTTGTGCTGGCCATTCTGTTTGGTGATGCAGCTCTTATGGTTTTGGGACCATACGTTAAAAGATAGGTAGTGCTAAGTTTGGGAACCAGGCTTAATGAGAACAAAAACATTGTTTTCCCATAGACAAAATTATTGATTAGGCACAGTCCTTCCCACATCCCCATGAGTTGCATTAATCTTCAAACTATGGAACTAACTGAGGAACGGAGACCCCTGCGTGGCAAGGGCTGCATATGCTCAGAACTTTACACTAAGTTTTGATATCTGGGAGAGCAATTCTGTTATGGTAACATGATCCACTTGTGTCTGATCAATCCTGCTGTATACAGAAAGCACTTGTTACCGTTGAGCAACAAGGTTTTCATGTTGAGAACATTAGTTCTTACCTCTGGTAGAGCTGTCCATCCCAGTGCTGTCAGATGACACCCACTTTTGTGCCAATTCTGCTATGAAAAACACCCACTGCAGGTAGGAACATAGAAAAATGTAGGCAGGTAAAGACCATATGGCCTATCCAGTCTGCCCAGGTTCTTTTCCTATCTAGGATCAGTCATCACCTTCCAGGGATAGTTTGAAACTGGAATATTAGAAGACTGCAGCAGTGGAGCTCTGGGCAGCATGAGATTGCCATATAGCTTCCCTGTTGGATCTGGAGACTACATAAATCACAAATAGTTTAAAAACCCTCCGAAGGGACACCACCTTTTTGTGGTGGAGAGGCTTGTGTTTTCATGACTTAGAGGGCTATGTTGTAGGGCCACCTATATGAGATTGAGTGTCCCAAACCTGCTGGAGGTCCAAGATTAGTGCCAGAAGAGGTTGTGTTGGACAGAGCTCCACGATCATCAGAGTTCTTCCAGTTCTGAGATGGGGAAGAGAAGGGAAAATCCCAGATTTATCCTTCCATATTCTAGGACCCTCCCCACATTGTCCGGCCAGTCTTTGAGAATCACGGTGTCCAATCAGTAATGGAGGGAAGTGTAGCTGTGGGCTGCCTCGAGAGGTTGGTGGGCAGAGTTTGGAATGTACATTAGCTAGACCAGTGGTGTAGCTACGGGGGCCATGGGGGCCTGGGCCCCCCAAAATGGATCCATGGCCCCTCAACCCCCGCAAGCTGAAAAATTTCTCCAGTGCTGCTTACCCTGATATAGTATGATTCCTCAAGGGAGTTACTGATCTGCGTCCCACTCTTCGCAGTATTTGTTCAGTGGATTCTTCAAGTGGTTCTTAAAGCTTCTTTTTCCACGGAGGTCTATTCTGCAGAATACGCTTCCCTGTGACTGTTGGATGTGAAGCACATCCTTATCCACTATCTTACTGCTACCAACGATGTCAGGTGGTCTGATCATTGTTTTGTCTTCTCTGCGGGACCCCGGAAAGGTTTGCCAGACCCAAAGCAACAGTGTATCGATGGCTTAAGGAGTATTTCTTCGGCTTGCATTCTGAGGGGTAGATCTGCTCCCATGCACGTCTAGGTTCATTCTACCAGGCCTTTGGTGACTTCTTTGGCAGAGTCTAGGGCAATTTCTTTGGCAGAGATCTGTCAGTCAGCGATGTGATCTTCTCATTCTTTTGTTGAGTATTACCGTTTGGATGTGTCTACTCGTGCAGATGCTTCCTTCAGGGCCACGGCTCTTGCTGCAGGGGTTACAGTCCCTCCTCTCTTAAAGGGGTCTGGACAGATTCCTTAAGGAAAAGTCCATTGATCATTATTAAAGTTTGGGTTTTTGCCAGGTTCTTAGGGCCTGGATTGGCCGCTGTCGGAGACAGAGTGCTGGGCTTGATGGACCTTTGGTCTTTTCCCAGCGTGGCAGTGCTTATGTACTTATGGAAGGATTGCTTTTGTACATTCCATTTGTCTGGACTGATCTTTGGGACATAATGGAGGGAAGCATTAGTTAATTACCTGATAATTTTGTTTCCTTTAGTCCCAAAGGATCAGTCCAGAGCTCACCCTTCTTTGATGGTTTCAGTTTTTCCGTTTTGAATTGTTTGGTTCTGTTATTTCTAAGGCATGAGTTTTGCTCTTTATTTCATAGTTCTTTTTATATTTAGAGGCTGGAGTTTTTTTCTCTGAAAGTCATTCTTTCACTGCTTTATTGAATACTGGCTTGTTGCTAAGCACAGGAGCTTATGAGGCACAACTCTTTCTATCTCCACCTGCTGGCAGATGGTCACAATCCATTTGTCCGGACTGATGCTTTGGGACTAAAGGAAAGAAAATTAACTAATTTTTCCTTCCACATTTGCTTCTCTGGTGGAAAATGTGTGTATGTATGTATATGTGTATTCATATATATATGTATATATATTTATTTGTTACATTTGTACCCCACATTTTCCCACCTATATGCAGGCTCAATGCGTATGTATGTGTGTGTGTATATATATATATATATATATATATATATGTATATATATATATATATGTATGTATATATATATATATATGTATATAGGTGGGTGTGTGTGTGTGTGTATGTGTATATATACAGTGCAATCTGCTTAAGTCCAAGGGTCTGGGACCAAAGAAATGCATGCAGTTAACAGGAGCAGGCACTTAACCGTTGTGACCCAAAGAAGCTTGACATCTGATAAACATATGCACAGTACTGTTTATTATTATACGTACAGTATACAGTCTCCGTTAACTGACGTTAGGCTTACTTGAAGTAATCAGTCATAGTCCTCTGTACACTATGGGGTCTTTGAGTTCCATAGACTACGTCTGCCAGATGGTAAAAACTGTCATAGCACTGACATCCAGTGGCCTCTAGATAGGCCCGTACGGTGTTGAGACTCTCCAGTGCTCTTGCAAAAGCGACAGGAGGAGGTTGTTGAATTTCGTCAGCATGTGCTTTACTGCTCATTTCATCATCTGTTTCATCATCAGCTGTCATTGCCTGCGTGTAGGCGCATATCTCAACATCAGTGCTGTCGTCAGCTGTTTGTAGATCGTAATCAACAGCTACGTGGCGATGAAACTCCTCTTCAGTAACACTGGCTGGGATGTCAATAACATGTTTCATCTGACACGTTTGCAACAGCTGCATCTGTTTCGTCCCTCTCCACATCCTTAACAAAGCTTGCCCATTTGTAGCAGTTCACAATGGTTGCCTGTGTAACATGATTCCAGGCTTCTTTCTGCATATGTAGGGAATCCAACAGTGATAGATTATGAGCCAGTTGAACAGCACGTTTATCCTTGCCAGTCTGGTTATCCATAACGCTCATCAGACGACGTAGCACAAGAGCCCGATAATATTGTTTGGAATTGGCTATTATGCCCTGATCCATAGGTTGGATCAGAGAGGTAGTGTTTGGTGGCAGGAAGACCACCATGACGTTAGACAGCCTAACATCATCCCTGTGTGCAGCACAATTGTCACAAAGCAACAAAATCTGACGCTTTTGTGCCCACATTCTAGTGTCTAACTTCTTTAGCCACTGCTAATTTCCTCAGCCATCCATGAATTTGCGTTAGCCTCGTATGACACAGGAAGTTGCTTAACTTTCTTGAAGCAACAGGGCTGTCTGCTCTTTCCAATGACAAGGGGTTCCAACTTCTCACTCCCATCATCCATATTGCAGCAAAGGAGGATCGTCAGTCAGTCCTTTGACGTTTTACCTCCAGTAGTTTTGGCATGTTTAAATGCAAGTGTTCCATCAGGAATTGCTCGCCAGTAGAGACCATTTTCTTCAGCATTGAAAATGTCACGAGGTGCAAACTCGTTCAAGATGGTAGGAAGAACTGAAACAACCCAATTTTCAGCACCAAAGTCATCAGTGTCTTGTTTCTCACCATGCTGTTTCTTGAATTTTATGTTGTTCCTTTCCTTCCGTCTTTCCAACCATCCAACAGTGGCTTTGAATTCAGTTAGTCAAAGACTTTCAGCTAGCTGGTTAGCTTTCTCCATAAGCAGTGGACCACTGACAGGTAACTGTCTGCTCCTGACTCGAGAAAACCACCGAAGAACAGCATCTTCTACCTCCTCAACTTTTCCCGCTCGTTTTCGTTTCCGTTGTGGATTTATATTGTTTTGCCAGTCTTCCAGAAGCTGGTCTTTGTGCTTCAAGACACGTGAAATTTGACTGGGATTGACACCATATTCTTTAGCAATAGATGCTTGACTTTTTCTAATTTTTTTAAGAACTTCTATTCATTCAGCCAGTGTTAGTCTTTCTGTTCCGCCGCGACGATGACCCCAGTGTACACTCTAACAACATTCTTTCGCTTATTCTGCCTGTGGCAGCTAAAGGGGTGGTAAATTTGAAATCTCGTTGGTTGTCACGCACCAATCGGCTTCCATATTCCGTGCACGCGATTATGCGGAGTCTTCCCTGCAGAGGAGCAGTCTTAAACCATGCATACAAGTGAATCTTGCACTTATCAGTGGTGCGCTAAACCGAAGTTTGTTTCCATAGAAATTGATGGCACCAAAAATGGGATCGAAGTACGGCATGCAATTAAACAGAGCATGCACTTATCCGACATGCACTTAAATGGAGTGCACTGTATGTGTGTATGTATGTGTGTGTGTGTATACACACAACAGATATTTGAATGAGATGTATCCTTTTAAGCCTGAAGGAATACTGGAAGGGGTTGTGGACTGTGTATTGTATCTTGTGGAACTGTCCAGGAGTACTGGAGGGAGTACATGAAGCTGGGGGCACATGTACTGGGGAAGAGAGGTGGAGAAAGAACCTAAGGTCTATTTTGCTGCATTATAGAGGGCGAGTGTAAGCCAAGAAATTATTCAATCTCGCTGAGACTAGACATGTACTCAGGAAGTTCCAAGGTCTAGAAATAGCAGGACCTTCAGGTTACACAACTCCAGGTGTATGTTTATTTACATAACTTAGTATGCTGCTATTACTGAACACAGGTCACAGCAGTTTACAGCGATAAAATAGGAAGCTGAATGAATATCTATTTAAAATAGGAAAGACACTCATGCAACAAAAACTCAGTTAAAAGAAAAGTTGAAAACACAGACCTGGGGTTATCAGTGCACAACCCATCCAAGCCTTATCATCCAGGGGCTTCAAAAGCAGACTGATAAATGTATTTTAAGGAAAGCTTTGAATTTTGGCAAGAACAGTTCTGTATGAATATGGTGGTAAGCTATTCTAGAAATAAGGTGCCAGAAAAAAAAAGGTGTTTATGGAGCTTATTTACCTTGGGCAAACTGACAGCGATCAAAGATGTGTGAAACTTGTCAACATAACCAACGTGGGAACCATTTATTCACTAAGCTCAGAGAGAATGTTGAACATATAGTGACTTTTGTTGTTCATCACCTCGAATACTGTATGCAATTCTGGGCACCACATCTCAAAAAAAAAAAAACTGAATTAGCAAAGGGTACAGAGAGAGGCGACAAATGTTGAAAGGGGATGGAATGACCTCCCTAAGAGGAAAGGCTAAAGTGGCTAAGGCTCTTGAGCTTAGAGAAGAGGCTGAGGAGGAGATATGATAGAAGTCTATGAAACACTGAGTAGAGTGGAACAGGAAGAGGTGAATCGCCTGTGTGTTCTTTCTAAAAATACTAGGACTAAAATAGTTCTTCACTCAGTGTGTAATGCTGCAATTCGTTGCCAGAGAATGTGGTAAAAGCTGTTAGCAGGGTTTAAAGGTTTGGATAATTTCGTTAGAGAAAAGTCCATAAGCTATTAAGATGAATAGGGGAAAATGCAATGCTTATTTGTAGGATAAGCAGCATAAAATCTGTTTTACTGTTCTGGGCTTGAAGGACCTTCGGTCTGACCTAGTATAGCAATGCTTACGTTCTTATGTTCTTATATCCTGATGTTATGCGCTGATGGGAAGGATACCTGTGGAGTTATAAAGTTACATTATAGGGAATAGAGGGGGAGGCAGTGGATAGAATAGAAATAAGAGAAATAATTGTGGAGTATGGTGCACAGTTGTTAACTACATATAAGTATATTTTGTATAGGTATACCCATGGGGTCTCCTCCAAGTATCTGATTACATGGTTACTTACTGATTTTGTTACTGAGATTGAAAACATGTAAGGGAAAATTAATTCATACACATTTCAAAGTGCAATCTACAGATTTTCTTCCTGCAAACTGGATGTCTGTCATCTGCATTGTCAGGAGACAATCTTCAAAAAACAATATACAAATATTTTACCACTGAAATTGTTTTCAAAAGTTCTCTTTCCTGGTAAGTAGATATGCATTAGTCTGTTAAAAAAAATTCTGTATCCTATTTTGCTCCACTTTTCTGTAGGCAGTAAATGAATCTTGTTATCAGAATGATGACTCTGTGCTGAAATCCTTGGTGGAGATTGCTGATACTGTTCCCAAGTACTTGCGTCCACATCTGGAGCCAACACTGCAGCTGAGTCTTAAGGTATATCTGTTGTGCACCAGGACATCACACTTGGAGTGCTTTTATGCAAATCACACACAAATGACAAGTGCAAAGTGATGCATGTGGGTAAGAGGAACCCGAATTATAGCTACGTCTTGCAAGGTTCCGCGTTAGGAGTTACGGATCAAGAAAGGGATCTGGGTGTCGTCGTCGATGATACGCTGAAACCTTCTGCTCAGTGTGCTGCTGCGGCTAGGAAAGCGAATAGAATGTTGGGTGTTATTAAGAAGGGTATGGAGTCCAGGTGTGCGGATGTTATAATGCCGTTGTATCGCTCCATGGTGCGACCGCACCTGGAGTATTGTGTTCAGTACTGGTCTCCGTATCTCAAAAAAGATATAGTAGAATTGGAAAAGGTACAGCGAAGGGCGACGAAAATGATAGTGGGGATGGGACGACTTTCCTATGAAGAGAGGCTGAGAAGGCTAGGGCTTTTCAGCTTGGAGAAGAGACGGCTGAGGGGAGATATGATAGAAGTGTATAAAATAATGAGTGGAATGGATCGGGTGGATGTGAAGCGACTGTTCACGCTATCCAAAAATACTAGGACTAGAGGGCATGAGTTGAAGCTACAGTGTGGTAAATTTAAAACGAATCGGAGAAAATTTTTCTTCACCCAACGTGTAATTAGACTCTGGAATTCATTGCCGGAGAACGTGGTACGGGCGGTTAGCTTGACGGAGTTTAAAAAGGGGTTAGATAGATTCCTAAAGGACAAGTCCATAGACCGCTATTAAATGGACTGGAAAAATTCCTCATTTTTAGGTATAACTTGTCTGGAATGTTTTTACGTTTGGGGAGCGTGCCAGGTGCCCTTGACCTGGATTGGCCACTGTCGGTGACAGGATGCTGGGCTAGATGGACCTTTGGTCTTTCCCAGTATGGCACTACTTATGTACTTATATAAATGTTAATCTGTTGAAATCCTGTTGTGTTTCTGCTTTGCAGTTGTGTGCAGACACTTCCCTCAGTAATATGCAGCGGCAGCTGGCCCTTGAAGTGATAGTGACTCTTTCAGAGACTGCAGCAGCAATGTTGAGAAAGCATACAAACATTGTTGCACAAACCAGTAAGTAACCATTACTCTCCCTTCTCTCAAATGCAATCATTTTTTCCTTTGGCTATCTTTGTTAAAGACCATTTTAAAAAGATAGCATGGCTTTCAAAGGACATGATTGCAAAAATAAGGAACATTATAAAGTTACAAGGGATCAATTAATATCTGGAAAAGCTGAGAGAAGCAAGGAAGTTGACAGTTTGTGAGCAGAAGAAGAGTTATGGCAGTAAAGTAAGGTGATGACTGTTTTCAGGATATGTTGGTGACAGGAGAAAGGAAGAATTTTCAGTATTCACTGAAGGGTTTAAGAACCTCATATGATAGTGATATGATAGTGTGGTAGATGTTTAGAGAACAGAAAGCAATAAACTAGCAAAGCTAAACTTGAAGAAAGTAATAGTGCCAGAAAAGAAATTCACTGGCAACTGCTGAGCAAGTTGTAATTGAGAAGAAAAGCATTCTCTGAAGTGTCTGTATGCAAATGAAAAGATACAATATAATAGGCATTTCTGAGAACTGGTGGAAGAAGATAACCAACGGGATACTGTCATACCAGGGTACAAATCATATTGAAGTGGTAGGGTGGATCAAATTGGTGGAGTAGCATTATATGTTAGATGACCTTGAATCAAATAGACTAAGAATTCTGCAGGACACAAAATACATCTTGGAATCCTTATGGATAGCAATTCTGTGTGTAACAGGTGATTGGAGTTTACTACTGTCCACCTGGCCAGAATGAACAGACAGATGCAGAAATGTTAGAAAGTAGAGAGGCTAACAAAATGGGCAACACAATGATTTCAGTTACTCTGTTATTGACTGAATAATGTTAACATCGAGGCTTGCTAGAGATCTATTCTAGATCTAGTCCTTAGTGGACCACATAATCTGATGCTGTGAATGGAGAGCCTAAGAATAATCAGGTATGTCATATTTTGATATGTCGGTGAAAAAATTACACCATGTGGTACAAGTAGGTATGGTTCTTGTACAGGGACTATTCCCACTATCATTTTGTTATCCCATTTCTTTCTTTCTTTCTTTAGTTTATTTTTAATCAAATATTAACAATTTGTCAAGAAACTCTTGATATGCAAAAATGGTATGAAATAAACAATTCAGTTACATTGCAGGAAAAATTGAATACAAATATACTTTTGTCTATATTATTTCTATCTCCATTTCTAGTCCACAAACAAGGGGGAAAGCAAGGTAAAATTCCATGAAATATAGTTCCTTAGCGTCCCTCCGGACCGGACCAGGATTGGACTGATGGGTTGTGCTCGCCTACCAGCAGGTGGAGACTGAGAAAAAACTCTGACTCTAGAGAGCCAATAGGAGCCCTGGCCATGTGACCTTAGCCTCAGTATTTTCTCAGTCTCCCAGCAGGTAGGAAGTGAGCCCATTAGTCTCTCTCCTTTTCTCTTTAGATATTACAGATATTTGTGATAATTCTGTGCCTGGAATCTTATTTAGAGGCTTGACAGGGTTTCCTTTCTCTTCTTTCTTTGACAGCCTCGGGGGTGTTAAACTCGGGTGTCTCGAGTCCACCCCCCTTCCTCCCCATCTCCCTGGCTTAGCAGGGAAGGGCCGTCCCTTTCTCTGGAAAGGTGTACTGTCTTTGGGAGAGGCAGCCACTTTTAACAGGTAGCTGCTTTAAAAGAATTAAATCAAATAAAAGGAAATTCAAAGAAGCAGCCTTTCTTTCCCCAGACTTCTAACGAGCAGGCAGCTCCAGTGTTTTATTATGATTGAGGGGTTATTAAAAAAAAAAAAAAAAACAGAAGAAAATAATTCAGTGTCTGTGACTTTAAACAGCGATTTTTCTCGTCAGATTTAATTTCCTCCATTTTCTTGCGTTTTGGCAGCGGCAGTTTAAAGAAATGAAAAAAAAGAAAGGTGCGAACTGCATAAGCGCGGCCACCTGTTTTTTCTGATATGGCTTAAAAGTTCAAACAGCTGCTGTCGGTCAGGCGCAGTTCACGCAGCCGGAACGTGTAAATTTTGCTCTCCCTTCAAGGTTTCTTCGGGTCCAGTGCTGCCTCCGGTTTTTTCGTGGCCTTTTTCGCCGGCTGTTGTTTCTTCGCCGTTCCACTGGGCTTCACTTGTTCGGAGGTGTTGGGCGCGCTGTCGACGATCACCACAGGGCCAGTGGCGCGAACGGCGGCCATTTTGTTTCTCCCTCCATCTTATCAGTCGGGGATCTCTCTGCGGAAGGTAAGGCTGCAGTTCATAGAGCAGTTCGGCTCCAAGATGTGTACACTTTTGTATGTGCTGAACGGCGTATTCTAAAATGCTCTTCACATCAGCAGGCAATATTTGATTGAAAGGGGGCTCCTTTCATATATGGATATATAACAAGCTTTTCTTCTTTTAAATTTCTATGTATCACGGGGCTGTTAACACTAGTTTTTTCTGGTGCTCAGTCATTTTTTATTGCCTGGTGGAAAATCTACATCTTATCATAATATCATAATTCATTTCAAGCATTTTCCTCAATAGCTGTAGTATTATACAGTGTTTTAAGAACTTTAGAAACTTTCTCTATAGGCATAGAGTAAATTTCTGTCTTTCTCATTCCCTGGTGAATAGGACTACATTGTCTAAGAGTCAATTGATTGGTACTTTGCAATTCTGACCATAATATCTTAGTTCCTTTCAAGCATTTTACTCCATGCCTATGATGTTATATAGTGTTTTAAGAACTTAACAGACACTCTCAATGGCTGTAGTGTTATACAGTGTTTTCTTTTTCCGACTTTAAGAAGCCTTCTCTAGAGGCATACAGTATATTGTTCAGATGCCATGGGGATATATCAGCTCTTTCATATTCTCTGAGGGACAGTCCTGTCTACCAAGCTCCCAGTCACTCAGCTGCCTTAGCAGGCATGCTTTATTCATGTCTTCCCTTCTTTTCCAACTGCCTTGAAGCCTCTCATATTTCATTTTAGCTTTCTTCTGGTTTTTACAGGACATATGGTCACTTAGAGAATAAAGTCATCCTTTCACTTAAAGATAGTGGACGGTCCTCAAACCATCTACTCGTGTTTGTCTCTACTCTATCAGTTCAGCATTGGCAGATTATAAACATCCTGGTTTGGTCCAGTATGCCTATACATACCATCTGCTATCTCTTCCTCTTCCTTAGAGACCTGATGTTATATCAAGCTTTCTTGAATTCAGATACAGTCTTGTCTACACTGCCTTCACCAAGTGGCTGTGGCACAACTTCACTTTTTTCGTTACAGGTAATTTCCAAGTTTGTCCTTTTTCATTTTCATTCTATGCGCCTTCACTCCAGAGTGTTCTTTCAATTGGAAGGGGATTCACTCACTTCCTGTGTATTTATACCATAGGTACATAAGTATGGTTATGCTGGGTAAGGCCTAAAGTCCATCAAGTCCAGCATTCATATCTAATGGGCATAGGTACATAAGTTTTGCCATTCTGGGGAAGCTCAAATGTCCACCTTTCTACAGCCAGAACAGCATTAAAGAAAAAAAAAAAAACTCTCACGAGAGTATCGAACAGAAATCTCTGCTCCAAAAGCAAGGCTTTGCAGTAATTCTGCAAACTAACGCATACAATATTTGCCATGGCTGTTCACTAGGAACACCGGGGACCCTGGGCCTAGGTTCGGTGTTTTAACCTGAAACAAGCTCAACATTCATATCTATTGGGTGTGAGTCTGGTACTACTACTACTACTTAACATTTCTAGAGCGCTACTAGGGTTACGCAGCGCTGTACAAATTAACAAAGAAGGACGTTCCCTGCTCAAAGGAGCTTACAATCTACATCTCAGTGAGGGAGGACGCATGACCGTGGTACGTGGATTAGTGGTATGTGGATTAGGGAGATCCAAGAAATTACAGGCCGGTGAATCAGACGTTCATACTGGGACAATTTTTTTTCTGTCCGGAGCATACTACCATAGCTGGTGGACTCCTATATTCAGAACTTTCTATATTCAGAACTTACCCAACTATGGAACGCCATAGAGAGAGGGTTGGAGTTTGTAGCCCTATTTAACTGGTGTCCTTGGTCACCCTTCCTCTTCTCCTCAGGATCCAGAGAATGGCTAGTTTTTTGCTTATGCATTAACCGGTCATTTTCAGCAGTACTCTCTCTTCCGTTCTTTTATAGATCTAAGAGGATGTTCATTGCGCTCTTAGGGTCATTTCATTCTTACCTAGACGACTGCCTAATTGGAGAAAGTCTTATCAGCAGAGTTCTCAGGTCACGCACCGGGTGTTGCATTTCTTACAGTCTCTAGGTTGGGTGGTGATTGTAGCCAGGCCTCTCATTTGATCTCTCATTTGATCTCTCATCAGATATCTCTGATTTTCTCTTTGTTTAGTCAGGTTGGCGCACAGTCTTTTGTCTCCTCTGCAAACATCCCAGTTTATATTTTTCTTGGTGACCTTGGGCCTTCGGCCATTTCCTCGCTCTATTCTGCAGAATGCAATTTTACTCTCTAATGCCCAAGAAGGAATTTTCCTTCATACTATTGCGAATCTCAGGGTCATCAATCGCGCTATTTAAGTGTCATCTAGTTATCTCAAGAACCTTAGTTCTGTCATTGGGATGCTTCGTGCAGTACACTTTTTGGCAGAAGCTTTTTTGTATATATTTTTTTTCTGGGGGACCTCAGCAATTCGTTTTACCTTCGGGTGAATTTTGTTTTCCCTACTGACAAACAAGGCGGAGAGAGCTATGTTGGTCCTTGCCATGGCAATGGGTTATGTCATCCGCCAAGGAGGAGTTAAGAGTATACTCTTGAGTTTGTACTCATTTTTTCTTAGTTGTGTCACCCTGCATTTAGGTGAATGGACTCTCATTTTTTCAGCCTTACTTCCTCACTACGACACTTCAGGGCTATCTCTTTTTGCCTTCAGGCTCATGAACATTTCTTGCTTCTTCCGTTCAGCAACAGTCTTGACGGAGACAGGGACAGATGCCAACGTCCAGCAGGGGTTTTTCAGCCTTCTTTATGCGTTTCTTCCATCATCTCACTAGGTGTTTACGCAGAACCAAGGCACCCTTCTACATCCGGACCCCCAGTCACTCAAACTTATGGCGTGGTTACTGGGTCTGCAACATCTTTGATATTTTCGCAGGAAGTACTTCAAGTTTTAATTGCTTCCAGACAGAAATCTACATTAAAGTCCTATGAATCAAAGTGGCGACGGTTCACTCTGTGGTACTCCTCTCGCCACTTCATTCCACAAACAGTATCCATTTTGCATGTTTTGGAATATCTTCTGCATCTTGCGAAATCTTGTCTGTCTTACTCATCCATTAGAGTTCATTTGGCAGCTCTATCAGTGATGCATGATACTGTTGACAACCGCACGCTTATGCAGCATCCACTGTCAAAGCGGTTTCTTAAAGGAGTCCTGCACCTGTACCTCCCGCTTCATCCACCAGCTAGGTGAACTAGGTGAACAGACTCTTAAAGTTCTGTTTTCTAGTAGCCATAACTTTTTCTATAAAGTTTTCCTCTTCAAGCAGTGTTTCCCAGTAGCCATTGCAGCAAGTAGATCTATGTGTGGAATACTTCTATGGTTGGTAACTTCTTTTCGGTCTGCTGTAGTTTAAAGTTTTCACCTTTCCTAATCGGTTTTTTCTTATTGGTTTTGTCCTTCTAGCCAGTAGGCGTAAAAGTTTTTCATTGTTTCTAACCCGCTATATCGCGAAGGATCAAGGAAATGAGAATGTCTATTTCTCTTCTCGCTGAGAGGGCAGTTTCACAGCGTATTACAACATATTCCACAACTTCAGAAGTGGGCTCTATTCTTACTACGGCGATTTTTGGTGCTCTCGGTGCACATTGGTAAGTTGGCAACTTAGTCCTAGTTTCATTTTATTTTGCTCATTGGGACACACTACATGTTAGTTGTCGCCAGGTGGCCTATGCAGCATGAACATTTCTCTGCAGTTTTCATAAGGTCCCTCCCTTCAGATTACTGCTTTGGTACTTCCCATCAGTCCAATCCTGGTCCGGTCCGGAGGGACGCTAAGGAAGGAGAAATTAGATCTTACCTGCTAATTTGCTTTCCTTTAGTCCCTCCGGACCGGACCAGGCCCCTCCCATGTTCTCTCTACTCTTTAGCTTCTTTTATTAAGTAGGAAGTGTATTCAGTAGGAAGTGTATTCATTCCTTTACGATTCGTGGAACAATACTATATATATACAGAACTTTACGTGGTCTATACCACTTCTCTGGTGGTTGCTGGTGAGCTCAATTGCTGGAATCTATCTATAAAACCTTAAATACGCCATACCACTTCTCTGGTGAGAGTTGTGGCTGAGCTCAGTTGCTGGAATATCTATAAAACCTTAAATATGATTTACCACTTTTCTGGTGAGAGTTGCTGGTAAGCTCAGTTGATGGAATATATATAAAATCTTAAGTGGGCCATACCACTTCTCTGGTTAGAGTTGCTGGTGAGCTATAAGACAAGTGAGCCATACCACTTCTCTGGTGAGAGTTGCAGGTGAGCTATATTATATGTGAGCCATACCACTTCTCTGGGGAGAGTTGCTGGTGAGCTATATTACATGTGAGCCATATCGCTTCTCTGGTGAGAGTTGCTGGTGAGCTATAGTACAAGTGAGCCATACCACTTCTCTAGTGAGAGTTGCTGGTGAGCTGTAATACATATCGGGCCATACCACTTCTCTGGTGAGAGTTGCTGGTGAGCTCTGATACTTGGCATTGCCGAGTGCTTTGTGGCTGCTAGGATTCCATACGGCACAGAAGGTCTATCTTTCTTTCCTGCTTTGCTATTCAAATACTGAGGCTAAGGTCACATGGCCAGGGCTCCTATTGGCTCTCTAGAGTCAGAGTTTTTTCTCAGTCTCCACCTGCTGGTAGGCGAGCACAACCCATCAGTCCAATCCTGGTCCGGTCCGGAGGGACTAAAGGAAAGCAAATTAGCAGGTACGATCTAATTTCTCCTTACTATTAAATCAAAATAGGAAATTGAAGAAAGATATAAGACACCAAGTCAATAATTATTACGGAGTAGATGTAGATAG